>NC_081575.1:60661141-60727220 GCF_022355385.1 Mustela nigripes | reverse complement strand
CTGCTGCTCTCCTTGGTATTGAAACCGCACTCCTTGGTAGGTGAACTTGGTCTCAGCTGGATTTCTTGTTGATCTTTTGGGGGAGGCGCCTGTTGTAGTAATTCTCAAGTGTCTTTGCCCCAGGCGGAATTGCACTGCCCTTACCAGGGGCCGGGGTGAGTAATCTGCTCGAGTTTGCTTTCAGGAGCTTTTGTTCCCTGATCGCTTTCCGTAGAGTTCTGGAGGACAGGAATACAAATGGCGGCCTCCTGGTCTCCGGCCCGGTGGAGCCGAGAGCCCAGAGCCCCACTCCTCAGTGTGCCCTCAGAGAACTGCACCCTGTTACTCCCATCTGCCTGACCTCCGGCCGCGCTCCGAGCTCACCGACCCTGTGGCTGGTTCAAGGTAACACTGAGCTGTGATCTTAGTCTCGGCTCTGTCTCTGTAGCCTGCTTTCCCGTTCCAATACCCGCAAGCTCTGTGACACTCAGACACCCCTGATCCTTCTGTGACCCCGCGTGGCTTCACCCCGGTTTAGCCTCTGGAGCGATGTCCCTCAGCGGAACAGACTTTTAAAAGTCCTGATTTTGTGCGCCGTTGCTCCGCCGCTTGCCGGGAGCCGGCCCCTCCCCCCGGGGTCTATCTTCCTGTCGCTTTGGATTCACTTCTCCGCCAGTCCTACCTTTCAGAATGTGGTTGTTTTTTTATTTCCAGAATTGCTGTTCTTCTCTTCGATCTGCCGATGGATTTTCAGGTGTTTGCAATATTTAGATAAGCTATCTAGCTGATCTCCAGCTAGCTGAAGTAGTCTCAGCCTGCCACTTCGCCATCTTGACTCCTCCCCTGGAAGTTTTTATTTAATTTCCAGTTAGTTAACATACAGCCTAATATTAGTTCCAGGTGTACAATTTAGTGATTCAACAATTAACATACAACACCTAATGCTCATCACAATAAGCACACTCCTTAATCCCCATCACCTATTTAACCCATCCCCCTGCTGGTCTCCCCTCTGGTAACCATTAGTTTGCTCTCTATAATTGACAATCGGTTTCTTGGTATGAATTTCTCTTTTATTCCTCCTATGCTCATTTGTTGTATTTGTTAAATTCCACATATGAGTGAAATAAGTATATATTTGTCTAACTCTGACTGACTTATTTTGCTTATCATAATACTCTTTAGTTCATCCACATTCTTGCAAATGGCAAGATTTCATTCTTTTTTATGGCTAAGTGTATACACACACACACACACACACACACACACACACACACACACATATTCTTTCCCACATCTTCTATAACCTTTCCTCAGTCAATTGACATTGGGCTGTTTCCATAATTTGGTTATTGTAGATAATGCTGCTATAAATATTGGCATGCATATATCCCTTCAAATTAGTAATTTTGTATTCTTTACGTAAACACCTAGCAGTACAATTGCTGGATTGTAGGGTAGTTCTATTTTTAACCTTTTGAGGAACCTCCACACTGTTTTCCACAGGGGCTGCACAGCTTGAATTCCCACCAACAGTGTAAGGGGATTCTTATACTTTCTCCACAGCCTCACCTGACACCTGTTGTTTCTAGTGTTATTGATTTTAGCCATTCTGAAAGGTGTGAAGTGGTATCTCATTTTAGTTTTTATTTGTATTTTTTTGATGATGAGTGATGATGAACATCTTTTTATGAGTCTGTTGGCCATCTGTATGTCTTCTTTGGAAAAATGTTTATTCATTTCTTCTGTCCATTTTTAAATTGTATTATTCATTTTGGGGGTATTGAGGTTATGAGTGAGAGAGTGAGAAAGAGCCCATGAGTGGGAGTGGAGCAGAAGGAAAAGCAGGCTTCCAGCTGAGCAGGCAGCCTGAGGTGGGGTTCCATCCCAGAACTCTGGAATCATGACCTGAGCTGAAGACAGATGCCCAACCAACTGAGCCACCCAGGTGCACCTGAGTGTTAAGTTTTATAAGTTCTTTATGTATTTCAGGCACTAACCCTTTATCAGATATGTCATTTGCAAATATCCCCTTCCATTCCATAGGCTGCCTTTCAGTTTATTTTAATTATTTTCTTCACTGTGCAGAAGCTTTTCATTTTGATGAAGTCCCAGTAGTTTATTTTTTATTTTGATTCCCTTGCCTCAGGAGATACATCTAGAAAGAAGTTGTTATGGCTGATGTCAGAGAGGCCACAGCCTGTGTTCTCCTCTAGGATGTTAATGGTTTCCTGTCTCTCATTTAGGTCTTTCAACCATTTTAACTATTTTTTTTTAATCGTGTAAGAAATAGCCCAGTTTCATTCTGGTTTTATTTGCCTCAGGGGACATAGTTATTATGAACTACAACCAATGTAAAAGAAGTTAATGTCTGTGTAATACTGTATGATTTTTATGGTTTAATGTCCTGCATTTAGGTCTTTAATCAATTTTGTATTTATTTTTTTCTTTTGGTGTAAGAAAGGCCCAGTTTCATTCTTTTCATGTTACTGTCCAGTTTTCCCAAACACCATTTGTTGAAGAGACTTTTTCTTATTGGACATTCTTCCCTGCTTTGTCAAAGATTAATTTTCCATATATCTGTGAGTTCATTTCTGGGTTATCTATTCTGTTCCATTTATCTGTGTGTCTATTTTTGTGCCAGTACCATAGTGTCTTGATGACTACAGCTTTGTAATATAGCTTGAAGTCCAGAATTGTGATACTTCCAGCTTTGCTTTTCTTTTTCCAGATTGTGTTCACTATTCAGGGTCTTTGTGGTTCCTTACAAATTTTAGGAGTTTTTGTTCTGGCTCTGTGAAAAAGGTTGTTGGTATTTTAATAGGGATGTTCTAAATGTGTAGATTGCTTTGGATAGTATAAATATTTTAACAATATTTTTTTCTTCTGATCCATGAGCATGGAATGCCTTTCCACTTCTATGTGCCCTCAGTTTCTTCCATCAGTGTTTTATAGTTTTCAGAGTACAGGTCTTCCACCTCTTTGGTTAGGTTCATTCCTAGGTATCTTATTGTTTTTAGTGCAATGGTAAATGGGATTGACTCCCTATTTTCTCTTTCTGCTGCTTCATTATTGGTGTCTAGAAAGGCAACAGATTTCTGTACATTGAGTTTGTATCCTGTGAGTTTATTGAATTTTTTTGTTAGTTTTAGCAGGTTTTGGTGGAGTTTTTTAGTTAATAGCTATTTTCAAATTATTACAAAAAATAGGAAAGGAAGGAAACTTCTAAATTCATTCTATGAGGCCAGCATTACCCTGATACCAAAGCCAGATAAAGATGTCACTAAAAAAGAGGACTGTACGCCAGAGTCTCTGATTAACATGGACACAAAAATTCCCAACCAAATACTAGCCAAGCAGGTCTAACAGTAAATTAAAGAATCATTCGTCAGAATTAAGTGATATTTATTTGGGGGTTGTAAGGATAGTTCACTATTCACAATCAATCAATGTTGTATACCATATTAATAAAAGATAGGAAACATATGATCCTGTCAACAGATGCAGAACAACATTTGACAAAGTACAGCATTCATTCATGATAAAAACCCTAAACAAAGTGCAGTTAGAGGGAATACACCTTAACTTAATAAAGGCCACATAATGAAAAAAAAAAAAAAAAACAGCAGCTAATATCATCCTCAATGGGGAAAGACTGAGAGGCTGTCCTCTATGGTCAGGAACAAAACAGAGATATCCACTTTCACCACTCTTATTTAACATAGTACTGGATTTCCTAAGCATAGTAATCAGACAACAAAAGTAATAAAAGACATCCAAATCAACAAGAAGGAATAAAAATTTCACTATTTGCAGATGTCATGATACTTTATATAGAAAACCCAGAAGACTCCACCAAAAAAAACTTTTGATTTTTTAAAATTTATTTTTTTCTTTTCAATGTTCCAGAATTGTTTATGCACCACACCCAGTGCTCCACACAATAAGTACCCTCCATAATACCCACCACCAGATTCACCCTACCTCTCACCCTCCTCCCCGCCAAAACTCTCAGTTTGTTTCTCAGAGTCCACAGTCTCTCATGGTTCATCTCTCTTTCCAATTTCCCCCAACTCATATCTCCTTTCGAGCTCCCCATGTCCTCCATGTTATTCCTTATGTTCCACAAATAAGCGAAACAATATGATAATTGACATTCTCTGCTTGGCTTATTTCACTCAGCATAATCTCCTTGAGTCCCATCCATGTTGATACAAAAGGTGGGTATTCATCCTTTCTGATTGAGGCATAATACTCCATAGTGTATATGGACCATATCTTCTTTAACCATTCGCACATTGAAGGGCATCTTGGTTTTCTCCACAGTTTGGGGACTGTGGCCATTGCTGCTACAAACATTGGGGTACACATGGCCCTTCTTTTCACTACCTCTGCATCTTTGGAGTAAATACCCCATAGTTCAATTGCAGGGTCATAGGGAATCTCTATTTTTAATTTCTTAAGGATCTCCACACTGCTTTCCAGAGTGGCTGCACCAACTTGCATTCCCACCAACAGTGTAACAGGGTTCCACCTTCTCCACATCCTCTCTAACACATGTTATTTGCTGTCTTGTTAATTTTGGTCATCCTAACTGGTGTAAGGTGGTATCTCAGTGTGGTTTTGATATGAATCTCCCTGATGGCTAGTGATGATGAGCATTTTTTCATGTGTCTGTTAGCCATTTTTATGTCTTCTTTGGAGAAGTGTCTGTGTCTTCTGCCCATTTTTTGACACGATTATCTGTTTTGTGTGTTTTGAGTTTGAGGAGTTCTTTGTAGATCTTGGGTACCAGCTCTTTGTCTATACCTTCATTTGTGAACATATTCTCCAATTCTGTGGGTTGCCTCTTTGTTTTGTTGACTGTTTCCTTGCTGTGAAGAAGGTTTTGATCTTGATTAAGTCCCAAAAGGTCATTTTTGCTTTTGTTTCCTTTGCCTCTGGAGACATATCTTGAAAGAAGTTACTGTGGCTGACATTGAAGAGGTTACTGCCTATGTTCTCCTCTAAGATTCTGATCGATTCCTGCCTCACATTGAGGTCTTTTAGCCATTTTGAATTTATCTTTGTGTACGGTGTAAGAGAATGGTCAAGCTTCATTCTACACATACCTGTCCAGTTTTCCCAGCACCATTTATTGAAGAGACTGTCTTTTTTCCACTGGATAATTTTTTCCTGCTTTGTCGAAGATTATTTGACCATAAAGTTGTGGGTCCATATCTGGGCTCTCTACTCTGTTCCACTGGTCTATGTGTCTGTACTTGTGCCACTACCATGCTGTCATGTTGATCACAGCTTTGTAGTAAAGCTTGATATCAGGCAATGTGATACCCCCTGTTTTGTTTTTCTTTTTCAACATTTCCTTAGCAATTCAGGGTCTCTTCTGGTTCCATACAAATTTTAGGATTGTTTGCTCCAGCTCTTTGAAAAAATGCCAGTGTAATGTTGATTGGAATGTCATTGAAAGTACAGATTGCTCTAGGCAGTATAGACATTTTAACAATGCTTATTCTCCCGATCCATGAGCATGGAATGCTCTTCCAACTTTTTGTGTCATTTTCAATTTCTTTCATGAGTGTTCTGTAGTTCTTCAAATACAGATCCTTTACCTCTTTGGTTAGGTTTATTCCCAGGTATCTTATGGTTCTTGGTGCTATAGTAAATGGAATCATTTCTCGTAATTTCCATTTTTGTATTTTCATTCTTAGTGTATAAGAAAGGAACTGATTTCTGTACATTGATTTTGTATCTGCCACATTACTGAATTGCTGAATGAGTTCTAGTAGTTTGTGGGTGCAGTCTTTTGGGTTTTCCATATAAAGTATCATGTCATCTGTGAAGATAGAGAGTTTGACTTCTTCATTGCCAGTTTGGATACCTTTTATTTCTCTTTGTTGTGTGATTGCTGTTGCCAGGACTTCTAAAACTATGTTGAACAAGAGCGGTGAGAGAGGGCATCCTTGTCATTTTCCTGATCTCATAGGAAGGCTGTCAGCTTTTCCCCATTGAGGATGATATTCACTGTGGGTTTTTCATAGATAGATTTTATGAAGTTGAGGAATGTTCCCTCTATCCCTATACTTTGAAGCATTTTAATGAGGAAAGCATGCTGTATCTTGTCAACTGCTTTTTCTGCATCAATTGAGAGGACCATGTGGTTCTTCTCTCTTCTCTTATTGATTTGTTCTATCACATTGATTTGCAAGTGTTGAACCACCCTTGCATCCCAGGAATAAATCCCACCTGGTCATGATGGATAATCTTTTTAATGTACTGTTGGATCCTATGAGCTATTAGTCTTTGCCTGGTTTGGGGATCAGGGTAATGCTGGCTTCATAGAAATAGTCTGGAAGTTTTCCTTCTGTTTCTATTGTTTGAAACAGCTTCAGGAGAATAGGTATTCTTTCTTCTTTGAATGATTGGTAGAATTCCCCAGGGAATCCATCAGGTGCTGGGCTTTGTTTTTGGGGAGGTTCTTGATCACTGTTTCAATCTCATTACTAAATATTGGTCTATTCAGGTTGTCAATTTCTTCCTGATTCAGTTTTGGAAGTTTATAGGTTTCCAGGAATGCATTCATTTCATCTACATTGCTTAATTTATTGGCATATAACTGTTGGTAATAATTTCTGATGATTGTTTCTATTTCCTTGGTGTTAGTTGTGAACTCTCCCTTTTCATTCATAATTTTATTAATTTGGGTCCTCTCTCTTTTCTTTTGTATTAGTTTGTCCAGTGGTTTATCAATATTATTGATTCTTTCAAAGAACCAGCTTCTAATTTTATTGATGGTTCTACTGTATCTCTAGTTTCTATCTAATTGATCTCTGCTCTGATCTTGATTATTTTACTTCTTGTGCATGGGGTTGCCTTAATTTGTTGTTGATTCTTCAGTTCCTTAAAGTGTAAAGAGAGCTAGTGTATTCTGGATTTTTCCTTTTTTTTTTTTTTTTTTTTTTTTTTTTTCTTTTTTGAGGGAGGCTTGAATGGCTATGTATTTCCCCCTTAGGACTGCCTTTATTGTTTCCCATAGGTTTTGGAATGATGTATCTTCATTCTAATTGGTGTCCATGAATTGTTTAAATTCTTCTTGGATTTCCTGGTTGATCCAAACATTCTTAAGTGTGGTGGTCTTTAGCTTCTAGGTGTTTGAATTTCTTCCAAGCTTTTGCTTGTGGTGGAGTTCCAGTTTCAAAGCACTGTGGTCTGAGAATATGCAGGGAATAATCTCAGTCTTTTGGTATTGGTTGAGTCCTGATTTGTGACCCAGTATGTGGTCTATTTTGGAGAAAGTTCCATGTGCACGTGAGAAGAATGAGTATTCTGTTGTTGTAGAGTATAGTATTCTGTGTTTATCTATGAAACCCATCTGGTTCAATGTGTCATTCAGTGCTCTTGTTTCTTTATTGATTTTCTGCTTGGGTGATCTGTCTATTACTGAGAGTGGCATGGTAAGATCCCCTACTATTAATGTATTCATATCAATAGGACACTTTATCTTGATTAACAGTTGTCTTATATAGATGGTTGCTCCTGTATTAGGGGCATAAATATAATTGTTAGATCTTCTTGGTGGATAGACCCTTTAAGAATGATGTAGTGTCCTTCTTTACTTCTGACTACAGTCTTTAGTTGAAAATCTAATTTATCTGATATGAGAATTGTTACCCCAGGCTTCTTTTGAGGCCCATTCGCATGAAAGATGGTTTTCCATCCCTTCACTTTCAGTCTGTATGTATCCTTAGGTTCAAAATTGTCTCTTGCAGAAAACATATGGACGGGTTCTGTCTTTTTATCCAATCTGCAACCCTGTGCTGTTTTATGGGAGCATTTAGGTCTTTCACGTTGAGTGTGATTATTGAGAGATATGTTTTTATTGACATCGTGTTGCCTGTTAAGTCCTTGTTTCTATAGATTGTCTCCATGAATTTATTTTCTATGATGCTCTTGAGTTCTTTCTTCCTTTATAGATCCCCCCTTTATATTTCTTGTAGTGCTGGCTTGGTCACACACTCTTTTAAACCTTGCTGATTTTGGAAGCTCTTTATCACTCCAACCATTTTTATGTCAGCCTTGCTGGATAAACTATTCTTGGCTGCATGTTTTTTTTTCATTTAGTGCCCTGAATACATCTTGACAGCCCTTTATGGCTTGCCAGGTTTCTGTGGACAGGTCTGACGTTACCATGATGGGCCTTCCTCTGTACATAAGGAGTCTCTTAACCCTAGCTGCTCTTAAGAGCTAGTGTCTAAAATTATGATTCATCAGTTTCACAATCAGGTGTCTCCAGGCCTTTCTAGATTCTATGAACTTGGGGGAAAATCCTTCTGCCTCAAACGCTGGTTTCATTTGCCAGATTGGGAAATTTTTCATGAAGAATTTCTTCAACTATATCCTCTAGTCTTCTTTCTTTCTCCTCCACCTCAGGGATTCCAATAATTCTGACGTTGGAATGCTTCATGATGTCATTTATTTGCCTTATTCTGTTTTCATAGCTTCTAAGCTGTTTGTTCCACGCCTCCTCATTATCCTTTTTCTCTATCAGTTTGTTCTCTAGATCACTAATTCTATCTTCTGCCTCAGTTACCCTAGCTTTTAGGTAATTTAGATTAGATTGGAACTCATTTATAACATTTTTAACTTCTTCCCTGATGGCTTTCACTTCTGCCCTAATCGATTTCATGTTGTCATTAATGGTTTTCTCCAAACTCGCCATTGCCTGCATAATTGTTAGCCTGAATTCCCTTTCTGACATACTGTTTATGTCCATATTCAATAGCTCTGATGGGGAGGGCACAGTCTCTGAAATTTTCCTCTGTTGGGCATTCCACCTCCTAGTCATTTTGGTTAGAGATGTCTAAGGGGATATGTAGCTGGAGGTATCAACCATGATCCAGGCAAGGTGCACCCTGAAATGCTTCTGAGGAATAGGGAGTCCACACCAAAAAGAAAGAAAAAAGAAAAAAAAGAGAGAGAGAGAGAAAAAAAAAAAAAAAGACCCAACCAGAATGGGCCCCAAAGGTAAGATTTATAAAATACACAAACAAAAACGGACAAACAAAAAGACTGACAAAATGACAAGGAAAAAAAAAAAAAGAACCCAGCCAAAATGAACTCCAAGTGTAAGATTTATATACCACCAGAACAAAAACAAATACATGGAAATACTGACAGAAGAAAAAGATGGGAGGGTGGTTATAAATCCTCAGTGTGGATGAGGAAGGTTATTTTCTTCCTGGGTGTATCTTGATATCTTTGTTAAAGAACTCAACTTTCTGGAAATAAAGGGGGATTAAAACTGGTTTATATATAGGGGTAGTATTCATTGGGGAAAGAGGATTACCTTGAAGCTTATCTCTATATGAATATTTTAAAAAATAGAAAAGCAAAAGAAAAACACAGGTAATATATCAAAAAGTTCAAATGAAAAGATTATTATGGAATTTGTTGTATTTAGCCTCTCATTGTGATGATAAATAGGTTAAAATTATAAAAAATTAAAATGAACAAGAATAGTGGGTACAAATTAAAACTAAAAGTTGTATCTATGAAGTATACAGGTTTTAGGGCAATACTGGGAGCTTAGTATTTTCTTTTCCCCTGATATTGGGGTTTTACAGTTTTATTGGAACCCTGTGGTGGTTGTCCTCTTGTTTTTGGGGGCTGGCTTTCTAGGGGAGGGGCCTACCGTGTGGTTTTTCAGGCAGTCTTGCTTGGGTTGAGTCCTCCTGCCCCCTGTTAAGGGGCTCGGCTCTGAAGAAACCTGTCCTTCAGGCTTTTGTTCTCTGGAGGTTGTGGGTTGTTTTTTTTTTTTTTTTTGTTTGAGTGTTTGTTTGTTTTTCTCCCTTGGTGGCTTTTGGTGGCCCAGACCTCCACCTCAGAGAGAAGCTGTCTGTTCCCCTCTGGGTGGTCCAGAGAACATAGACTCCCCCTCTGCCACCTCCCACTGGCAGAGCACGTCCCCAGCCACCATCTCAGGGGTTGCAGGTGCTCCCCCTTGTCTTTGTACCCTGATGCTATTAAAACTGCAAGCAATATTGGTTCAGAGAGTCCACTTCCAGTGGCTGCTTTTGCTGAAGCTATTATCTGGGCAGGTCCAGACCCCCTGAGCCCCAAATCCCAACCAGAGACAGTGAGCTGAGATTTTCATTTGTGTCCAGGCTGGGAGTGTTCAGACTCTGGCAGGTCCTAGACGCACCACCTAGCCCCTTCCGGACCTCTCTCAGGGGAGGGTGTGGAGCATGACTCAGACCCAGGTTGTGCTGTGTGCATGGAGAGTGCAAAAGGCTGTGGTTCTAGAGAGCGCTGCCTGGCATCCACAGCAGACTCTCTCATGTGCACTGCCACCCAGATGCTCTCATGCTCAAGGGTGGCTCAAGGACCATGGCCTGGAGGCTTCTCTGCACTCTTTCTGGCACAGCACCAGTGGTGGCTGTCCTGAGTCCGTGGGCTTAAGCCTGTGTCCATAACCACCCGATTCCACCAATTTCCCCTTAAGATCTTTTGCTTTTTGAGTGCTTTTAACCTGACTCCAAGTTAATGCTGGGCCTCAATCCCAGGGCACTCTTGTATTGGGGTATTGCTTAGCAGTGGTCACTTCTAGTGGCTCCCTCCCCCTTCTGTTTATCCTCTGATATCAGTCCAATAATGGTCTGATCCTTCAAACTCCACTGCTCTAACTTACCACTGTCATCTTCTGACCCCATAGAGATCCAGAAGTGTATAATCCTACATCTCAGGCTGATTTCATGGGTGTTCAGAGTGTTCTGGTAGATAATCGGCTCACTTTAGGGGACCAATTGAAACAGCATCTCCTACTTCTCTGCCATCTTGCCCCTCTCCCAAAAAAACTTTTTTTTTAAAGATTTTATTTATTTATTTGACAGAGAGAGATCATAAGTAGGCAGAGAGGCAGGCAGAGAGAGAGGAAGGGAAGCAGGCCCCCTGCTGAGCAGAGAGCCCGATGTGGGACTCGATCCCAGGACCCTGAGATCATGACCTGAGCCGAAGGCAGCGGCTTAACCCACTGAGCCACCCAGGCGCCCCTCCCAAAAAACTTTTAATTTTTAAAGAAAATCTGGTATTAGTGACTTGTCCCAATTCAAGGAACCACACATTTTTTGCAGGCTTTTTTGAGATATAATTTACATATCATAAAGCTCACTATTTAAAATATATAATTCAATGATGTTAGTATATGTACAGAGTTGTACAATCATTACCTTAATCTAACTATACAACAGTTTATGATGTCAAAAAAATTAGCATACCCCACACTCTTCTCCCAAACACTAGGTAATCCTAATCTGTTCTCTGTTTTTATAAATTTACCTTTTCTAGATATTTTATATGAATGTAATTATATAATATGTGGTCTTTGTGACTGGCTTCTTTCAGTTAGTGTAATATCTTTAAGTTCATGTTTTTGCATGTATTATCAGTACTTCACTATTATTTATGGCTCAATAATATTCTACTGTATTAGTATATGGCATTTTGTTTATCTCATAAGTAATTGATGGTCATTTGGGCTATCCTTTTGAACTCTTATGAATAATACTGATGTGAGCTTCTTTGAAAACCTTTTCATTTAAAAGTATGTTTTCAACATTTGGGTATATACTTTGTACTGGAATTGTTAGAACATGCTAACTCTATGTTTAACTTTTTGAGAAACTGCCAAACTTTTTCCAAAGCAGCTGCACAATTGCACATTCTCATCAGTAATGTATAAGCATTCTGATTACTCCACATCCTCGCCAATGTTTACCATTTTAAAAAAATTATTATTATAGCCATCCTGCTAGATGGAAAGTAGCATCTCATTGGGGTTTTGAATTTGATTTCAATAATAAGTGTCATGTAGAGCAACTTTTCATGTGCTTATAGGCCATTTGTTTATGTTCTTTGGAGAAATATTCAAATCTTTTGCCCATTATTAAATTGGGCTGCTTTTCTTTTAGTTGTTGAGGTGTAATACTTCTTTATACATATCCTGGATACTAAACCCTATGTTATATATGATTTGCAACTATCTTCTCCCATTCTGTGAGTTATCTTTCACTTTCTTGATAATGTTCTTTGAAGCACAGAAGTGGTTAATTTTGATGAACTCCAATTTATTTATTTTTTTCTTTGGTTGCTCTTTTTAGGTGCTGTGTCTAAGAACTTACTGCTTAATCTAAGGTAACAAATATTTACACCTCTTTTTCTTTGAAAAGTTTTATAATTTTACCTTTTAAGTTTTTGATCCATTTTGAGTTAATTTTTCTATGTTGCTTGATATAGTGGTCTAAATTCTTTTGCATATTGCTATCCTATTGTCCCAACACTAATAATTGAAAGAGCTGTTCTTTACCCCATTGAATTGTCTTGGCACCATTGTCAAAAATCAATTGATGGTAGACATATGGTTTATTTCTGGACTCTCAATTCTATTCAGTTGATTTACATGTCTATCATTATGTCAGTACCACATAGTGTCAATTGTAGTACCTTTTAGTAAGGCTAGAAATTGGGGAGTGTGAGTCTTCCAACTTTGCTCTTTTCAGTATTATTTTTGGCTATTTTTGGTCTCTTGCATTTCCATATGAATTTTTTAAGTTTCTGCAAAAAATCAGTTGGGATTTTGTTAGAAATTGGTTGAAAATGTGCATCAGTTTGGGTGTATTTCCACTTTAATATTGTCTTTCAAACCATGAACATGGTATACCATTCTAGTTATTTAGGCCTTCTTAATTTTATTCAGTATTTTGTAGTTTTCAGTGTATAGGTTCTGTAATAACTTTTGTTAAACTTGTGCCTATGTATTTTATTCTTCTGGATGCTATTATAAATGGAATTGTTTCCTTGACTTTATTTTTTGATTCTTCACTGATAGTGTATAGCAATATAACAGATTTTTACATATTTATCAAGCATTATGCAAAGCTGCTATATGCATTCTTTTGTTGTAACACTTTTTACATGCATTCTTTAAGATTTTCAGTATATAACAATGTAATCTGCAGATAAGAGATAATATTACTTCTTCCTTTCCATACTAGATGGCTTTTATTTATTTGCCTTGATTAAATGTTAATGTTAGGACTTCTAGGAAAATGTTGAGCATAAGTGAAGAGAACAGAAATCCTGTCTTGTTTCTCACCTTAAGAAAGTATTCAGTATTTCTTTATTAAGTCTACTACTTGTGTATTTTCACAGATACTCTTTATCAGGTTAAGAAATTTGTCTACTCACAGTTTGCTGCACATTTTTATCAAGATTTGGTGTTGGATTAGTAAAATTATTTTTTAATTTTAATGACAAGATCATGTGGTTTTCATTTTATTCTATTAGTATGGTATATTACATTGATCATATTTCTGATTTTAAACCAAACTACTTTCCTGAGATAAATTCCACTTGATCTTAGTGTATATACCTTTTTATATGTTACTGGATTTGCTAGTATTTTTTTACATTTTTTTAAACCTATTCTCATAAGTAATATTGATCTACAGTTTTCTTTGCGATATCTTTGTCATATTTTGGTATCTGTATAATACTGGTCTCAAGAAAATGAATTGGCAAGTGTTCCTTTCCTTTCTATTTTCTGTAATAGTTTTTTTTAAATCACTGTTAATTTTTCCTTGCATATTTGGTAGAATTCACGAGTTAAACCATTTAGGACTGGGGTTTACTTTGAAGAAAATTTTAAAATTATGAATTCAACTTTTTTTTTTGTCAGTTCAAGGTGTTATAACAAAAATAGCATAGACTGGGCTTCTTAAACAGCAAACATCTATTTCTCACAGTTCTGAAGGCTAGGAAGTCCAAGATCAATATACTAGCAGATTCAATATCTGGTGAGGGCACTCTTTCTGGCTTGCAGGCACCCATCTTCTCCTTGTATCCTCACATTGCATAGAAAGTAAGTTCCAGTCTCTTTTTTAATGAAGACACTAACCCCTTCTTGGGCTCCACCCTCATGAACTCATCTAAAGCTACTTATCTCCCAAAGGTGTCACCTCCTAATACCCTCCCTTTGGGATTGTGGTTTCAATATATGAATTTTAGGAAGGCACAAATATGCAGTTCAAAAACACTTGTGATAGGTCTATCAAGATTTTCTATTTATTCTTAGTCAGTTTTAGCAGTTTGTATCTTTCCAGGAATTAGTCCACCCCATGTTTGTTATCTAATTTGTTGGCATGCAGTCTGCTATGGACTACTGTAGCCCTAATATGACTGTATTTGGAAATAGTCTTTAATAATCTAGTCCCTAATATGACTGTACTTGGAAATAATCTTTAAGCAGATAATTAAGGTTAAATGAAGTCATAAGGGTGGGAACTTCATCCAACATGATTGGTGTCCTCTTAAAAAGAGGAAAAAACATCAGGGATGCATGCTTGCAGAGGCCATGTGGGGAAACACTGAGGAGGCTGCTTTGTAAAAGAGAGAAGCCTCAAATGAAACCAACACTGTGAGCATGCTGATCTTAAACTTCCAGTCTCTAGAACTTTGAAACAATAAATTTGTTTTTTAAGCTACTCAATTTGTAGTATTTTGTTATGGCAGCCCTAGTGACTAATATACCACTGTTCATAGTATTCTCTAAAAATCCTTGATTTCTGTAAGGTAGGTTGTGTTGTCTTGTTTTATATTCCTGATTTTAGTAATTTGAGTCTATCTATCTTCATTTTTTCTTAGTGTATCTAGATGTTTTTCAATTTTGTTGATATTTTCATATAGTATTTTGTTTCATTATCTCTCATTTTTTCTATTCTCTATTTTTTATTTACACTCCAATTTTTTTAAAGATTTTATTTATTTATTTGACAGACAGAGATCACAAGTAGGCAGAGAGGCAGAGAGAGAGAGAGAGGAGAAAGCAGGCTCCCCGCTGAGCAGAGAGCCAGATGCGGGGCTCAATCCCAAGACCCTGAGATCATGACCTGTGCCAAAGGTAGAGGCTTTAACCTACTGAGCCACCCAGGCGCCCCTATGCTCTAATTTTTATTATTTCCTTCCTTCTGCTTGCTTTGGGTTTAGTTCTTCTTTTTTTAATTTCCTAAGGTAGAAGATTAGGTTATTAATTCAAGAGCTTCCTTTCTTTTTTATATAGGTATTTACAACTATAAATTTTCCTTTTAGCACTGCTTTTGCTGATCTCAAGTTTTGGTGTGTTTCATTTTTATTCATCTCAATGTATACTCTAATTTCCCTTATAATTTATCTTGATCAATTGGTTATTTAAGAATATTGTTTAACTTCTGCATAATTGTAAAATTTCTAATTACTTCCTATTGTCAATTTTCAATTTCATTTCACTATAGTGGGAGAACATACCATGTATGATTTTAATCCATTTAAATCTATCACAACTTATTTTATGGCTTTGCACATAGTATATTCTGAAGAATATTCCATGTGCACTTAAGAATGGGTGTCTTACTGTATTGGGTAGAATGTTCTATATATATGTCTTTTAGGTTTAGCTGGATTATAGTGTTGTTCAAGACTTTTATAACTTTGATTTCCTTCCTAGTTATTCTACCTATTATTGGAAGTGGGGTATTGAGTCATCAAACATTATTATTAAACTGTCTATTTCTCCATTTTGTTACTTTTTGCTGGATGTATTTGGGGATGTTATTAAATGCATTTGTTTATATCCCTGAGGGATTGGTCCTTTTATTATTATAAAATGAATCTCTTTATCTCTAATCAGTTTTTGTCTTAAAGTCTATTTTTTCCTTTTCCTTTTTCTTTTCTTCTTCTTTTTTTTAAAAAGTAGGCTCTACACTCAGCATGGAACCCTTAAGGCTTATTTGAGCTTCTATTTACTATTTCCTCCCCACATTTTGTCATCCTTTCACTTTCTTCCTATGTGGATCTTTAACTCTAAAATGTCTCCTGTAAATGGTGTATAGTTTTTTTTTACCCAGTCCAGCATATCTACCTTTTGACTATATTGTTTATTCACATTTAATGTTATTTATATGGTTAGATTTGCTTTTGCCATTTTAGTTTTAATTTTCTATGTCTTATAATTATTTTGTTGGAAACTGGATGTTTCAAATAATGTATTGCAGTGACTGTGGCTAGTGATCTTCCCTACTCAGGACTTGTTATTTGCATGTCTCTTTCTTTAGTAAATGGTTAGATTATTTTAGTGAGGTCTATTTTTCCTCACACAGTGTCCATAGTCTAATGTTGTTTCTTGGGGAGCTTCAGTTTCTGGTCTGCCACAATCACCCTAGGATGACAGTGGTTTGTGAAATGATGTCTTTCTTTCCCTGACTGCATGCAGCTGTTAAACTCCCCTAGTTGCAAGCTGATTACTCACTTGTTTTCAACAAGTCCCTGTGTAAACTGTTTTACAAACTAACTTTTTTGAGGTCAATATTTGATATTCTAACCTTAGGAGGACTCCTCCCAATTGTTCTTTTAAAGATTTTTTTTTTATTTGACACAGAGAGATAGAGCACAAGCAGGGGGAGTGGCAGACAGAGGGAGACAGAGAAGCAGGCTTTCCCCCCAAGCAGGGAGCCCAGTGCGGGGCTCAATCCCAGGACCCTGGCATCATGACCTGAGCCAAAGGCAGGTAACTGACTGAGACACACAGGCACCTCTCCTCCTAACTGTCTTATTTTCTGGTTCTCCCCTGCAAACTAGCCTCTCTACAGTTTAGCCAATTTCTTGAATCTCCTTTTAATTGTCTTTTACCACAATGTCAACTATTTTTGAGTGCACTTAAGCAAATAAATTCAGTTATTTCAGGAAGACATTATATACCTTTTTTAATGGCCTCCTTATTCCATCAGGCAAAATCTGGGTTGGGACTCAAGCCAGTGGTGGGGACAATGACAGGCTTCTCTCTCAGTGACACCCCCACTCTAGGAATTGAGCACTATGTTAGGCCATAGGCAGCAGCCTGAGGTTTTCTCCAGGTATAGAACCACTACAACATGAACGGTGGTAAAGATAATCAGGGGCTCAATCTTCTTAGCCCATAATAGCAAAATAGAGGCTGGACTGGGCAGAAGAAGGGAGCCTCCACCCATCAACCTCACTCATTTGGACTTAGCCTCAGTAGGGTATAGCTGGGGGAAGTTTGAGAAATGCTAATGTCCTGCTTCTATCTGGAAGAAAGCCCTTGGACTTGGAGCTGTGGGGAGAGAAAGCCTGTGTTCTTGGCTATAGCAGTCTACAGTCTCTGCCTTGCTGACCTGGGATGGCATAGGAAGAGGAGTCTTGATGTCTTGGTTTTGGTTCAAATACCATAGATTCTCATCTTTCTTACAGAATTTTCAAATTGTCTTAAATAGATTTTTTTTTCTAGTTGCCATTTGCACTTAGGACAATTTCCAGAGGTTTTTTTGTTTTTTGTTTTTTTGGTTTATTTTTTAAAGTTTTCACCAGTTCCACTGAGAAGTCTGTGGAGTTCTTCACATTGTCATTGCTAGAAGTCAACATTTCTATTTACTTTTTTACACTTCCTAAATAGCATTTTGTAAGCCTTCTTTTGTGAAAATTGAAACCTAAAGCCGTCCAGATGGGATATTTGTCTCCAAATGAATAATTTAATTGGTAGGATAGTGGGATCATCAAGATTTCTAATTTATTCATGTGGGTGATACTTTTCAAAATCTACAATATTTGAAGTTAAAACAAAAAAAATGGAGAAAAAAGATTTCTAAGAAAATTGAGCCTCCAATAGAAGTATGTCTCAGAGAATAGGAAGATGCATAAAGAAAGGACAAGTAAGAAATTTAAAACAATAGAATCATAAGGACCTGCAAAATCATTTAGTAATTAGCTTCAACCCATGTAGCTAAACACTGAAACAAACAAACAAACAAAAAGCTGTGGCCAAAGACACTCAAGTCTCTGACAGAGGTAGAACTATAAAACTAGCCCAATGGGAAGTGGCATAATAGTTAAGCGCACAGCCTTTGTAAAAAGGACTGGAGTCAAATTGTAGTACAGCAATTCTGACATTAAAAGTCAACCATCACCACCAATGACTGTTTTGCAACCTCTCTTGCCTCAAATAACAAAAAAGTAATGCTTCCCCTAGCCTGTTTCTGACACTTCTGTGCTTGACACCCAAAACCTGAACATTAGGGGAATTTATTATTCATTAACCCTCTAAATCCCATTGCTTTCTCTCTTCTGGTTAAGAGAGACCTTAGAACTGAAAGTTTCCCCTTAGGTTTCCATTTCCCCTTACCCTCCACCATAACCACAATACCTGACTCCATATCAGGCTACTTCTACCTAAATACACATTGTCAAACAGAGGTCAGGTCACAAAATGGCATTTAACCACAGCATAAGACTCCAACTCAGATTTCTAGGTTACATTTTTCTAATGTAGGCAAGAATTAATAGAGATATTATCAGCAAAACCTGATTTGCTCTATCTAGCTAGAAAAATAAACTCTATTTTGAAACCCAAAATAAAGCAGAACTGAGTTTCTAGAAATTAGGCAGCAAGCCTAGAGAAAATTAATATACTCTATTTTCTACTCCCTTTCAGTTTAATTTTTACAGCAATCTTTGCTGATAGATAAACTCAATAGTCTATCTGTGAGACACCAGCATTTCTGTTCCTTAGATAATAATCAGAATGAGTAGAAAGTGGTTATGAAATATGCCATGGTGAATTATGAATGAGACCAATATAAATGCCATAAACACAATACAACTTGGACAGTCCTAATTGCTTTTCAAAACACACTGCAAAATCCCAGGAAGAGAAATCTACCACGTAACAAACACCTGGACCCTAAGTTAAAATAATTGAAAGTTTTTGTCCCAGATAACCACATATATTCTACAGAGAGCAATTATAAAACTCAAATTAGCAGAGGTTCAAATTCAATATTACTGTATTTACAGGGCTAGTTAAACCACACCAACTAACAACCTCTCCCCAGAGTCTTAATTGGGAAAAAATCCTTATAATTAAGATGATACTGGGATGCCTGGATGTCTCAGTTGGTTAAGTATCTGCTTTCAGCTCAGGTCATCATTCTGGGGTCCTGGGATGAAGTCCTGCATCTGTCTCCTTGCTTAGTGGGGAGCCAGCTTCTCCCTCTGCCTGCCACTCCAGCTGAATTCCAGGTACCAGACAAAACTAAGGACCCTTACTCTTCCACCATCTTCCTCCCCCACCCTAAGCCTATACCATTGACATACTGTCTGTAAGAGACTCATTTTAGACAAAAAGACACCTCCTGATTGAAAGTGGGGGAGAACCTGATGATTTTGGGGAGACAAGATGGCGGGGAACTAGGAGGAGGCGCCGTTTCAACCTGTACCCTAAAGTGAGTTGATTACCTACCAAAGAACTCTGATCACCCATGAAATCACCCTGAGATTAGAATTATACACGTCTGGATCTCTACGAGGGCAGAAGATGCCAGTGGGCAGGTAAAGTGGAGTGAGAACATTGGACTGATATCAGAAGATAAACAAAAGGGAGAGGGAGCCACCAGAAGCGACCCATTGGAATGTAATACCCCAATATGAGAGTGCCCTGCGACTGGGGACCAGCATTAACTTGGAGCCTGGTTGAAAGCAATCAAAAAGAGCAAAGGATCATGGGGGAAATTGTGGGAATCGAGGCGGTTATGGACAGGGGCTTAAGTCCCCAGACCAAGGACAGCTACCCTGGTGCTGAGCCAGAGAGAGTGCGGCAAAGAAACCAGGTCTTGGTCCCTGAGCCGAGAGCAAGTGAGGCTAAGGGTTCGTGGGGTGCGGCTCCCAGGAGGGGCTGGGAGCCTCGCCAGCTGGCAGAACCACAGCCTTTTGGCATTTCCCAAGCATGCTGCGTTGAGCTATCAGAATCTGAGTCGCGCCCACACCTCCCCCTGAGAGAGGTGTGGGCAGGAGCCAGCCCGGGTGCTCAAGGACCGGAGAGTCTGAGCACTCCCAGCCCAGACGAGTGGGAAAATCTCCATGTTCTATTGCTGCTTGGGACCTCTCTGGTGGTCTGGAGCTGCCCAGACAGCTGTTGCTGTCATGGTTTTGGGTACAAGCAGGAGTTCCTGCATCCCCAGGGACTGCTACTGAGAACATGCTCTGCAAGCGGCCAAGGGGGAATCTATGTGCTCTGGAGCACCCAGAGGAGAATAGTCTGAGGCTTCTCTCTGAGAGAGAGGTCTGGGTGCAGTTTGCTTTACTCTAAACCTCCAAAAACCATCAAAAGCTGTCAAGGTGAGAGAAAATGAACAAACAAAAAACCTCCAGAGAACAAAAGCTTGAAAAACTGGTTTCCTCAGAGCCCACCCCCTTGAGGGGGGTGGGAGGACTTAACTCAGGAAACATAGCCTGAAAACCCATGCAAGCAGGCCTCTCCTGCAGAAAGTCAACAGAAAAAAAAAAAAAAAAAAAAAGACAAAAGAAAAACCACCACTACTTCATAGATACAACTTTTATTTTTAATTCCTTCCCACTATTCTGGTTCTTTTTTGTTTATAGATAATTTTTTAACCTATTTACCATCAAAGGGAGATGTCCAGTACATCAAATTCCATAATAACCTTTTAACCTGAACTTTTTGATACATATACCTGTGTTTTACTTTTGCTTTTCTATTTTTTTAAGTTTTTTTTTAATTTTACTTTAGTTTAGTTAAGTTTATTCTTTTTTTATTTTTATTTTTTAACATTCATAAAGAGTTAAACATCAAGGTAATCCCCTTTCCTCAATCAGTGCAACCTGTATAGGTAAACCTATTTTTAATCCCTTTATCTTAGCAAAGTTGAGTCCTTTAACAAAGATACCAAGATACATCCAGAAAGAAACAAAATAACCTTCCTCACCCACACTGAGAATTGATAACCACTCTCCCATCTTTTTCTTCCACCAGTGTTTCTGTGTATTTGTGTTTGTCCTGGTAGTATATAAATCTTATACTTGAGGTTCTTTTTGACGAGTTTCTTTTATTTGTTTTGCATATATATATATATTTTTTTTTTCTCTTGTCATCTACTTTCAACAGTCTTTTCGTTTGTCTGTTTTTGTTTGTATACTTCATAAATCTTACCTTGGGGGCCATTTGCGCTGGGCCTTCTCTTTCATTTTATCTTTTTTTTCCCTCTCTCTCTCTCTCTCTCTCTTTTTCTCTAGTTTGGGTGGGGACTCTTGATTTCTCAGAAGCGTTCCAGGGTACACCTTGCCTGCACCATGGCCGATACATTCAGCTACATCAGTTCAGCCAACTCCCACCAAAATGACTAGGAGGAGGAATGCCCAACAGAAGAAAAATTCAGAGGCTGGGCCTTCTGCAAAAGAGGTAATGACTATCGACATAGACAATATGTTGGAAAGGGAATTCAGGCTAAAAATTACCCAGGCAATAGCTAAGTTGGAGAAAGCCATAGATAACAACATGGCATTGATTAGGGCAAAACTGAAAGCCACCAGGGATGATGTTCACAATGTTCTCAATGAATTCCAATCTAATCTAAATTCTCTAAAAGCTAGGATAACTGAGACAGAAGAAAGAATTCATGATCTGGAGGACAAACAAATAGAAAGCATCAGGAGGAAGCTTGGAACAAACAGCTTAGAAGACACGAAAACAGAATTAGGGAAAATAAATGATGCCATAAAACGTCCCAACGTCAGAATTATTGGAGTCCCTGAAGGGGGCGAGAAAGAAATAAGTCTAGAAGATATAGTTGAACAAATTCTCCATGAAAATTTTCCCAATCTCTCGAATGGAACCAGCGTTCATGGACTAGAGGCAGAATGGTCTCCCCCAAGATTATAGAATCTCGAAAGTCCATGAGACACCTGATAGTAAGAATGAGGAATCATAATTGTAGACAGGCTCTCTTGAAAGTAGCTAGGACAAAGAAGCTCCTTACATACAGAGGAAAGCCCATCAGAATAATGTCAGACCTGTCCACAGAAACCTGGCAAGCCAGAAAGGGATGGCACGATATATTCAGGGCACTAAATGAGAAGAACATGCAGCCAAGAATACTTTATCCAGCAAGACTGACATTCAAAATGGATGAAGAGATAAAGAGTTTCCAAGACCGGCAAGGCTTAAAAGAGTATGCAACCACCAAGCCAACACTGCAGGAAATATTAAGGGGGTGTTCTATAAAAGAGGAAAAATCCTAAGAATATCATTGAACAGAAATATGGAGACAATCTACAGAAAGAAAGACTTCAAAGGTAACATGATGTCAATAAAAACATATCTATCAATAATCACTCTCAATGTGAGTGGCCTAAATGCACCCATAAAATGGCACAGGGTTGCAGATTGGATAAAATGACAGGACCCATCCATATGTTGTCTACAAGAGACCCATTTTGAACCTAAGGATATAGCCAGACTGAAAATGAAGGGATGGAGAAACATCTTTCATGCCAATGGGCCTCAAAAGAAGTGATACTCATATCAGATAAATTAGTTTTTAAACTAAAGACTAGTCAGAGATACACAAGGACACTACATCATTCTTAAAGGGACTATCCACCAAGATGATCTAATAATTGTAAATATCTATGCTCCCAATATGGGAACAGCCAATTACATAAGAAATCTATTAATCAAGATAAAGAGTCATACTGATATGAATACATTAATAGTAGGAGCTCTCAACACACCTCTCTCAGTAATAGATCATCCAGGCAGAAAATCAATAAAGAAACAAGAGCATTGAATGAAACATTGGACCGGATGTACCTCCTAGATATATAGCACATTCCACCCTAAAACAACAGAATACTCATTCTTCTCAAGTGCACATTGAACCTTCTCCAGAATAGACCACATACTGGGTCACAAATCAGGACTCAACTGATACCAAAAGACTGAGATTATTCCCTGCATATTCTCAGATCACAATGCTTTGAAACTGGAGCTCAATAACAAGGAAAAGTTCAGAGGGAACTCAAACACCTGGAAGCTAAAGACCACCTTGCTTAAGAATGCTTGGAACAACCAGAAGATCAAAGAAGAACTGAAACAATTCATGGAAACCAATGAGAATGAAGACACTTTGGTCCAAAACCTATGGCATACAGCAAAGGCAGTCCTAAGGGGGGAAATACATAGCCATCCAAGCCTCCCTCAAAAAAAACTGAAAAATCCAGAACACACCAGCAGTCTCTACACCTTAAAGAACTGGAGAATCAACAACAAATTAAGCCAAATCCACACACAAGAAGGGAAATAATCAAGATTAGAGCACAGATCAATGAGATAGAAACTAGAGACATAGCAGAATGTATCAATAAAACTAGGGGCTGTTTTTTTTTGAAAAATCAATAAGATTTATAAACCATTGATCACATTAATCCAAAAAAAGGAGAGATAGCCCAAATTAATAAAATTATGAATGAAAAGGTAGAGATCACAACTAACACCAAGGAAGTATAAACAATCATCAGAAGTTATTATCAACAGTTATATGCCAATAAGCTAAGCAACCTAGATGAAATGGATGCATTCCTGGAAAACTATAAACTCCCAATATTGAACCAGGAAGAAATTAACAACCTGAATAGACCGATATCTAGTAATGAGATTGAAGCAATGATCAAAAACCTCCCAGAAAAGAAGAGCCTGGAACCTGACGAATTCCCTGGGGAATTCTACCAAACTTTCAAAGAAAAAATTACGCCTATTTTCCTGAAGCTGTTTCAAAAAAATTGAAGCAGAAGGAAAACTTCCAGACTCTTTCTTTTATTTTTTTTACAATATTAATTATTAGTTTGACAGAGAGAGAGCACAAGCAGAGGGAGTGGGAGAGGGAGAAGCAGGCTTCCCATAGAACAGGGAGCCTGATGTGGGGCTTGATCTCAGGACCCTGGGATCATGACCTGAGCCAAAGGCAGATGCTTAACAACTAAGCCACCTAGGTGCCCCAGACTCTTTCTATGAAGTCAGCATTACCCTGATCCCCAAACCACAAACCCCACAAGAAAGAATTTCAGACCAATATCACTGATGAATATGGATGCTAAAATTCTCAAGAAGATCCTAGCAAATAGGATCTAACAGCACATTACAAATATTATTCACCATGACCAAGTGGGATTCATCCCTGGGTTACAAGGATGTTTCAACATTCATAAATCAATCAATGTGATAGAACAAATCAGTAAGAGAAGAGAGAAGAACCACATGGTCCTCTCAATTGATGCAGAAAAAGCAGTTGACAAGATACAGCATGTGTTCCTGATTAAAATGCTTCAAAGTATAGGGATAGAGGGAACATTCCTCAACTTCATAAAATCTATCTATGAAAAACCCACAGCAAAAATCATCCTCAATGGGAAAAAGCTTGCAGCCTTCCCGTTGAGATCAGGAACACGACAAGGATGCCCACTTTCACCACTCTTGTTCAACATAGTATTAGAAGTCCTAGCAACCGCAATCAGACAACAAAGAGAAATAAAAGGTATCCAAATTGGCAATGAAGAAGTCAAAATCTCTCTCATCGCAGATGACATGATACTTTATAGGGAAAACCCAAAAGACTCCCACCCCAAACTACTAGGACTCATTCAGCAATTCAGTAATGTGGCAGGATACAAAGTCAATGAACAGAAATCAGTTGCTTTCTTATAGACTAACAATGAAAATACAGAAAGAGAAATTAGAGAATTGATTCCATTTATTATAGCACCAAGAACCATAAGATACCTGGGAATAGACCTAACCAAAGAGGTAAAAGATCTGTACTCGAGGAACTACAGAGCACTCATGAAAGTAACTGAAGAAGACACAAAAAGATGGAAGACCATTCCGTCCATTCCATTCCATTCCATTCCATTCCATTCCATTCCATGGACTGGAAGAATAAACATTGTTAAAATGTCTATACTGCCTAGAGCAATCTATACTTTTAATGCCATTCTGATCAAAATTCCACCAATCAAAATTCCACCGGTATTTTTCAAAGAGCTGGAGCAAATAATCCTAAAATTTGCATGGAATCAGAAGAGACCCCAAATTGCTAAGGAAATGTTGAAAAAGAAAAACAAAAACAAAATGGGAGCATCCTGCTACCTGCTTTCAAGCTTTACTACAAAGCTGTCATCACCAAGATATCATGGTACTGTTATAAAAACAGACACACATACCAGTGGAATAGAGTAGAGAGCCCAGATATGGATCCTCAACTCTATGGGTAAATAATCTTCAACAAAGCAGGAAAAAATATACGTGGAAAAAAGATAGTCTCTTCAATAAATGGTGCTGGGAAAATTGGACAGGTATACGTAGAAGAATGAAACTCAACCATTCTCTTACACCGTACACAAAGATAAACTCGAAATGGATAAAAGACCTCAATGTGAGACAGGAATCCATCAGAATCCTAGAGGAGAACATAGGCAGTAATCTCTTCGATCTCAGCCACAGCAACTTCTTTCAAGATATGTCTCCAAAGGCAAAGGAAACAAAAGCGAAAATAAACTTTTGGGACTTCATCAAAATCAAAAGCTTCTGCACAGCAAAGGAAACAGTCAAAAAAATAAAGAGGCAACCCATGGAATGGGAGAAGATATTTGCAAATGACAGTACAGACAAAAGGTTGATATCCAGGATCTATAAAGAACTTCTCAAACTCAACACATACAAAACAGATAATCATGTCAAAAAATGGGCAGAAGACATGAACGGACACTTCTCCAATGAAGACAGACAAATGGCTATCAGACACATGAAAAAATGTTCATCATCACTAGCCATCATGGAGATTCAAATCCAAACCACATTGAGATACCACCTCACACCAGTTAGAATGGCCAAACTTAGCAAGACAGGAAACATGTGTTGGAGAGGATGTGGAGAAAGGGGAACCCTCTTCCACTGTTGGTGGGAATGCAAGTTGGTGCAGCCTCTTTGGAGAACAGTGTGGAGATACCTTCAGAAATTAAAAATAGAGTTTCCCTATGGCCCTGCAATTGCACTACTGGGTATTTACCCCCCAAAGATTCACATGTAGTGAAAAGAAGAACCGTCTGTACCCCAATGTTTATTGCAGCAATGGCCACGGTCGCCAAACTGTGGAAAGAACCAAGATGCCCTTCAACAGACGAATGGATAAGGAAGATGTGGTCCATATACACTATGGAGTATTATGCCTCCATCAGAAAGGATGAATACTCAACTTTTGTGTCAACATGGACAGGACTGGAAGAGATTATGCTGAGTGAAATAAGTCAAGCAGAGAGAGTCAATTATCATATGGTTTCACTTATTTGTGGAGCATAACAAATAACATGGAGGACATGGGGAGATGGAGAGGAGAAGGGAGCTGAGGGAAATTGGAAGGGGAGATGACCCATGAGAGACTATGGACTCTGAAAAACAATCTGAGGGTTTTGAAGGGGCAGGAGTGGGAGGTTGTGAGAGCCAGGTGGTGGCTATTATGGAGGGCAGGTATTGCATGGAGCACTGGGTGTGGTACATCAACAATGAATTCTGTTACGCTGAAAATAAATAAATTAATTTTAAAAAATAAAAAAAAAGAAATTTGGGAAAACCATTGTGCCAATGGACATCAAAAGAAAGCTGAGGTAGCCATTTATATTAGATAAATTAGATTTTAAACCAAAGATTGTAATAAGAAGTAAGATGAGGAAGGACACTATATCATAATTAAAGGGTCTATCTAAAAGATTTAGGAATTGAAAATATTTATGCCCCCAACTTGGGAGCAACCAATTATATAAACCAAGTAATAACAAAATTAAAGAAATACATGAATAATACAATAATAGTAGGGGACTTTAACACCCCACTGAATGCAATGGACAGATAATCTAAGCAGATCAACAAGGGAACAAGGGCTTTAATGACACACTGGACCAAATGGACTTCACAGATATATTCAGAGTATTCCATCCTAAAGTAACAGAATGCAAATTCTTTTCTAGTGCACGTGGAACATTCTCCAGAATAGATCATATGCTGGGTAAAATAGGTCTCAACTGGTAGCAAAAGATTAAGACCATTCCCTGCATATTTTCAGATGACAATGCCTTGAAACTGGAACTCAATCAAAAGAGGAAATTTGGACAGAACTCCAATATATGGGGACTAAAGAGCATCCTACTAAAGAATCAATGGGTTGACTAGGAAATTAAATAATTAAAAAAAATTCAGGGAAGCAAATGAAAATAAAAACACAACTGTTCAAAACCTTTGGATGCAGCAAAGGTAGTCCGAAGATGGAAGAATATAGCAGTACAAACCTTTCTCAAGAAACAAGAAAGGTCTCAAATACACCCTAACATTACACCTAAAAGAGCTGAAGAACAGCAAACAAAGCCTAAACCAAGCAGAAGATAATTAATAAATATTAGAGAAGAAAATCAATGAAATAGACACCTAAGGAATAGTAGAAGAGATTAATGAAACTAGTAGCTGGTTCTTTGAAAAAATTAATAAGATTGATAAACCCCTATCCAGACCGAGAGAGAGACTGAATGTGGGAGATGATAATAAAATCTTGAATGAAAGAGGAGAGACCACAACCAACACCAAGGAAATACAAACAATTATAAGAACATATCATGCACAGCTATATGCCAACAAATTATGCAATTTGGAAGAACTAGATGCATTCCAAGAGCTGTATAAACTATCAAAACTCAAACATGAAGAAACATAAAGTGTGAAAAGATCCATAACCAGCAAAGAAATTGAAGCAGTAGTAAAGAATCTCCCAACAGAGTCCAGGCCAGATGGCTTCACAGGGGAATTCTACCAAACACTTAAAGAAGAGCTAATACCTATTCTGCTGAAGCTGTTTCAAAAAATAGAAATGGAAGGAAAACTTTCTAACTCTGAGGCCAGCATTACCTTGATCCCAAAACCAAAGTCCCCACTAAAATGCAGAATTACAAACCAACATCCCTGATGAATATGGATGCAAAAATTCTCACTGAGATACTACCCAATAGGATCCAACAGTACATTAAGGTGATTATTCACCATGACCAGGTGGAACTTGTTTCTGTGATGCAAGGGTGGTTCAACATCCACAAATTGATCATTGCAATACATCAGTGATACATCACATTAATAAAATAATACATCAGTGATACATCACATTAATAAAATAAAGGACAAGAACCGTATGATTCTCATTAGATACACAAAAAGCAATTGACAAAGTATAGCATGCTTTCTTAAGTAAAACTCTTCACAGTGTAGGGATAGAGTGAACATACCTCAATATCATAAAAGCTATCCATGGAAAGCACATAGTGAATATCACTGAGAGCTTTTCTTCTAAGGTAAGGAACATAGCAGGAATGTCTACTATTACCATTGCTGTTCAACATAGTACTAGAAGCCCTTGACTAAGCAATCAGACAATAAAAAAGAAATAAGAGGCATCCAAATTGAGAAAGAAAAAGTCAAACTCTCATTATTTACAGATGACATGATATGGTATGCAGAAACCCCAAAAGACTACATCCCCAAACTGGTAGAACTCATATAGGAATTCAGCAATGTGGCAGGATATAAAATCAATGCACAGAAATTGGTTCTATTTCCATACACTACCAATGAGACAGAAGAAAGACAAATTAAGGAGTTAATCCCATTTACAATTGCACCAAAAACCATTAACACACCTAGGAATAAACCTAACCCAAGAGGCAGAGGACCTGTTCTCTTGAAACTGTAGAACACTCATGAAAGAAACTGAAGAAGACACAAAGAAATGGAAAAAATTTCCATGCTCATGGTTTGGAAAACAAATATTGTGAAAATATCTATCTTACCTAAAGCAGTCTACACATTCAATGAAATCCATATTAAAATACCATCAACATTTTTCATAGAGCTGGAATAATCCTAAAATTTGTATGTAACCAGGGAAGACCCTGAACAGCCAAAAGAATGTTGAAAATGAAAACCAATGCTGGTGGCATCACAATTCCAGACTTCAAGTTATATTACAAAGCTGTAATCATCAAGGCAGTATGGTACTGGCATAAAAACAGACACAAAAATCGATGGAACAGAACAGAGAACCCAGAACTGGACTCTCAACTTCATGGTCAACTAAACTTTGACAAAACAGGAAAGAATATCCATCGGAAAAAAGACAGTCTCTTCAACAAATGGTGTTGGGAAAACTGGACAGCCACATGTAGAAGAATGAAACTGACCATTTCCTTACATCATAGACAAAAATAGACTCAAAATGGTTGAACTACCTAAATGTGAGACAGGAATCCAGCCAAATTCTACAGGAGAACACAGGCAAGAACCTCTTTGATGTTAGCCACAGCAACTTCTGGATAAACACATCTCCAAAGACAAGGGAAACAAAAGCAAAACTGAAATATTGGGACATCTTCAAGACAAAAGCTTTTGCACATTGATGAAACAGTTGACAAAACCAAAAGACAACCTACAGAATGGCAGAAGACATTTGCAAATCTCTCATCACATAAAGGGCTAGTATCCATAACCTATAAAGAACATATCAAACTCAATACTCAATGAACAAATAATCCAATCAAGAAACCAAGATGCCCTTCAACGGACAAATGGATAAGGAAGATGTGGTCCATATACACTATGGAGTATTATGCCTCCATCAGAAAGGATGAATATCCAACTTTTATAGCAACATGGATGGGACTGGAAGAGATTATGCTGAGTGAAGTAGGTCAAGCAGAGAGAGTCAATTATCATATGGTTTCACCTATTTGTGGAGCATAACAAATAGCATGGAGGATATGGGGAGTTAGAGAGGAGAGGGGAGTTGGGGGAAATTGGAAGGGGAGGTGAACCATGAGAGACTACAGACTCTGAAAAACAATCTGAGGGGTTTGAAGTGGCAGGGGGGTGGGAGTTTGGGGGAGCCAGGTGGTGGCTATTATGGAGGGCAGGTATTGCATGGAGCACTGGGTGTGGTGCAAAAATAATGAATACTGTTATGCTGAAAATAAATAAAAAATAAATTAAAAAAAAAAGAAATAGGAGACATGAACAGAGATTTCTCCAATGAAGAAATACAAATGGCTAACAGACACATACCTCAACATCACTAGCCATCAGGGAAATACAAATTAAAACCACAATGAGATACTACCTCACAAGGGTCAGAATGGCTAAAATTAACAAATAAGGAAATGACAGATATTAGTCAGGATGTAGAGAAAGGGGAACCCTCTTCCACTGTTGGTGCAAATGGGAGCTGGTATAGCCACTCTGGAATACAGGGTAGAGGATCCTCAAAAAAGTATAAAACAGAGCTGCCCTAGGACCCAGGAATTGCACTACTAGGTATTTACCCCAAAGATACAAATGTAGTGATCCAAAGAGGCACCTGAACTCCAATGTTTATAGCAGCAATGTCCACAATGGGCAAACTATGGAAAAAGCCCAGATATCCATCAGCAGATGAAAGGATAAAGAAGCAGTGGTATGCATATTCAATGGAATATTACTCAACTGTCAAAAAAATGAAATCTTGCCATTTGCAATGACGTGGATGGAACTAGAGGGTATTATGCTAAGTGATATAAATCAGAGAAAGACAATTTCATGATTTCACTCATATGTGTAATTTAAGAAACAAAACAGAGGATTATAGGGGAAGACAGGGAAAAATAAAAGAAGATGAAACCAGAGAGGGAGACAAATCACAAGAGACTCTCAATCATAGGAAACAAACAGGGTTACTGAAGGGAAGGTGGGTGAGGGATGGGTAACTGGGTGATGGACATTAAGGAGGGTACATCATGTCATAAGCACTGGGTATTATATAAGAGTGATGAATCACTGAACTCTATTTCTGAAACTAATAGTAGAGTATATATTAATTAATTGAACTTAAATTAAAAAATAGTGAAAAAAAGGAAGGGTGCCTGGGTGGCTTAGTTGGTTAAGCATCTGCCTTTGGCTCAGGTTATGATCCCAGGGTCCTGGGATTGAGCCCCACATCGGGTTCCCTGCTCAGCCAGGAGCCTGCTTCTCCCTCTCTCCCTCTGCCTGTTGCTCCTCCTACCTGTGCTCTCTCTGTCAAATAAACAAACAACAACAACAACAAAAAAAAAAGTTAAAAAGATGGTTTTACTGCCTTAAAATTACTTGACTACACAAAATTCTGAAATATAAATTAACATGTTGCTATATAAATTTTACTTAGGGTTGTATCACAATAAAAATAAACTGCAAAAAAACCCTAAAAATAAATTCCACCAAGTAATATTAGTAACCTAAATCAACCAATCTGAAATGTTTTGATTTCTTCATATATTTACTACAAAATGTATTCTCTATAAATAATCATAAAGATGCTGAGCAGGAAAGCTGGCAATTCAAAGTTTATGCATTAATGAAAAGATACTCGCTTTTGAATTTTTTTTAATTCTCCAATATCAAATTAAACCTTAATTTGTTAATAATTAATAACTTAGATAAAATTATTAGGTATTTATAATCTCTAGATGAAAGATAATATGTTATTAAAGTAATTGCCACAGCTGGCAAATGAAAACATTCTAAAGTTGCAGAGAAAGGAAAGAAAAAGAAAAAAAAAATCCTCAAAACTTTGGGAAAACATTGGTACCATAAAAAGTTTATTTTATTTAATGATATATTTGGTTTTCGGCAGTATGTAGCATAAAGTATCTTTTAAATAGTAATATAAAAGACCCAAGATTGCAAATGTAAGTGTATGGGCTTAAATATCCTAAGAAAACCAACTCACAGGCTCAATATATATCGACTTCAATTATTTTGTTTATTTTTGGCAAGTAGCTTTAAATCGTCAAGGACATATAACAGAGAAAGAGGGTAGAGAGTACTTTGTTCTTGACCTTGTCAACTAGGAAAAAATGGTTCTTCTTATGAATATTGCTATAATAGCTTGTTATAAAAATTCTTTATTTTAAGAAACCTAGCAGGTAAAGTCAGAAAACATCAAAGCCCACTAATAATTTTTAACATATACTTTTGTATCTTTAATAGTGCCACTTTTAACCAATCAAGCAACTAAACACAACAATCAATGTATCTTTGCCTCACTCTGCAAATGTGAAAATTCCTTTCATAGCCACAGAACACATTTAAGAAGTCAAGAATGATATTTTTTTCTAAATACCTTACTTCATGATTCTGAATATGTAAAACAGACAATATATGTATAAAACATGCAGCCCAGTCTTTGGCTAGCTTACTTACCTTGAACCAAGTGAAGTTCTTGCCACTGGGAAGAAAACTGTCAATGCATAAATTGAAAAAATGTTCCTGTTAGGGCTTTCAATTTCTGGATCAAAAATTACCTTTCAGTTTACTTCTCTCCTTCCTTACGGTACATTTATAATGTAATTAAGCCTCTGTGGGCAACACTACTATAAATAAAGATGCTATGGATTCACTGTTCAGTTGTTAAAACTTATAACCCATAAAGACATTAGAAATCTATTAATTTCAAAACAAAATGTTGACTAAAGCTTTGCATGCTGTTATTTAATGCACCAAGCAGCCCACGTTTAAAATGTCAAAACATTACTTAAAAGTGACCCAAAGAATATCTGCAACGACTAAGGCAAAAAAAAAAAAAAAAAAAAAAAAAAGCCTTAATTTTATATTATAAGCACCCTACTTTTTCAAATAAAAAATAGTAATATTATATTGCAAAGAAACAAAAAGGAAAGAATCAAGAGTTAAATGTTAAAATCTCTGAAGCTGAATAATGGAAACTCCTTCTTTCTTTCTTATTGTTAATTTATCTTCAGTACCTGAGTTAAAGCATAAAGCAGGAAGAGTGCAAGTGATTCCAAACACCTTGGAATTTTATTGTAAACATCCCATAAAGAATGGCAACAAATTAATCCAGTTTTTGTCTTTGAAGATAATTGCTTATAATGACTGGTAACTGCCAAACAAAACATCTTTTATAAACCAAGCCAGTTAGCTTACCTTTCTTTACTGAATTTTAGTTTAATGGACATTTTGTCCATATATAATGTCACATCAACTATTCACTCAATGACTTTCCATCTTAAAATTTTATGGATACTAAGAACAAACATAAGGTACAGTTTTGTTAATACTTTTTAAGGGATTACAAAAGACAAAGATGGTAAGTTACAGGACAAAGAAATAAATTACTGATTGCCATCACCACAGTATTGTTTAAAGAATTAACATTTCTAGTACTGCCTAATGTGTATCTGGTGACATATGTAAAAACACATTTCCCAACTGGGTTTCTAAATATTTTTGTATGTTATTTTAAAAGTCAATTACCAATGGTGATTACATGTATCAATAGTTTTATTTTTTAGAAAATACTTATCATGCTTTTATATGTCAAAGTCTCATATTATAAATTTAATATAGGTATAAGAATAACAAATGGGCATACATATAAATAAACACACCTTAACTCTAAACTGCAGGGCCTTTCTACTGTACTTCTCCCATCAGTGAATCATAAATTGCCAGTCTTGTTGAAGTGTGTTAAATTAGGTGCAGTCTTTATTGCAGTAAGAGAAGTGAGGATAAAAATAAGCAGGAATGATTGAAAAGAAAATAATCAAGGCTATATAAGAAATAAATTCTAGAAACTTGAGGGTAATTCATATTTCACAAAATATAGCACCATGAAAAAAATTAACTTTATATTAGAATTTAAACAAAACTTGGTAAACTTTGTAATTAAAATGCAGTATAGAAACTTTACTAAGAGATAAAAATTTTAAAAAAGCATGAAAATATTTTCACACTAATTTTTTAAATAAGCTTTAAAAGTTATCATACTCTATTTTCAATAAAACTTTCATAAAGCCTCATGGTACCATAAAAATATTGGGGATAGGGTTAACATTTAAAACAGTGAATTTCAAATGTCAAAAGTTCTATTCCGTCCCCCAGAACTGAACTATATTCATTTTGGAACTCAGTATGTTAGTAATTGTTTAAAAGTTTGGATATCGAAGTAAACTGAAAATTATACAGGATGTAAGCTTCCTTCTTGTAGATGTGAAAATTCCAACTTTAAAGATAAGTACCAGTTGGTAAATGTGCATAAAATAATTCCTAAGATATATAAGCAAGTAATAAAGGTGTTTATCACTACCACAAACATACAAATTTTGAAAAATGCTCAAAAAGCTTTTTCAAAAACTAAGAAGTGACATTCACATTTTTCTTTTCAATCACTCTGTTATTGTCTGATGACAACTTACAGGATTCCAACAAAACAATAAAATAGCAGATCACTCAAATTTCCTTCAAAGTATTACAAGGCCAAATTAGATATCTGAGCACACAGTTGTGCATTATAAGATTTATGAATTTTACTCAATTTCTTAGCTTCTGGGTGAAACAAAGTGCTATAAGAAGAATTCTAGCACAAGCCTGATCTCTGGGAAGGGAAACATTAAAAGAAACAAGTGTAAGAATAAAAAAAAAAGATAGAGGGACACATGTATCTAATAAAAACCTAGTTTATCTAGAAGGCATAAAGAAATGGATGATGAAGCAGTATATATTCAGGCTAAGTGCTTTAAACAGAGGCAAAGACTGGTAGACTGTGAATACAGCTGTCTTCCATATAAAATATTGTTTTTTTAATGTCCAAGACAAAGTGTGTCAAGTTGGGGAAAAGATCTACACGCACACGCACACACACACACACACACACACACACATTTAGTCATTAAGCTGACAGGCTAGTGAATGTTTTGGAAAGCATCCTATTGCTGGAAGAGTTACACACAGCAATACAGAAGACACAATTCTGTTTTCATAAACAGAAACACATGCTAAGACCTTAAAGTTGGGAATTAAAAGATTAGCATTCATGAGAAATATTATAGTTCAGTGACTATTAATATCCAGCATAGGATTAGGTTTATACATATGTATGTTCTCATGGACCTAAATATAAGTTAATTTCTTAGCAATTCATTTAAGATTAAGACTTTTCTTCAAAATTTTCACCTCATTTCCTACTTGCTTTGCTATGCCTGAACCTGAAATTGTTTAAAGGTACTCTAAAAAATTAAAGTGTACAATATTCAATGTGATACAAATTACAACACATTCACAGGAGGCGGCATTACAAACAAGCAAAGTATAAATTGGGGGAAGTGTTCAGATATAAAAGTAAAAATACTATCTTCCAAACTTTTATTTTCACACGTATTAAAATAATTTGCATGCAAACAGAAAATAATCTGTTTGTTTTGTAATAAATGGTAAATATGATCATCTAACATACCCTGGTGACTTTTAAATCCTAATAACTGAAATCAACATTATAGCAAAATGCTGTTCACTAGTATTTTCACAGTATTTCACTACATATAAAATGTGCTTAAAAATGTCTTCAGCCTTATTCTAATGATCTAAACCTAGAAAATCTTGACATATGGGAAATAAATGTGGCATTTTTATTTTTCAAAATAAATTATAAATAAAGCTTGAGATAGCTAAAATCACACAAACAGCGATTCTTCTACATTTGAAGGGGTCAGCTCTTCGTAGAAGAATGTCAACTTAAAAATTTCACACTAAAATGATACACGTAATACACATTTGAGAATATCCATGAATTTAAGTAGCTATGTTACTTTGATTAGTGTAAGTCAAAGTGTTATTGATTCTAGGAAAACACAGGCACAAATTTAGTCCAAATGCCCATGAGACGAATAATTAAAATAGTGTATTTTAGCAAAAATCAAATGCAGAGGTTCAAATGTGAATGTTTTTGAATTTATAGTATGGTTAAAAGTGTCAGCTGACTTTAACCAGCAGTAGTTTTGGTTTAGTGAAAAACAACAACAGTAACAACAACAACACTACAACAACAAAAAAATCAGCTTGATCTACCTTCAGTAACAGAAGTTAGTGCCATTAACAATTCACAACAATACTTTCTTAAAGCCTAAACATCATTTCTACTGCAAGTGAAAATTGCTTAAAGTTGTTAGTACAGGAACAACCCCCCACCTGACCCAAACAAAAGAGCAAAGTTATGTGTGTACTCCTTCCTTTGCACTTAAGGATTTTCAGATGCATAAAACGACTGGAAACGTGAAACAAACACATTAGGTTAAGGAATATCCTGGGATTACTAGTCATACATTAAGAAGTTTCTTTTATCTCCAAAGTCTGATCTAAGTGCAACAAATCTGCTGTTATAATAACAGAGATTAATATTATCCCACTCACCAAAACAAATTAGTGAATTTGAAATTTCTCAAATTTGAGGACTAAAATTCATCTTGGAACTCAAGCTCATTTACAGAATCATGTGCACTCTACTGCTGTAAACAAGATTGTAAGGGTTTTAAAGATTTTTTTAATATATAAAATAATGACTTGAATATCAGTGTGCATTGTAATGAGGTTCTTTTCTAAAAGATTATAATAGAAGAACCCTTTGGAATGGTATGAGCAAAACTTATTAAAATTGTCTCAAAATATTTGCTAGCCAAAACATTCCAATTCAAACTAGCTGCTTTGTTACATTTTAAAATTCAAATGAAAACCAATCACTCATAGCTGTTAAGTAGCAAGTGGTAGCAGAGATACATAAGCAGTAGACCAAGTCTACTTACACAAGTATGTACTAAGAAAAGCCTAAGGTACAGCATACTACACTTAGGAAAGTTTGTTAATTACAACTATTAATTTGAGAGCCAATACAATTATTAACAACCTCTCAGCTTATAACATATGAGTATTCATTCCTCCCAAGATTGTTCTATTTTTTTTTAGTTGGTAATGAAAAACAGCATCTATTTTCCTTAACATTTCCAGTAGTTGTAGTTAATAGAGGTAGCTGAGCTACTATTCAAAGAAGTTATTCTTTGTGGATGAGGATTTTTTTCAAATGTTTAAGTTGTTCTTTAAACTACACAAGTTCTGTTAATGCAATAAAATATAATAGGAAAAAGAAAATGGATGCAAGTAACTTTTGCATTTGGCACCTTGTCTAGATTGATACCTCAAATACTCTTTTTTAATAAAGTTAATGCAAACATCAGGACACATCACAAAGATTTGCTACATATTTACAAGGCACCAACCCTTTCTCACCTTTAACATGAATTAAGCAAATCAATGAAAAGCATATCAAGTTCCCCCCACCCCCAAAAAACTGTAGTATAAATATATACTTCAGTTCAGTACAATTCATGAAAGTTTGGCCTGGGAAGAGTAAAATAATCCAGATCGTTCTTACAATATAGAAACTGTAAACATTTAATAGCTGCCTATAGGATTGGTGTACTGTGCAAAAGTTATTATTACTGGGTACAAGAATCAAAATGGCAAAAACAAACTATATAAAACTCTGTAAGAAGGTGCTATACTTCTGTGATACAAAAGCAAAAGAGGGATATTCAATTGAGATAAAAATGTCATGCTACTCCTAAGAAGCTGAATGCTCCTTTAATGTAGTAAATCTGTAGTGTGTTTGTGATGTGTTTTGTGTGTGTGTGTGTGTCTATATGTGGGCAGAATTTTTTAAAATTTAAGGCCTAATGAGTAAGGCTTGTTTGAACAAATGAAGTGTGGAGATCAAAAGTCTTGAAACAAATGTATACTGGCGTAATGGAAAAGCACCAATGTGAAAGGAAGCAGAAGTCCCCACACAACTTGCTTTGTAGATTTCCTAGTAAATTCCCTGCAGTAGAAGGCCATTGAATTTTTTAAATTACTCTAAATTTATTAACTGTTAATAATTCCATCCCATGAGATGGCTAACCCTGGCTTTTTCTGTCATTTTACGCACTCTGCCTGATCTGGATGTACCAAGATTCAGAGGATCTTCAGTGGACACAAAATTGTCATTATCAGAATCATCATTATATAAAACAGTCCTCCTGCCTTGGTTTCTTGTTTTAATTCGAGGCAGTCTACTGAAACGTCCTGAAAACATTGTATCAAATTCATCATCTGCAATACGTGCACGTTTGGCTCTGGTGGATCCTCTAGAAGCACCTCTTCCTCCTCTCCCTCTCCCTCTCCCTCTAGTGGCACCTGCACCTCTTCCTCGACCTCCTCGTCCCCTGCCTCCTCTTCCCCGGCCTCCTCTACTCCATCTACCCCATCTTCCCCATCTGCCCCTTCCTCCTGTGCCTCTTGTCTTCCAGTTTCTTTTTCCATTGGCATATTGCTTTCTTAGTTTTCTTTTAGGCCTGGTTTGTATGAATTTGCTATAGTCATGGTCTCCATCTATGTAATCTTGATCTGTTCTGGAAGTTGATTCAGAATCAGAATCAGAACCACAGGTACTTTCAGAACTTAAACTGGATCCTAACTCTCCACTCTCTGAGGAGGACAAATGTGATTTCTCCTTTGTTTCTTTTTTCTCTTTCTCTTCTCTTCCCATGTTTTCATCTTCTTCTGATGCACTAAGTAGTTTTCTTTTGATTCCTGTCCGAGGCTCTCTGCCATCACCATTTGTAAGGGGTCCATCAAGGGAGTGATCTAAATGAAGATGAATAATTTTTTGAAGTTAAGCTTTGACATTGAAGATAGTTATTTAAATTCAAAAGTAAAATAAAAATTCTATCAAATGGGGCGCCTGGGTGGTTCAGTGGGTTAAAGCCTCTGCCTTCAGCTCAGGTCATGATCCCAGGGTGCTGGGATCGAGCCCCGCATGGGGCTCTCTGCTCAGCAGGGACCTGCTTCCCTCTCTCTCTGCCTGCCTCTCTGCCTACTTGTGATCTTTGTCTGCCAAATAAATAAATAAAATTAAAAAAAATACTTAGCACCCAAAGATAGATGGGGTAAAGTAATGGAGAATATTGGAATACAGATTTAAATCTGTTAAAAATGGAAGATACAATTGTTCTGAGTTTTGTCTGATTGTGTTTTGGGGGGTGCAGGGAGGAGAGTATGGGGGGATAATAGGAGGAAGCTGGGCAGAAATTTCAAGGGCTTGAACTCTATATGAAGAATTATGTAAGAACATGTATCAGAATAATTTCATTTGTTCAATGAATATTTACTGTTACCTACTATATTGCTGGAAGTTTTATTTTTTTTATTTTTTTTTTTAAAGATTTTATTTATTTATTTGGCAGAGAGAGATCACAAGTAGGCAGAGAGGCAGACAAAGAGAGAGGAGGAAGCAGGCTCCTGGCTGAGCAGAGAGCCCGATGCGGGGCTCGATCCCAGGACTCTGGGATCATGACCTGAGCCGAAGGCAGAGGCTTGAACTAACTGAGCCACCCAGGCGCCCCAATGCTGGAAGTTTTAAATGTGGCAATAATGAGACAAAGTCCTTGCTCTTTGAATTTATATTTTAGTGGGGAAAGCATGATAGACAATGAAATAAATTAAAAAATATGATTTCAAGTAATGACATGATATAAAGAAAAAAGAAAAGAATATTAAAAAATCTCATGTGTATACATGGTGGATATTTTAGATAAGAAAGACTTTCATGTAGAGGTAGTATCTGAGAAAAGAACTGAATGAAATAAGATCTGGGAAAAGAATATTCCACTGGAGGAAACAGAAACCCACTGTAACTGGAATGGAAATAAAAACAGAGTGGAAGGAGATAACTGCCAGGGATGAAGGGTTTTAGAACAAGAAAATGACAGGATATGATTTGTATTTTTAAAAAAGCACTATGGTTCTTGTACATAGAACAAATTATGGAAGGGATTAGAAGCAGAGACCAGTTTGGGAGACCATTGCAACTGTCCAGATAAGACATGATGAGGGATGTACCAAGAGAGGTGATGAGGAGTGATTATATTTGGAGTGATTCCTTCTAGAGGAGCCATCAGAACCAACCTTTTATTTTTAAAGTATGAACTAATAGGAATTGCTGATGGATTGGATATCAAGCACAGAATGAAGGTCAACTCCAGGGTTTTATGGCCTGAGAAAATGGTTGAATGGTAAAGATATTTTGCTTAGTTGGAGAATACTGAAAGAGGAATAGGTTTAAGCAGTCTGGTAGAAAAAAAAAATCAAGATTCCAGTTTTAAATACTAGAGTTCCAAGTAAAGACAATTAATAAAAAAAAAAAAGGAAAAAAAAAGCAGGTATACATACCTGTCTAGTGATCAGGGCAGACTCATTTAGAGGTAGAGATATAATTTTGGAAAATTTCAGTATGAGATAACATTTAGGGTCAAGAGAACTGAGGGTACTTATTAAGAGAACAAAGAAAGAAAGAGAATGTGACCCATGACAGACTTGGGATATTCCAGCATCTAAAGATGAAGAACAACTGGCAAAGATAATTGAGAAGAACAGCTAGTGAGGTAGGACAAAAAAATAGGAGTGGACTGAAAAGCTTGGTAGGAGCAAAGATTAGGATTGTATGTGAAGCAACAAGTAACAAGTAACAAGATTAGTTTAACAGTCTAGAGATGTAATAGACTGGATTGTGTTCTTCTCTCAAAAAAATATACATATTGGTTTTGAAGAAGATGGCAGTGGAGTAGGAGAACCCTAGGCTCATCTTGTATCACAAACACAACAAAACCAATCAAATCATCCTAAATACAGCAGAAATTAATATGGAGACTGACAGAACAAACTCCACAACTGAAGGGAGAGAAGAGGCCTTATTAAATTTGGTAGGAAGTATGCAGATGTGACTTAGGAGAGAAAAGGATAATGGGCACCGCAGAGGGGAGGGAGGGAGCTGCAGTCACAGAGAAGGGTGAGAAAGAGAGCAGAACACACAGGGGAATGCACAAGGAGAATATTTACCCAAAGCCACTGGCTTGGAACATGAGAGGGGCCGATTTTCATGAGTTCTTAAAACCAGTGAGGCTTAAAGCTCACAATTTTAAAGGTTAGTAGGCTTGGCTGGGACAAAGCCCTGAGGGCACTGCTGTGCTCTTGGAGGGAGAAGGCAGGCAAACAACCTGGGAACAGAACATGGAAAAAGCGATCTGAAGGATACCTGAGACATACAGGAGGGAGATCATTCAATCTCCTTGGAGGGCTTTCCTGAGAGGCAGCTTTCATATAGAGATGCCGCTCCAGAAACAAAGGAGTGGGCCAGAGCCATTTCCCTCCAGTAACCCTCAGCATAAACACAGAGCTACCAGTGGCAAACAGTGTAGCCCTGACAACAGCTAATTAACTTGCTTATACCAAGTCTCAAACCCCTGCAGTGGGATTGCCCATCTTAGTCAAGTTTGCCTAAGTCCCAGCATGTGCGCCCATCCCCCAGAATATCAGCACAAGCCCCTACCACACCACGTCTCTAAAGCCTGTTGCAGTTTAAAAGGTCATCAAGATTATTTGGGATAGAGCCTGGAGGACATTATACTTCTGGAGAGAAGGTAGGCAATCACCCCCCGCCAAAAAAAACCTGAAGGTGTACAGTTTGAAAACAGAAAACTAGAAAATGCTTGGGGCACACAGGTGGGAGATTATTTGCTCTTCTCACAGTGCTTCCCTGAGAGGTAGCATTCATGGAGACTGCTCTCAGGGAACGAGAGCTGACTGGTACCATTTTTCTCCCCTGCTCCTCAGCATAAACAGAGCCAGCTGCAGGAAGCACCACAGCACATATACCGGCTGCCTAACATGGTTGCACTAAGTCCCACACCCCAGCTTTCTGATGAGACTGCCCTTCTCAGTCACGCTTGCCCCAGTACCAGCATGGTGGGCTCCTCCCTCAGAAGATCAGCAGAAACCCCTGCCCAAACTATGTATCCCTACAAGAGTTTTACAGGGCTTCAGTTGGAGTAGAAATAGTATCAGGTCTCATTTGATAAGCAGACCAGAGCACAGTAGTTAAAGCTCACCACATTTTGGCCAAGGAACAAATACTGTACACTGCAAGCAAGGAGAGCCTCTGCAGGCAACTTAGGAGTGATCCTGTCCTTTAGCCTGAAGGACAGAGCAATCAAAACACAACAGCAGAGCATACAAAGAACATAGCAAAGAGAAATCTCAGAAGTGACAGGTACTAGAAACTAAATGACTGTTTCTTCATAAAGCCATTAATTTCAGGAGCAGGAAACATACTGGTTTTCCTAACACACAGAAGAAGGCAGAAACCTAGACAAAATGCCAAGATGGAGGACTTCATCCCAAATGAAACAACAAGAAAAGATCACAGCCAGGGATCTAATTAAAGCAGATGTAAGTAATATGCCTGGTCCAGAATTTAAAGTAGCAATCATATGGATACTCACTGGGCTTCAGAAAAGAATGGGAGACATCAAGAAGATACTTATCTCAGAGACAAAAGAGTTAAAAAAACAGTCAGAAATGAACAAGGCTATAAATGAGATTGGAACTTAATGCAATGACAACCAGGCTGGAAGAAGCTGAGGAATGATTTAGTGATATAGAAGACAAAATAATGGAAAATAATGAAGCTGAACAATATACAGAGAGAATTATCTAATATGAGAATAAACTTAGGGGACTTAGTGATTCTATCCAATGTATAATCATTCTTATTATATGAGTCTCAGAAGAGGAAGAGATAAAAGGAGGCAGAAAATTTATTTCAAGAAGTAATAGCAGAAAACTTCCCTAATCTGGGAAAGAAAACAGACATCCAGGCCAGGAGAAAAGAGAACTCCCATCAAAACAAATCAGGCCAATACCAACACATATTGTAATTAAACTGGCAAAATCTAGTGATAGAGAAAAAAATCTTAATAGCAGCAATACTAAAGAAATCCTTAACTTACAAGGGAAGACCCATAAGGCTGGATGGATATTTCTCAATAGGAACCTGGCAAGCCAACAGGAAGTGACATGATATATTCAATTTGCTGAATGGGAAAAATCTGCAGCAATGAACACTATCCAGTAAGGCTGTTACTCAGAACAGAGGAGACATAGAGATTCCCAGATAACCAAAACTAAAAGAATATGTGACCATGAAACCAGCCCTGCAAGAAATATTAATGGGGAATCTTGGCATGGAAAGGACCAAAAGTGACAAAAACTAGAAAGGAACAGAGAAAATCTCCAGATACATTGACAAAACAAGTAATAAAATGGTACTAAATACATGTATATCAATGATTACTCTGAATGTAAAAGGACTAAACACTCCAAAAGACACAGGCTGTCAGGAGGCAAAAAAAAAAAAAAAACAAACAAAAACAAAAACACAAAAAACAAACAAACAAAAAAAAACCCCACAAAAACAAACATTAAAAAAAAAAAGAACAAAACCAAAAAACCAAACAGACAAGAGTCATCTATATGCTGTCTATAAAACAAAGACTGTAAGAAATGAAGAAGGCTATATATCATAATAAAGCAGACAATACAAGAAGATGACAATTGCAAATATTTATACACCTAATATGTGATCACCAAAGTATATATAACAATGAATAACAAACATAAGGAGATTAATAAGAACACAATAATAGGAGGGGGCATAAATACTCCATTTATATCAATGGACAGATAATATAAATAGAAAATCAACAAGGAAACAATGGCTTTGAGTGCCACACTGATTCAGATAGAGTTAACAAATATATTCAGAACACTCCATCCTAAAAGCAGAATATGCAATCTTTTCAAGTGTACATGGGACATTCGCCAGAATAGATCACATCCTACATCACAAAACAGGCCTCAACAAATAATGATAATACTGAGATCACACTATGCATCTTTTCTGAATACAGTGCTATGAAACTTGTCAAGCACACAAAAAAGTTGGAATAACCACAAATACATGAAGTTTAAACAACATGCTACTAAACAATTAATGGTTCAACTAGGATATTAAACAAAATGTATAAAAACAAATGAACATGAAAACACAAAACTACAATACAAAACATTTGAGATATAGCAGAAGCAGTCCTAAGAGGGAAGTATATAGCAGTATATGCCTACCTCAAAGCAAGAAAAATCTCAAAGAAACAACTTAATCTTACATCTAAAGGAGTGAGAAAAACAACAAATGAAGCTTAAAGCCAGATAAAGAAAGAAAATAATAAAGTTTAGAGCAGAAATAAATCATATAGAACAAAGAAAACAGTGTAACTGATCAGTGAGCCAGGAGCTGGATCTCTGATAAAATCAAGAAAACTGAGAAACCTCTAGGCAGGCTTAATCAAAAAGAAAAGGAAGGACCCAAATACGTAAATTCACAAATGAGAGAGGAGAAATAACAACCAACGCCACAAAAATACAAAAATTGTTAAGAGAATATAATGAAAAACTATAATTCAAAATTTGGACAACCTGAAAGAAATGGATAAATTCCTAGAAACATATAAACTACCAAAACTGAAACAATAAGAAATAGAAAACCTCAACAGAACAATAACCTGCAAAGAAACTGAATCAGTAATCAAAAATCTCTACAAATAAAAGCCAGGACCAGATGGTTTCATAGATGAATTCCATAACACATTTACAGAAAAGTTAATACCTATCCTCAATCTATTCCAAAAATAAGAAAGGAAAGAAAACTCAAATTCATTTGATGATACCAGCATTACCAAGATTCCATAACCAGAGGAAGACTCTACTAAAAAAGAGAACTGTAGGCCAATATTGATGAATATGGATGCAAAAATTCTCAATAAAATAGTAGCAAACTATTTTATACAATAATACATTAAATACATACAACAATAGATTAAATACAGTAGATTAAAAGAATGATTCACCACAATAATGGGATTTATTCTTGGGTTGCAAGAGTGGTTTAATATTTGCAAAAAATTCAGCATTACACTTTATTAATCACAACATTAATAAAGGAAAGAATAAGAACCATATGATCATCACAATATATTCAGAAATAGTATTTAACAAAGTACAATATCATGATAAAAATGCTCAATGAAATAGGTTCAGAGGGAACATACATCAACATAATAAAGGTGATATATGAAAAACCCAGAGCTACTATCATTCTCATTGGGGGAAAAGCTGAGAGCTTTACCTCTAAGGTCAGGAACAAGACAGGGATGTCCACTCTCACTATGGTTATTTAACATAGTACTGGAAATCCTAGCCCTAGCAATCAGACAACAAAAAGTAATAAAAGGCATATGGATAAGCAAGGAAGAAGTAAAACTTTCACTATTTGCAGATGACACGGTATCATATATATTAAACCCAAAAGACTCCAGCAAAAAACTGCTAGAACTGATGAACAAATTTAGCAAAACTTCAGGACAAAAAATCAATGTACAGAAATCTGTTGCATTTCTCTAAACCAATAATGAAGCAGCAGAAAGAAAAATTAAGAAAATGATCCCTTATGTAACTGCACCAAAACTATGATACTTAGGTATAAACATAACCAAAGAGTTGAAAGACCTGTCATCTAAAAACTATACATCACTGATGAAAGAAATTAAAGATAACACAAGGAAATGGAAAGACACTCCATACTCAGGGAACAGAACAACAAATACTGTTAAAATATCTTTATTACCCAAAGCAATCTACATATTTAATGTAATCCCTATCAAAATATCAATAGCATTTTTTACAGAGCTAGAATTAATAACACTAAAATTTCTATGGACCTCAAAAGACCCCAGATAGGCAAAGCAATCTTGAAAAACAAAAGCAAAGTTGGAGGCATCAGAGTTCTGGAATTCAAGTTACATCACAAAGCTGTAATGATGAAAACAGTATGATACTGGCACAAAAACAGACACATAGATCAATGGAACAGAATAGAGAACCAGGAAATGAACCCACAATTATATGGCCAATTAATCTTCAACAAGGGGGGGAAAGAATATACAGAAAATCTCTTCAAAAATGGTGCTGGTAAAACTGGACAGAGACATGAAAAATAATGAACCTGACTCACTTTCTTACACCAAACACAAAAGTAAATTCAAAATGGATGAAAGACCTAAATGAAAGACAGGGAACCATTAACATCCTACAGGAGAACACAGGCAGTAGCCTCTTTGACATCGGCCACAGCAATTTCTTTCTAGATATATCTCCTGAGGCAAGGGAGATAAAAGCAAAAATAAACTACTGGGACTTCATCAAAATTAAAAGCTTCTGGGGGTGCCTGCGTGGCTCAGAGACTGACTAAGTAGAAAGGCACCTATAAAGTAACTGGACGGGGATGCCTGGGTGGCTCAGTCAGTTAAACACCTGCCTTCATCTCAGGTCATGATCCCAGGGTCATGATCCCAGGGTTCTGGGATTGAGCCCCACACTGGGCTTCCTCCTGCTTCTCCCTCTCTGTTGCTCCCCCTGCTTGTGCTCTCTCTCTCTCTCAAATGAATAAATAAATATCATTAACAAATAAAAATGAAAAACTTCTGCACAGCAAAGGAAACAATCAATAAAACTAAAAGGCAAACTACAGAATGGGATAATATATTTGCAAATGACATATCTGATAAAGGTTTAGTATCCAAAATACATAAAGAAGTTATAAAACTCAACACCCAAAAAACAAATAATCCAATTTAAAACTGGACAGAAAAAAATAAATAAAACTGGACAGGAGACATGAATAGATATTTTCCAAAGCAGATATACAGATGGCCAATGGACACATGAAAAGATGTTCAACATCACTCATTATCAGGGAAATACAAATCAAAACTATAATAAGATATCACCGCACATCTGTCAGAATGGCTTAAAGCCAACCAGAGAGGAAACAACACATGTTTGTGAGGATGTGAAGAAAGGGGAATCTTCTTACACCACTGGGTAGGAATGGTAACTGAGGCACCCACTATGGGAGATAGTATGGAAGTTCCTCAAAAAGTTAAAAAACACAACTACCCTATGATCCAGCAATTGCACTACTAGGTATTTACTCAGAGAATACCAAAATACTAATTCAAATACATGCCCTCCCATGTTTATACCAATATTATCTACAATAGCCAAATTATGGAAAGAGCCCAGATGTCCATTGACAAATGAATGAATAAAGATGTGGTATACACAAACAATAGAATATTACTCATGCAATGGCATAAATGGAGCTAAAGAGTATTTTGCTAAGTGAAATAAGTCAAAGAAAGATAAATACCATATAATTTCACTCATATGTGGACTCGAAGAAAGCAAACAAATGAGCACAGGGAAAAATAAAAAAAGAGCAAAAGAAGCAACCTAAGAAAAATAATTTTTTAAAGATTTTATTTATTTATTTGACAGACAGAGATCACAAGTAGGCAGAGAGGCAGGCAGAGAGAGAGAGGGGAGGAAGCAGGCTCCCTGTGGAGCAGAGAGCCCAATGCAGGGCTCAATCCCACGACCCTGGGATCATGACCTGAGCCGAAGGCAGAGGCTTTAACCCACTAAGCCACCCAGGTGCCCCAAGAAAAAGAATTTTAACTGTTTAGAACAAACTAATGGTTATCAGAGGAGAGGTTGGTGGGTGGTAGGTTAAATAGGTCATGGGGATTAAGGAGTGCACTTGTGTTGAGAACCAACTATTGTATGGAAGCATTGAACTGCTGTATTGTATACTTGAAACTAATATAAAACATTGTATGTTAACTAACTAGACTTTAAATAAAAACTTTGAAAAGTTATATATGCTAAAGTCCTATGCCCCAATGTGTCTGTATTTGGATTATATTCTATAAGGAAGTCATTAAAATTAAATGAAGTCTTAAGTGTAGGTGTTAAAGTCCTAGAATTGTTGTCCTTAAAAGAAAATGAAGAGAGCAGAGCTCACTCTCTCTTCCTGTCTGTGGATATACAATGAAAAAGTCATGTGATGACACATCAAGAAGGCAGCCATCAGCAAGCTAGGAACAGAGTCCTGACCAGATACTCAGCTGGCACCTTGATCTTAGACTTTGAGCCTCCAGAACTGTGAGGAAATAAATGTTTGTTGTACGTATATGAAAAAGTGCAAATCAAAACTTCAATGAGGTATCACCTCTCACCTAACAGAACTGTTAAATTCAGTAACACAAGAAACAACAGGTGTTGGCAAGGATATAGAGTAAGAGGAACACTCTTACACTGTTTTTAGGAATGCAAACTGGTGCAGCCACTCTGAAAAATAGCAGGGAAGTTCCTCAAAAAGTTAAAAATAGAACTACCCTATGATCCAGCCATTGCACTACCAGGTATTTATCCAAAGAATACCAAAATATTAATTCAAAGGGATATATGCACTCTTACATTTATTGCAGCACTATTTACAACAGCCAAATTATGAAAAGAGCCCAATTGTCCATTGATACATGAATGGATAAAGAAGGTGCTGTGTGTGTGTCTGTGTGTGTGTGTGTGCGCACGTGCATGTAATGGAATATTCATCAGCCATAAAAAGTGAAATCTTGCATCTACCATGACATGGATAGAGCTAGAGGGTATAATGATATACAAAACAAGTCAGTCAAACATAGAGACCATATAATTTCACTCACATGTGGGATGTAAGAAACAGAATAAATGAGCAAAGGAAAAAAGAGATTAAAAAAAAAAACAGGGGACATTTTTAACTATGGAGAACAAACTGATGGTTACCAGAGGGTGAAGGATGGGTGAGATAGGTGAAGGGGATTAAAGAGCACACTTATCATGATGAGCACTGAGTAATGTATAGAATTCTTGAATCACTATATTATATACCAAAAACTAATATAACATTGTATGTTAACTATACTGGAATTAAAACAGAAAACTTCATATAAAAGAGAGAAAAAAAAGACAAGAGGAGAGATGAGTTTGGGAAGATGATGGAGTAGGAGGACCCTGAGCTCACCCTGTCCCATGTTTTCAGTAGATTATCATCCATGTCCAAGTCAATAAATGGGAGAGTGATCCAAAGATGGGAAGAACAAACTCCACAACTAAATACAGAGAAGAAGCTGCATCCGAAAGGTGAGGAATATCATAAATGTGGGGGAAGCTGCTAGAGGAGAGAGCTATGTGAGTAGAGATGGCAGAGAAATGGGCCCTCACACCAAGGAGCTCACATAGGGAAGACTGCTCCCCCTAATGTTTGGCTTTGAAAACCACAGGGGCTGAATTCTTGTGTTTGTTTAACCACTGGGGCTTGGGAGCCTGGAGCTTTAACACTGGACAACTTTGGAGGGTGAGTGATACCTGGCTAGCTGCCCTTAAAGAGATAGCAGCCTGTGCCAGAAGGCAACATAAAAATGGCAGTTTACATAACCGTGGGGTCAAAAAGGAGACCTGTTCATACCGATTTTGGAGCATGTTGGGGGACTTCTCCAAAGACAAGAGAGCTGGCAGGTGCTGTTTTCCTCCCCTGCTCTCTAGCATAAACAATGGGCCATGTGCACGAGGTAGAGCTGCACAGATACTTGCTACCTAACCCACTAGCAGTGCACTAAGCTCACAAGTTCTCCTGAGGATTTGCCCACTCCAAGGCTGCTGGCCTGGACCCTTGACTAAGGGTAAATTTTGTTAATGTTGTGGGGACCTACACAGCCACCAGGTGCACAGCTGCCAAAGCACACCATGTCCAGCTGCCAAGCTCTGCCCTGTTGCCTGGCCATCCTGAGACACAGACATTGTGACACACCTAGCCACCCTGATGCATGGACCCAGCTGCTGTAGCACCTCAGGATTTTGACTTAAAACTAAAAATTAGTAGCCCAGCACAAATTCTGCTAACAATCCTGCCATGCCCCTACTTCCCTGGTGGGCTATCCCCCAGAGCTGGCCTGCCTGGTCCCCCTAATACCACAGAGAGCAGACACAGTCCAGAAAAAGCAGAGAGTCAGTTCAGATGACTGCATTGAAAGGGAAAGTGACTCGGACACAACAGCAAGGCATAAACAACACACAAAGGATACTCTCATGAAGGGACAGGTTCTGGTGAACAGGAGACTCTGCACTGAAGGTGCCCTTCTTCATAAAGTCACTACTTTTAAGAGCAAAAGACACAGATGACTTTCCTAATTCATAGACACAAAGAGAGGCACACAAAATGAAGATAAAGAGAAATTTATCCCAAATGAAAGAAGAGGACTAGGACATGGCCAGAGACTGAAGTGAACTCTAAGTAACATGCCTGATAGAGAATTTAAAGAAACCATCATAAGGATCCTCACAGGACTTGAGAAAAAAGTGAAAGACAGAATTGAGAACCTTAACACAGAGATAAGGAAGAACATAGCAGAGATAAAGGGTACGATAAACAAAATGAGAAACACTCTTGATGGAATGAAGAGAACAACAGAAGAAGCAGAGGAACAAATGAGTAACCTAGAAGACACAATGATGTAAAGTATTAAAGCCGAACCAAAGACAGAGAAAAGAATACGCAAAATGAGGATAGATATAAGGAACTCACTGACTCATCCCCAACAAGACCAACAAAAGCAGATCTATACTAAGACATATTGTAATTAAATTGGCAAAATACAGTGATAAAGAGAAATTTTTTAAGTCATCAAGACAAGATAGTAACATAGAAGGGAAAACCCCTAAGACTAGCAGGAGATTTTTCAACAGAAGGGAGTGGAATGACTATTCAGAGTGTAGAACGGAAAAAATCTACAGCCAAGAGTACTCTATCTAGCAAGGGTATCATTCAGAAAAGAAGAAGAGGTAGAGTCTCCCTTTCAAGAACTAAAGGAGTTTATAACCATTAAACCAGCCCTACAAGAAATATTTAAGGGGACCCTGAGTCCCCTTAATAAGGGAGAGACCAAAAGTTACAATATAAAGGTAGGAAACATTAAAGCACTAAAGATGAATATTTCTCTGAAAACATCAGGAAAGGAACTCACAAGATAAAAGGATATAAAACAACATGTATTTAAAGCATGGGGAGAGGAGTAAAGAATGAGTTCAACCTTAAGGATTACCAACTTAATATACACTCCTATATATACAAGAGGTTACATATAAATGTACTGGTAACTATATATTAAAAACCTCTAATAAATATGCAAAGAATAAAGAGAAATATATCACTAAAAAATCAGCAAAACATGAAAGAGAAAATTCAAAAAAGGATCAGAGAAAATCTTCAGAAAACTACAAAACAAGTCATAAAATGTTACTAAATACATACCTATCTATAATTACTCTGAATGTAAATGGACTAAAAAATGTTAAAATCAAAATATACAGGGTAACAGAAAGGATTAAAAAAATGAGATCCATCTATAAGGTACCTATGATGAGATTCATTTTATGTGTTTATTTGCTTATTTATCTATATTTGGGGGGTTATTTCATATTTTATTGGATTGATGTACATTTCACCATTTCTGAGACATAAAGGTAGCATAGGACTAAGAATGTGTAACGAACGGGAAAGGGAGAGAGGACTTCCACAAATTTGACTAAACTAGAAAGGTACATAATTTTTTGGGTTGGAATATAGAGATAAACCTGCTCGAAACTGAAAGGAGGTCCTTGGTTTCTATCAAAAATCTTCTAAAGTCTCTATGAATACAAGGGCCAACTTATGGAAAAGTACCCAAATGGCACAAAAACCCATTAGGCAGGAGAAATGGGCAGGACAGAAGGATATGGGTTGCGGGGGAAGCTGGTCTACAACATGGACGGACAGCTGGGTTGGAGGCCATGGCTCGGGCCCAGGAGCTGGAGGTAGGAGTAAGCTGTGAAGAAGTCTGTAGACAGAGGTTAGTACATTCACCCAAAGCCTGGGCTTCCCAGTCAGTCTCCAGGATGCAGATGCTTTCCTCAAATAAGGGAGATTCATTTTAGACCTAAAGGTACATGCAAACTGAAATTAAAGGGATGGAGAAGTATCTATCATACAAATGTATGTCAAAAGAAAGCCAAAGTAGCAATACTTATAAAGAACAAACTAGCTTTAAAACAAAGACTGTAAGAAGAGACCAAGGACACCAGCTGATGAAGAGTTCAATAAGAATATAAAACAATTGTAAATATTTATACATCTAACATAGGAACACTCAAATATATACAATTAATAACAAACATAAAGCAACTAATTGATGATAATACAACAATAGTAGGGGACTTTAACAGCACATTTACATGAATGAACAGATCCTCTAAACAGAAAATCAATGAGGAAATAATGGCTTCGAATGACATATTGAAACAGATGGATTTAACACATATATTCAGAACATTCTATCCTAAGATAGCAGAATATACATTCTTTTCAGGTGTACATGGAACTATCTCCAGAATAGATGCTGCATTAGGACACAAAAGAAGCCTAAACAAGTTCAAGAAGATCAAAGTCATACCATGCATCTTTTCTGACCATAATGCTGTGAAACTAGAAGTCAACTACAAGAAAAAAATGAGGAAAGACCACAAATATATGGAGGACAAATAGAATGGTACTAAACAATGCATGGTCAACTAGGAAATTAAGAAGAAGTAAAATATATATGGAAACAAATGAAAATGAAAACAGAATGGTCAAAAACTTTTGGAATGCAGCAAAACTGGTCCTAAGAGGGAGGGTAATAATAATATATGCCTACCTCAAGGTGAAAGAAAAATCTTAAACAATGTACCTTTATACCTAAAGGAGCTAGAAAAAGAAAAACAAAACCTATAGCCAGCAGAAAGAGAGAAACAGCAAAGATGAGAGGAAAAATAAATGATACAGAAACTAAAACAATAACAGAATAGATCAATAGAAGCAGGAGCTGGTTGTTTGGAAAAAAAAAATCAATAAAATTAATAAATCTATAGTTAGACTTAAGATGAAAAAAGGATAAAGGATTCAAGTAAAATCACAATTAGAGAGGAGAAATAACACCCAATACCACAGAAATACAAACAACCATAAGAGAACACTATGAAAAACTATATAAACCAACAATATACCAACTGAACAACCCTGGAAGAAAAGCATACATGCTTAGAAACATATAAACTATCACAAGTGAAACATGAAGATATAGAAAATCTGGACACACTAAAACCAGCCAAGAAATTGAATCAGAAATCAGAAACAAGGAAGAAACAAAAGTCCAGAGCCAGAAGGCTTCACAGGAGAATCCTACCAAACAGTTAACAAGCGTTAACACTCATTCTCTTCTAACTACTCCAAAAAATAGAAAAGGAAGGAAAATTTCCAACTTCATTCTATGAGGCCAGCTTTACCCTGATACCAAAACTAGATAAAGACACCACTAATAATAGAATTACAAGCCAATACAATACCTTTGGTGAACATAGATGCAAATATCCTCAACAAAATAGTAGCAAACTGAATCCAACAATAAATTAGAAGAATCATTCACCATCATCAGGTGGGTTTTATTTCTGGGTTGCAAAGGTAGTTCAACATTCACAAATTAATGTGATACATGACATCAATAAGAGAAAGGATAAGAACCATGATTATTTTAATAGACACAGAAAAAGCATTTGACAAAGTACAACATCCATTCATGATAAAAACTTTCAATAAAGTAGGTTTCAAGGGAACATACCTCAACTTCATAAAGGCCATATATGAAAAACCCACAAATAAAATCATCCTTAATATGGCAAAACTAAGAGCTTTTTCTCTAAGGTCAGGAATAAGACAAGGATTGTCCACTCTCACTACTTTTATTCAATATAGTACTGGAAGCCCCAGACAAAGCCATCAGGTAACAAAATGAAATAAAAATTCATCCAAATAATGAATACTGTTATGCTGAAAATAAATAAATTAATAAAAAATTCATCTAAATAGCGAAGGAAGAAATAAAACTTTCACTATTTGTTGACGACATGATACTGTATACAGAAAACTTGAAAGACTCCACACACATACAAAACTGCCAGAACTGATAAACAAATTTAGTAAAGTCACAGGATAAAAACATCAATGTATAGAAATCTGCTTCATTTCTATATATCAATAATGAAGCAGCAGAAAGAAAAATTAAGAAAACAATTTCACTTACAATTACTTAGGAATAAAACTAACCAAAGAGGTGAAAGAGCTTGACTATAAAAACTACAAAATGCTGATGAAAGTAATTGAAGATGACACAAAGAAATGGAAAGACATTCTATGCTCATAGATTGAAAAAATAAGTATTATCAAAAAATCTGTAGTACCCAAAGCAATCTACAGATTTATTGGAATCCCAATCAAAATACCAACAGCCTTTTCTTACAGAACTAGAACAAACAATCCTAAAATTTGTATGACAATGGAAAGACCCCAAATAGCCAAAGAAATCCTGAATAAAAAAAAAAAAAAGCAAAGCTGGAGTCATCACAATTAGAGATTTCAAGTTATATTACAAAGCTCTAGTAATCAAAATAGTATGGCACTGGCACAAAAAAAGACAAACAATAATGGAACAGAATAGAAAACCCAGAAATAATCCTACAGCTATATGGTGCTGGAAAGAAAAGTGGAAAGAAATATCCAATAGGAAAAAGACAGTTTCTTCAACAACTGATGTTGGGAAAACTGGATAGCAACATGCAAAAGGGTAAAAGTAGATCCCTTAATTGAAACACACATAAAAATAAAATCAAAATGGATTAAAGACCTAAATGTGAGACCTGAAACCACGAAAGTCCTAGAAGAGAACACAGGCAGTATCCTTTTTGACACTGGTTGTAGCAACTTCTTACTACATATGTCTTCTGAGTGAAGGAAAACAAAAGCAAAAAGAAACTATTAGGACTACATCAAAATAAAAAGCTTCTACACAATAAAGGAAATATATATAAAGAACTTATAAAACTCAACACTCCAAAACAAATAATCTAATTAAGAAATGGGCAGAAGATATGAACGGACATTTCTTCAAGGAAGACATCGAGACATTCAGATGGCCAAAAGACACATGAAAAGATGTTCCTCGTCACTTACTGTGGAGGGAAATGCAAATCAAAACTATAATGAGATACCACATCACACCTGTCAGAATGTCTAAAATCACCAACACAAGAAACACAGGTGTTGGCAAAGTTGAGAGAATGGAACCCTCTTGCACTGCTGATGGGAATGCAATCTGGTATAGTCACTGTGCAAAACATTATGGTCCTCAAAAAGTTACAAATAGAACTACCTTATGATCCAGTAATCACACTACTGGGTATTTACCCAAAGAATAAAATACAAAGACATACATGCACCCCCACATTTACAGCAGCATTATCAACCACAGCCAAGATATGGAAGGAGCCCAAGTATCCACTGAATAAATAAATGGATAAAGAAGATGTGGTACATGTACACAAATGTGCACGCACATGCATGAACACACACACACACAGTGGAATATTATTCAGCCATAAAGAGAATGAAATATTGCCATTTGCAATGACATGGATGGAGCTAGAAAGTAATACATAAATGAAATAAGTCAGAGAAAGACAAATACCATATGACTTCATACACTGAATTTAAGAAACAAAACACATGAGCAAAAAGAAGAAAAGAGAGAGAGACAGATCAAGAAAAAAGAGTGCACTTTTTGTGATGAGTACCAAGTGATGTATGTAACTGCTAAATCACATATTATATACTTGAAACTAATATAACAGTGTATGTTAACTAACTGGATTTATTTAGTTTTTTAAAGATTTTATTTATTTACTTGACAGAGAGAGATCACATGTAGGCAGAGAGGCAGGCAGAGAGAAGGAGGGAGAAGCAGGCTTCCCACTGAGCAGAGAGCCCGATGCGGGGCTCAATCCCAGGACCCTGAGATCATGACCTGAGCAGAAGGCAGAGGCTTAGGCCACTGAGCCACCCAGGTGCCCCTTAACTAACTGGATTTAAAATAACAATTTTTAAGGAAGGTCAGCACCCAATGTGGCTGTGGGCATGATACCACATGTCTATGTCCTACTGTCCTGCTTCTTCCAACCATCATCCATACCCTGTACCAGTACACTTCATTCTTCCCAGTTCTCATGCACTTTGCCACTGAGGGAGGAAATGCAGAGAATGGGAAATGTCTGATATACATGGGCCTATAGTGGTCTTTTTGTACACTCACCTTGTTTTACAGAAATAAATATTACTGGCCAAGTTCTCTTTCTTTGAAAAAAAAAAAAAGGTAAAAGACAACAATTGTTGGCAAGGATGTGGAGAAAGAGAAAATTAATATAGCCATTATGGAAATATTTATGGGGGTTCTTCAAAAAATTAAAAATATAACTATTATTTGATCTAGTAACCCCACTTCTGGATATATATACAAAGGGACTGAAGTCAGGGTCTTTAAGAGGCATCTGTACTCCCATGTTCACTGCAGCATTAGTCACAGTAGCCAAGATACGGAAATAATCTATATGTCCTTCCATAAATGAATGTAAAAAAATATAATGCACACACTCACACCCCACAGTGGAATATTACTCAGCCTTTAAAAAGAAGGAAATTTTGCAATTTATGATAATATGTTCAGAGCTGGGAAGGTACTATGCTAAGCAGAATGAGGAAGATGGGGCAAGAGAAATACTGCATGTCACTTACATATATAATCGAAAACAGTCATATTCATAAAAACAGAGAGTAGGATGGTGGTTGCTAGGGGCTGGAGGAAGATGAATTTATTTATCTGACACAGGTCAAAGGGTATAAAAATTCAGTTATTCAGAATGAATAAGTTCTGGGTATCTAAGGTACAGCATGGTGATTACAGTTAACAATACTATACAGTATACTTGAAATTTGCTAAAAGGAGAGATCTTAACTTTTAACACACAGGGTAACTATGTAGAGGTGATGGATCTGTTATAATTAGTTTGTGGTGACCATTTCACAATGTATACATATACCAAGACATCAAGTTATACACTTTAAATATATACATTATTTTATATGTCAGTGGTATCTCAATAAAGTTGCTAAAAGCAAATATCTGCTTTTAAGCCATCCAGTCTGTGGTATCATATTGTAACAGCCCAGACTAAGAAATATAGAAGGCTAGAGACTAAGGTGATAGCAACAGAAACTGTGGACAAAGGATTTAAGTGGTATTAAAAAGTTTTAGAATTCACAAAACTTAGCAACTGACTAGATATGAGGGGTGAAAGAAGTGTCTAAGAACACTGCAAGATTTTAAGTTGGATGACTAGGAAGATGGTGGTGACATTAACTAAAATAGTGAGTGCAGAAATAGAAATAAGTTTGACACAGAAAGATGGATGATAAGCACCCAAGGAAATTATCTTAGGAAGCACATGGAGATAAAACTGGTAGAATAACAGAATGTTAGGGCTAGATATGTGAATTTGGAGAGTCATCAGCATAAAGATGATTGACGTAGTTACCAGATAATTTGCAGAAGACCCCCCCCCACAAAAAGCCCAAAACAAACAAATCAAGAAACCTGTGGAAAACTCTGCAAATAGGAGGTAAGTACAGTCAAAGAAAAGAAACAGAAAATACAGAAATGTAAGAAAACAGAGATGTACGATAAGATCAGGAAAGAAGCCTGGCAGGAGAGTTCCTAGGAGCGGTATTTAATAGTATGTAAAGACAGATAAAATCAAGGATATAGAGTCTAAGAACAGAACACTGGTTGGTTACTAAAGAGAATAGGTGATTCTGGAGAGAACAGCTTTTGGAGAGTGGTGGTGTCAGAAGCCAGACAATAAAGGATAAAGGAATTTTTAGATAGAAAGAAAAGAGAAACAAGAAATAAAGGCTATTCTAATAGCTTGACAGTGAAGGGGAGGGGAAAAAGACAAGAAAGTGGCACGAGTTAGTCAATGTGTAGCACAATCAGAGAAGATAATAAAGATACAAATTGGGAAAAATAAAGGCACTAAATATTTTAAGTAATCAAATATTTCAATACTTTTCATATACCAATACAAATTATATGTTAAATATAATTAATTTAATATATTAATATAAATTAATATAAATATAATTAATTAAATATAATTAATTTAATAAATTAAAGTCCATTTTTAAGTCATTGATAGTTCAAGAATAATGGATATGCTACTTAATCATTCATTAAATTTATAAAAAATAAAAATGTTTCATATATTAAACTATATTAATAACAAAGGAAAAAAATTCCAAAATCATCTTTAGATAGGCTTTATATTTTTAAGGGCTATCTCAATTTCAAAAAAGGATTTGGTTTGAAATACCTCTTCATTTAGTTTTTCCTCTTTATTATTTCATATTTTATTTTAAAAGACTAAAATATATTTTGAAGTAGTTATTGAAATCTGCTCATGGCTTGTTCCTGATTGTGGATATGAACCCCTATCTTACTCAAATTTAATACAACATTAAAATTGGCATTAACTATAAGGGAATGCTAATTTTTACTACCTAAACACATCAGCTTTTAAATAATTCATCTGTCACCAAAAGAGAACAGAGAATAAATGCCCTGTCCATATTTATTTCCTACCTTGTTTAATTGGTAAAACTCTATTCCGAAATGATTTGGCTTTCCCTGGGTCATGGCTATTTCCACTTCTGCTATAACCACTGAAGCTCGATGAAGAAAATGGCCCATCCATTTCATCATCCAGTAAATATAATGAAAGGCCTTCAGCAGCATCTGAAACTTACATTTAAAAAGACTGTAATATTAACATATATTAGAATGTTTTCAGGAAAATTAAACAAGCTGTTTTTAAAACTATATCTCACTCAGTTACTTTATACCAACATCAAAAATACAAGCTGTCCGAAGAGGGAAATATGAATATATTGAGAACAAATATTTTATCACATCATTAAGTTTTCAAGCACAGAATGTCAGAAAAACTTGTCCAATAAAACCACCTCCCCAGATGATGAATTTTTAATTTTTATGTTTGCAAATATGTTATAAATGAGTGCTCTGAGATATTATAGAGTTAAAAATTATAGTTAACAGAATTGTAAAACAAAAAGACTTCAAAATTCATCTAGTCTCAATACTTTCATTTTAAAATTAAAACTGAATTCTATGGCCTAATGTCTTACCCAGGGCCACACAGAAGAAATGGGAATAAAGCACAACTTTCTACATCCAAATCCAATGCTTTTCATACTATAAATCATGCTGCCTCTTCTACATGCTTAATATCAGTATTAAACTGAAATACAGAACAGCAAAAACAAAAGATATTTACCGGGAGACGAGAAAGGAGAGCTAGTCCTGGCATAAGACACTGAGGTATTCTGGTCATTTTTAGGCTGCAACTTCATTTGTTTCTGCTTCCCTTTGGGACTATAATTTAAAATATATAAAAATGAACATTTTTTCTACTACCAACATATTATGATAGACAGTATGATACAAATGCTTAAGCTGACTAAAGAAATGCCTTATAATTTAAGTGAAATGCTTCAAACTGGTAATCATCAAAATTAAAAAAAAATAGCTTTTGGCATAATAAAATCTACATAAACAAAGCTTTGGGTTACCAACTCCATCTTTACACAATAATAAGAGTTCTTAAAAAAATCTTTTTGGTCTTTGGATCTTCTCAAACTATTCAATAAACCTTAAAAAATGAGATAATATATACAAAGTGCCTTAAAACATAAAATCCTACATATGTGTAACATACCTAGGAGCTCTGCTACTAGATAATGAGCTGCTACTGCTTCTTAGACGTTTTCTGTACCGTGGCCGCCTCCTCTTCTGACTCTGCATTCCTGACTTATATTCAGAGATGATATTTTTAATATGACTTTCAAATAAGGCAGATAATCGCAGTGTCATGCTATAGATCTGAAAAGGTAGAAATCAACTACTTTAATTATATAAAATAGAAAGTATAAATATACCTAAGACTAGCATCAGCATCAATCTTTCAGACAAAATAAATATGCAATTTCATATACTTGAAAATCTCTTCCTAAAGAATTAAAATATAATTTTAATATAATTATTAAAAAAATCATATCAAATGTTGGGAAGGGTAGAAAAAAGATTCTCATACATTGCCAGTGAATATTTTAACTGGAACAACATTCTAAAATAAAATTTGCATTATATACCAAAAATATTAAAAATATATTGATCCTTTCACTAATAATTTTGCTTCTGGGAATTTATTCTAAATAAATATCAGAGAACTGCACACACAAAATAATTATGTTCAAGGATGTTAAAGATGAAAGCCACAGCATTATTCATGTAAAGTTAAAAACTAGAAACCACCTAAATCTCAAGCACTAGGGTACTGTTTAAGTAACATAAAACAACCACAAAGCAGAATACTATGGAGACATTAGAAGTATTCTCAAAGAGTCGTAATGACATGGGAAAATGTTCATAATATATAAGTTGATAAAGGGCTTCAAAATATGAAACTTAGAGTTTCAAATAGTATATAAACATATGTCATACTGTAGGAAGAAAACCAAAAGTGAAAAAAATTATGCCTGCAGAAATTAGTGAAAATTCATTTTATACAAGTTGAAAGTGGGCAAATATATATCTAGTGCACAACTGATTTAAAAGTTAATTAGACACCAGTGATTACAAAAAACAAAAATTATTATTACTACTTTTTTGTTCATAAGATATTTAAGTTCTAACAAAACATAGGGAAAGTATCACACTCCAGTAACCATGTCAGAACTGTAATATACTTCTTTAGAAAGTATAAGCAGTTTTAAAACTAATGAAAGAAAACTACCTGATATACATATATATGTAAATACTTAAGTAATTAATCCACAGAGTATTTTTTTTTGCATACCCTTGACTTTTTATTAGAGGTATAAGTTTTAGAGTTGCTGAATATTTGGCGAACATCTTTATAAAATTCCAGAGGACTACCATAATTTCCTGCTTCCAAAGTTTCTTTCACAGTGCTGAAGTCCATAGGCGTGTCTGTAATATCTGGAAAATCCTACAAGGAAGGATGTGTTATTAAATATACAAGCTGGGTAACAATACTACATAATACAATGGTACTGAGATTTGCATCACCAATCCACCATGAAATAAACACACTGCTTTTCAAACTGCCAACTATCTACTCTAATCAAAACCATTCATTTAAACAGAATTCTTTTGGTAGCTCAGGAAAAGAGCAGGGGTCTCTGGGAGAGTCTTAGCCTTCACCCTGAAATTGATAACCATATTCTCTCAAGAGACAGAATAGAAAATGCACAGCCACTGGCTTTATCCCTACAGAATACAAAATTCCATTTTTTACTTAAAGGCTGAAGGAGCCCCCAATTGCCTAGCAAAGTGCCCAATGAAGGTATAAGATGGGTTTATTCACATATAATTAGTTCCATGTCACAAATTAATTACACATTTCCAAGCTATTTCTAGATAGGAGGGCATTCTACCTAAAATGTCATTAGTTGAAGGTCAAAGTCAAACTGGCCATGTCTGTGGCTAGCTCCTATATTTTTGCTTTTTAATGAATATGACACTTGTGCTTCATTGGAGGTCTGTGTCTCATAAATTATGAATTAGTTTGATTTTTATTAGGGAAGGGAGAAGATTCTATTTTAACCTAAATCTGTCAAGTCTTGTTAAGATATGCCTAGGTTTATCATATAGAATGTAATCTAAAAGTCATACTTATATATATCATAACCATCAAGAACTAAACATTTTGGAGTGAAAACCATAGTCAATATTAAATCTCTCATCCCATTTAAATTCATTAAGTAACAATCACCACATTTCTTTCAGAGAAGAAGCCAAAAATCCAGAAGAATGGGCAGAGGAAAAGTGTATTATAAATTACAAATTATAAAAAAAAGTGAAAATATTTTTCCAAGTGTAAGAGACCACAATTGCTCTTAATCTATCTTTAAAAATATTTTTGTCTTAAATCATAACAACAAAAGTATATTCCTACATACATAGCTTAGGAAACAAAGATTTTCATAGAGGAAGTATGTTGGACTTGTAAAATGTAACCAAAACTCAAAAGATCCCATAAGGTGGCTGAATGAAGTCCCAGTGGATATAATCAGCTGCAATACAGACATATTGTGCAATTAATGTTTTCTACTCCACTACAGTAACTTTAGGTCTATAGAAACAATTATGTGTATGCAAATGCCATAAAGAACATACTTGGAAACACATGATGATTTAAAAACCAAAAACACAAGGGTGCTTGGGTGGCTTAGTTGGTTAAGCATTTGATTCTTGGCTTTGGCTCAGGTCATGATCTCAGGGTCTTGAGATCGAGCCCTGTGTCAGGCTCCGCACTCAGCACGGAGTATGCTTCTCTCCCTCTCCTTCTGCCCCTTCCCACTGTTTGTGGTCTCTCTCAATCTAAACAAAATTAAAAAATCTTCAAAACAAAATAAAACCTTAAAAGAACCAAAAAAACCCCACAAACAAACAAAACAAAACAAAAACATAAACCACCAAAAAAAAAATCAAAGACAAAAAAAGTACGAAGAATTGGAAAACAGCTTTACAAATTATAAAAGTTTCATTTACAGTATGGAAATTTTAAAAAGTAGAACAATATAAAAACAACCAGTGCATGTCTTTTAAGAGACAACCTAGGTCTACCTCAGAAAGAGACGGCTCTTGTCTTTCTGCAACAACTGACTCTGAAGATTCTCCCTCTTGTTCTTGATGGCCCTATTAGGGTAAAGAAGATATATTTTATTTCCAGACTACTACAACGAAATATCAAGTTGGCAAAGCAATAATGATTTAAAGCTTTAAGTAATAAATAGGATTTAGGTTTTTACTGACTATACTTTAAGATGAAAGAATTCTACATTCACCATTGTCCTCTACTATGAGAAACACAAGACTGATTTATTCTAGTCAAACTCCTTACAAACAAAATGAGCTTCATTGAACATAATTTTGTTTTTTATTTGAATATTTTTTCCCAACTAAAACCTGTATATGCAGAAAACATTTATGTTTACTAATTTCAGAGGATGGTCTGATGCATTTCTGAAATACTGCTATAACTTTTCTCTGAAAAAGTTAAGACAGATTTGTTATCTACACTGAACAGTTATTCAACAGATACACTCCTAAAAAAAGAATCCTATAATAGGTCTCATGTTTTTATCTTTGATGAAAAGTAATATGGCATACATTAATTACTCTAAGTGATCCTACTGGATAACACATTAAGTATAAATTAAACAGGCTGATATGTTATGAGGGGTCTCCAGTGAGTAGAAATGTATTAGAAATCAGTAAAATTTATTTAAAAATATCCAAAATGAAAGCAGGAAGGGATTGCAAAGATATTTAGATTCAGATTTGGTTCACAACTATATAATTTACACACAAAGTACATGACTGGAATTTCATTATCATTAATCATACTACCTACTTTCACAATTAAAAGACATATGAAAAAGGAAGGAAGAGGAAGGAAATAGGGAGGTAAGAAGGGATGGAGGAAAGAAGGAAGGAAAAAAAGAGGAAAAGTGGCTTCAAATTATATTTTAGCATGTGTAGTTGTGGGGAAATTACATATTGGCAATTATTTAAACAAGTGTATGTTTACTAGATAAGAAAGATGATCGGCTGGCTGTCGAAATGGCTCTGCATCTTCACGTTCATAAATGAGGCTCAACAGTTCTTTGCATTGTTTTCTCCAAGCATCAGGATTACACCTTAAAGACTGTTTTCTGCCTCGGCATTTGACCTGTAGATTTTAACAGAATTATATATAAAAGCTCTTTTCTTAACTATTCATTGATTTTCTCCTGCGTTCCTATGTTAATAAATCTATGTAACATAGAGGAGCTGCTATTTAAGTTTCTTAATTTAGACATTATTCTGCCTGACAAAAATATATATAATAAAAACTAGACAGTATATGCATGGAAATAGCAAGAATTCTAGTATTCCGAAATTTCATTTTAAGAAAATCTGAACCACAAATAAAACACAGAGGAACATATATTTTTCCTTAATATTTACTGGTAGTTAAGTATACTTAACAATGGCATTATAATTTTCTCAAAACTCAAACAAATATATGTTTATATATTATCTATTTATTAATTGTGTATGAGTATATATATATATCTTTTGTTGTGTATGTGTGTGTATACATATATATATATATATATCCATATTATCCATATGCTCTGTGTATCTATATCTATATCTATATATCCTTTGTTGTCATGGTCCATTCTAGCCTTTACCATTTGATGCCTTTTTATAAGATTTCTTTCAGTATTTCAAAGAAAATATTCCTTATATAAAATAAGAATTTGTTTAATTACTATGGAAGGGAAGTGTACAGAACAGAGCTAACATAACAGACCTGAGACTGTTTATCTTTACCAGGGCTTGCTTATAAGGTTGGCCTTTGGTTGGCATTCTGGATAACTGGCACGTGAACCATTCCTAAATACTAAAGGTGGTTTACTGTGTCTACACTGTTTGTACAATGTGATTTGTATGGGACACTTGCTTTCCTGTACTTTTCCTATGCCTTCTTGCTTTTTGGGAGCCTGGAATCTTGGGATGTACTAGACAGACAGTGTCTATATATAACCAGTTCCAAATAAATTCTTGGGGTGTTAGTCTCTAATCACATATACATTGCTAAATTTTCATTGTACAGGAAGAGTGTGCTCTGTTTGGCCCCTCAAAGAAGGGAGAAAGCAAAAAAAGCCTACACGTGGATTCCTCCAGATTCTGCCTATGTTTATTTCCCTGTGATCCAACTGTGCATCCTTTATTATATGTCACTGTAATAAACCTTAGTAATGAATCACAAGTATATATACTGAGTTCTAAGAGTCTTTATAGAAATTTTCCAAACAGGTGGAGTTGGTCTTAGGGATCCCTGACACAGGAAGCCTGAAAATTCTTCTTTTTGGCAGGTTATTTTACTCACTCACCCTTCTCCCAGATGAAGTACCAGGACCATCTGAATCTAAATCAACCAATTCTGTATCCTAAAATTAAAAGGGAAGAGTGAGAAAACATGTTAATTTAAATTCAAAGTCTTACAAATTTGATAAACATTTACAAAGAAATGGCAAATACAATCACAATTAACTCCCTCATTGGAGCAGGCAGCAGGCAGAACGAAGTTTAAAGGAACAATTACTCCAAACTTTGCCTATATGCTAGATACAAACTGAGAAATATATAGGGAGAGAAGGAATAAACAAGGTCTCTTTAAATCAGAATAGGAAATGAAGAAAATAGTATAGTGACTGGTGTCTAAAGTTGTACCTAATATTAATATTTAAAAAAAAAACTTACTCTATATAACATGCTACTTCAATATATTATAATCATGAATTATTCATGATTAATCTTTTACTATGTCAAGAAATACATCTATTTTCTATAGGGAACTATGAATGTATATTAAAACTTAAGATTCAAATGGCAACATTTCGTTTCTTTTGATGGCTGCATAGTATTCCATTGTGTATATATACCACATCTTCTTGATCCATTCATCTGTTGATGGACATCTAGGTTCTTTCCATAGTTTGGCTATTGTGGACATTGCTGCTATAAACATTTGAGTGCGTGTGCCCCTTGCGAAAACATGGATGGAACTAGAGCGTATTATGCTTAGTGAAATAAGTCAAGCAGAGAAAGACAACTATCATATGATCTCACTGATATGAGGAAGTGGTGATGCAACATGGGGGCTTAAGTGGGTAGGAGAAGAATAAATGAAACAAGATGGGATTGGGAGGGAGACAAACCATAAGTGACTCTTAATCTCACAAAACAAACTGAGGGTTGCTGCGGGGTGGGGGTTTGGGAGAAGGGGGTGGGATTATGGACATGGAGGAGGGTATGTGCTTTGGTGAGTGCTGTGAAGTGTGTAAACCTGTTGACTCACAGACCTGTACCCCTGGGGATAAAAATATATGTTTATAAAAAATAAAAAATTAAAAAAAAAACAAAAAACCCCTTAAGATTCAATTAAGTATCCCTCTGAGCAATAGTTTTTTAATACAAAGAGGCAAGGCCCACATACCATTATTACCCTGGTGGTGGTAAAGCACATAGGTAATGCGTAGGAGAAAATAAAAGCATCAAAATCCACGAGGTACAGATAACCCCCCTCAAAATCAATACGAACAGGTCCACACCTCATCATCTAATAGCAACATTTACAAGTCGTAGCGACAAGAAGAAAATCCTGAAAGCAGCCCGGGACAAGAAGTCTGTAACATACAATGATAAAAATATTAGACTGGCAACAGATTTATCCACAGAGACTTGGCAGGCCAGAAAAAACTGGCATGATATTTTAAGAGTACTAAATGAGAAAACATACAGCGAAGAATACTATATCCACTTAGGCTATCATTGAAAATAGAAGGAGAGG
>NC_081575.1:60624538-60656141 GCF_022355385.1 Mustela nigripes | reverse complement strand
TGTATGTTGGCTAATTGAATTTAAATTTAAAAAATAAACAAATAAAAACCAGGGTTTAATGTTTAATTTCTGGTTTGTTTCTCCACATAATAGTGTGTGTGTGGTGTGTGTGTGTGTAGATATAAAAACTTGCATAGTGTATGCATGCATGTGTGTAGCTAATAGATATGTAATGTAGTGTGTGTGTGTATGTGTGTATACAGTTAACCCTTGAACAATGTAAGGGGTTATGGGCACTGACTCCCACACAGTTGAAAATCTGCATATATATATAGCTTTTGATTCCCCAAAACTTAACTAATACCTGCTGTTGAGCAGAAGCCTTACTGATAACAAAAACTTTTGACTAATATGTATTATATTTAGTATTCTTACAATAAAGTAAGCTAGAGAAAATGAAACATTTTTAAGAAAATCATAAGGGATGGGCCTGGGTGGTTCAGTCAATTAAGCATCTGCTTTTGGCTCCAGTCATGATCCCTGTGGGATCCAGTCCCACACTGGGCTCCCTGCTTGACAGGGAACCTGCTTCTGCCTGCTCTGCCTGCTCTACCTGCCACTTTCCCTGCTTGTGCTCTATCTCTGACAAATGAAAAAAAAATCTAATAAAAAAGAGAAAAAGAAGAAAATTGTAAGGGAGAGAAAATATATTTACAGTACTATATTTATTGAAAAAATCTGCATATAGACCTGCACAGTTCAAACCCATATTGTTCAAGGGTCAATTGGAGATTTTATATATATATATATATATATATATACACATATATATATAATATTATATATCATATCATAATCATATATCATATATATAATATATGAGTGTGGTTGAGACATGGTAGTTGCTTTTATTTCTGTTAATAATAATAGGAATAGCTAATCAGTGGCTCATTTCTTGAACTTTGAAATCTAAGGAGTTGAAAGAACATCAATTCATACCTTTCTTAAAGAGGTCTTAATATATAATACCTTATATTAAGCTTTAAGTATCTTCATTGGTGTCTTTATGTTTTTGAAGTGATATCGTAGTAGGTAGGGAACTCCCAAACAAATAAAAGCAGATGGAGTTTAATTAAAGCCATTTGCAGAAATCTTGAGGCTTTCAACAGTTTTTAAATGGCTCCACATTAAACATATATCTCTGGATATTTAGTAACATATGGTGCTCTGTATATTGATTCATATGTGCTTTATTTCTTGAATAGGTATCATGACATGCCAGATGTCATTGACTTCCTTGTACTACATCAGTTTTATAATGAAGCCAAAGAAAGGAACTGGCAGATAGGTAAATATAAAATTCTTACTTAATAACCATTAAGTTTGAAATAATGTAACTTTTTAACTCCAGTTTAATAGACATAAACTAGTTTAATATGTAATTGGTAAAGCTCTTAGCCAAATTAGATCAAATTAAATTTTCCTTCTCAGTTATGTTGAGGTGATTTTATGTACATCCTATGTGGCATATAGCCTCTAAACTCTCTGCAAATATCTAATCTGTTAGAATACAAATATGAATTACAAAGAAAAGCATCAAATGTCAGTTGCCCTAGTATAAAATACTTAACACTTGGGCTCTTAAGCAGACCATTACTGATTGTGATTTTCTTTCTTTCTCTTTTTCTCCCTCTGTCTGTCTGTCACTCTTTCTCTTTCTCTGTTTCTCTCTGTACCTCTACCTCTTTCTACCCCTTTTCTTTTCCTCTCCCCCTCCTTCACTCCTCTTCCACCTTCCTTACTTCCTCACTAGCTATTTGATCTTGGGCAAGTTTTTAATCTCTGTCCCACTTCCTTTATCTTTATAGTGGGAATCATCAAAACACACCTATAAGGTTGATATGAGCAATAAATGAGTTGACATATTAAAAACACTTAAAATGGTACCTAAGTACTTAAAATTTATACTATGTAATTGTTTGCTATTAGTACTTTTAAATTCTCCTTTTTTACGTGGGAGAAAATTTTTGTTCACAGTGATTTGGTTTTATAATCCTTATCCCTTTAGAGGCAGAAAATTAGTATGAAGAGATTTTTAAAGGCAAAATGCTGAGGGGCACCTTGTTGGCTCAGTGGATTAAAGCTTCTGCCTTCGGCTCAGGTCATGATCCCAGGGTTCTGGGATTGAGCCCCGAATTGGGCTTTCTGCCCAGCAGGGAGCCTGCTTCCCTTCCTCTCTCTCTCTGCCTGCCTCTCGGCCTACTTGTGATCTCTGTCTGTCAAATAAATAAATAAAATCTTTTTTTAAAAAAAGGCAAAAAGCTGAAAGCAATAAGGAAAAGAAACAACTGTAGTAACATGTATAGTACAAGAAAAAGTACGCTTAATGATGATCCTAAATAATTAATAAAAGATTATACTTTGTAGCTTTTATATAAGAAGACATGGACATGTTTGATTTATTTCAGAAAGATTACTAGTACTTAGAAATCAAAATCCTTAAGGTAAAGTATAAAATTTACTTATCTGGAAAACTCAGATTGAAAACTCTAGTAATGCTGCTTCTGTGTCTAACACAAAGTAGCAATTCAGAATGTGAACAAAGCGATTTTTCTCAAAAACATCCTTTTAAGAATTTCTAAAAACATTGTAGGTGATAGATTCCGCAGTATAATAGATGACGCCTGGTGGTTTGGGACTGTGGAGAGTCAGCAGCCTTTTCAACCAGAGTATCCTGATAGTTCTTTCCAGTGTTACAGTGTTCAGTAAGTATAGTTATGGTATTTTATGCCTGATATAATACTGTAGTACTATATGGACTTTCTATAAACCCTATTAGGAATAACACCTTGTTAATTTTATCTTCACCTTATCTTTATCTGACCTGTAAAGAAGTAATCATAGTACCTGTAAGGAAGAAATTTGATGATAAACCTCTTGGTCCAATATACATGCTAAAACAAAGCAGGAACTGAAGACTTATTAAGTCATAAGATAACATAAGACGCCCTTATGCCTGTATTTTCTTTTAAATATTTCTATTTTAAACGAGAATTGCAAATATTATTTCAGGAAGAATACTAAAATTAATTCAATGTTTAAAGTAATTGTTATAGCTGGAATATAGCAATGAATATTAGTACCCAGTCTTTTATTTAATGGTATGAATTCTAGGCAGAGGTATCATATTTGGGTGTACTATTTGTCTACAACATTTACTTTAGTTCTTCATTAAATCCCATCACTGTAAGATTCCTAATAATGAAACTTTCTTCTCAAGAGTGATAAAGGTTTATTCTGTGAAGATTGACTTTTAATCTCCATATTGCTGATGAAAAGGGAATCATAAAACTTTGGAGATACTGTAATATTTAGTCTGTTAGTATAAAGTAGATTATCCTACAGAAAGAATTGATCTATCAAATTGACTTTTTTAACCTGAAAGACATTTTCCAAAAAGATCTTTTCATTCTGTATCCTGGCTTAATATTGAATATATGCTCGATTGGAATTTTTTTAAAAAGCCAGGTAAAACTAAGTGTAAGCTTACTGCTCTTTGTATTTCCTATTGGTAGACTATTCTCTATTTTTTTTTTGTTTTCTCTATTTAAGGTTTATTACTATCTTTATGTAAGTGAAATTATACTTTAAGGAAAATTGTATTGCCCTTTTCAGAATTTTACCTCAAGAAGTCATGCAAATTATGCTAGTATATGAAAGTATCGTGTGAATTTCACTAGTATCTTATTATTTTTCAATAGCTGGGACAATAATGAGAGAGAAAAGATGAGCCCCTGGGATATGGAGCCAATTCCAGAAGGAAGTAAATATGCTTTTAAAAATGAATTAAAATTCTTCTAAAAAATACCAATAGCATAATATTGGAAACTAATGATTCCTGATTTTTCATCTTATACATAGCTGCCTTTCCAGATGAAGTTGGTGCTGGTGTTCCTGTGTCCCAGGAGGAACTGACTGCTTTGCTATACAAACCCCAGGAAGGAGAGTGGGGTGCTCATTCCAGAGATGAGGAATGTGAACGGGTTATTCAGGGCATCAACTACCTTCTTTCCCTGGGTATGGTGGCTGTGAAAGGATATTAGGAAGAAACAAGGAAAACCAGCAAAATTTTAAGTTCTACAAGAAGAAATACATTTTTTCACTGTACACTTTTAACTTAAGAGGCACTTTTAATCAAGTGTTTCTAGCTTAACATTAATATTTTGATATGTTTGGCCAATGTAATGACTGATAAATGTATTCTATTCTCTTGGGACTTACAGTAGTAAAAATAGGCATGTAATTATCTTTTACTTTCTTGAATCACTTTGGCTCTCCAAGTATTTCCTGAGCCTGACTTTGGATGAGTTTTTTGGTAGATAGTAGATGAGTAATATATTTTACTCACATACCTAAGCTATATTATCTAAACTATATCACTTGAGCTATTTGGGATTTATCTAGAAAACATACCAGTTTGAAATTAAACCCAGTTCTCCTTTAATTAGCCTGATTTCACCTGATTTGAACCAGTGTGTCATGCACGATTCATAGATATTATGTCCAAATAAAGAGAATGACATTTTAACAATATTCATCTAATATTTGCATAATTGAATCATTATCATTTTAGTAATGTAGTATATTGCCCTCTCTTCTTATTTATATATGAGTTTTTTGTTTGTTAATATGAAATATTAATGTCTTTTATGACTACCTTTTCTTATTTTGGTAATATAGATTTTGCCAGCCCTTTTGCTGTTCCAGTGGATCTCAGTGCCTATCCCTTGTATTGCACTGTAGTTGCTTATCCAACTGACCTCAACACCATTAGGCGGAGACTTGAAAATCGCTTTTACAGGTTTGTTTAGTTTTATTATTTACTATAAAGTTCATAGCTTCACATCTTTTGTTTTCCTTTTTGTATGATGATACAGTGAGAATCTGTATTTTAGTAGTGTAAAATAATCATTCAATATACCCACTCCAAAATTTCTTCTAAAAATTTGGAACACCATTTCCCTTTATTCAATAGATTCTCAGTCTTCCAGGGTAAGGAGGAGTATGGAATAAAGGACAGAAATGAAATTTTGAGTAGCACAAATCACGTGAAACAAAAACTACAGTTAACTTTAGTTTAATTAGAGGCAGATTAGTTTGTGGATTCATCATAATTAAGGTGCTACAGAAACTTGGGGCATGATTAAATCCCCTGTTGAGGAATTAGGCAGCAGCTAGATTTAATTAACAGCCCCAAAATATGTTTAGATAAAGAGCCAAATCATTTTTTTGTTGGTTTCATTTGGGAGTGGAGTAATTTTGAGAGAGCGGTAGAGGGCAGCTTTTGGTACCTCTCTCATCCCAAAGTCTACTATATCCTAACCATAGTTATTCATCCCAACATGAACTGGTTATAAATATAACCAGTTGGGTATATTTTATAACATTACCTATAATTTTTATTTAATAAAATATATCATAAAAGTAACTGGATAAAAATCTTTTTCTAAAACCTGGTTTATTTTTTTCCATGATGTTCTCATTTCTTCCCTTGAAAACTGAACATTCTTTGGACTTTATCAAAACACTGTTTCTTTGTGTTTATACTTAAATGGTTAAATCACTATTTCCTCATAATGTCCTGGGTCAGTTCTTTTTAATGTGAAGTCCAATGATTCTTAATGCTTACCTGTGCTCAAATACTCTAACTATATACCTTTATTAGTGAACATCCATTATACACATGTATTAAGTCACATGCAGATAGTAGAACACCCTTGACATACCATGATTGAGTGCCTAGTTGTTCTATGTTGTATATTCTTAGAATAGACTCTAAATGTATCAACCAAGAGTAATAGGGTATGTTTTTCTTTCATAGGAGAATATCAGCATTAATGTGGGAGGTGCGCTACATTGAGCATAATGCCAGGACTTTCAATGAGCCAGACAGTCCTATAGTTAAAGCAGCCAAAATTGTAACTGATGTCTTACTTCGATTTATTGGGTAAGTAGCAGCTTTATCTTCCACAAGAGCTGATTTCTGATTTAAAAAATATATATATTGAAGTGTTTTGACTTTCTTATTTCTTAGGGATCAGAGCTGTACTGATATACTGGATACTTATAATAAAATTAAAGCAGAAGAACTAAACAGTACAGATGCAGAGGAGGTGAGAATCAGAGCGTGATTAATAGGCATGAATTCCTTTTCTGTTTTTTGAAGTACAGTAAGTATTGTGTGTGTTATAACTGGCTATAAGCACTGAAGCTGATTTCTAAAAGCTGGCTGAGCACCCGCATCTTTTTATATAAAACTCTTTAACCTGTATTTAGATGGTATATATTAGAAATGTAGTGGTGCTACAATTTTTAGTCAGAGACAGGTTGCCAGTTATCATGTTTGACTCAGTGGGTTTCAGTGATGAGAAATCAACAATTCATTTTCCAGTCTTAAAAACAAGACAAAGCACTAAATATTTTAAAAGAATTATTAGTTTTTAGAAATTTTAATAGGGATTCATTTTCTATGCAATATGTGCAATATATTAAAGTATTCTTAAGTTTTAGGTTTCAGAGTACATTTTTAGTAGTTTCATGGAATTGCTATTTAATTTTCTTTTTTTTAAATTTATTTTTTATTTTCAGCATAACAGTATTCATTCTTTTTGCACCACACCCAGTGCTCCATGCAATCCTTGCCCTCTATAATACCCACCACCTGGTACCCCGACCTCCCCCCCGCCCCCGCCCCTTCAAAACCCTCAGATTGCTTTTTAATTTCCTTTTTGGAAATTTGCATGCATAAGCCAGTTTTCCTTAATGAAATTAAATTCATATTATCAGCAGATCTTCACATATCTGGTTTCCCCACCTAGCCATATTCCCAGTTTACATAAAACCATTTTTGACTGAAAGCTATGATAGAGAGAAGGAGAAACCAAGAAGAGGATGAAACAATAATGGAATGTGATAGTTCAAATATCTTTAGTGGAAAACAATTTGCCCCAAGGATGAGTGACTCAGACATGCTAGATTTTATTGAAATGGCTATTGTATAGAGATAATTACATGTTTATGTTGTCTCTACTGTTATTATCTAGAACAGTAAGTCCCCAATGTTTTTTTCTCTATTTTTTGAAGTATAGTTAATGTAACATACTAGTTTCAGAGGTATAACGAATGATTCTATATTTGCATATATTTGGAAGAATCACCAAAATGTGACTAGTCACCATACATAGTTAGTTTTTCTCACATGATAATAACTTTGAAAATTTACTTTCTTAGCCACTTTCATATATTCAACCTAGTATTATTAAGCTATAGCCATTATGTTGTACATTATATCCCCAAGACTCATTTATTTTGTAACTGAAGCTTGCACCTTTTTACCAACTACATGTGTTTTGCCCCCCAGCTTCTCTCTAGTTCTCCCCATCTCGGACAACTACAATGTGTTTTGTGCTTCTGTAATTTTTTTTTTGGTTCCACATACAAATGAGATTATAGATGCATTTCTCTTATTTCACTAAGCATGATGTTCTCAAGGTCCATCTACTTTTGTTCCAAATGGAAAGTTCCTTTTTTATGGCTGAATAATATCCTATTAGGTATATATTACCATTTTTTTGTTTATCCATTTATTCATTAATGTGCAATTAAACATTGTTTCTATGTGCTGGCTATTGTAAATAATCCTGTAATGAATATGAGAATACATTTATCTTTTAGAGTTAGTGTTCTCATTTTCTTTGGAAAGCCCAGGAGTGGAGTTCCTAGATCATAAGGTAGTTCTTTTTTCTTTTTTTTAAATTTTTTGAGGAACCTCCATACCGTTTTCCGTAGGTTACACCAATTTTACATTTCCACCGAAAGTGCACAAGTGTTCCCTTTCTCCAGATCCTTACTAACACTTGTTATTTCTTGGTTTTTTTGATAACAGCCATTCTAACGAGTGTGAGGTGATATCTCATTGTGGTTTTGATTTGCATTTCCCTGATGGTTATTGATGTTGAACGCCTTTTCATTTACTGGTCAGTCATCTATATCTTCTTTGGAAAAATGTCTATTTAGATTCTCTGCTCATTTTATTTGTTTTTGTTTATTTGTTTTTTATTTCTTTTATTTGAGTATAGTTGACACACAATGTTACATTAGTTTCAGGTGTACAACATAGTCATTCAACTAATTTACATGTTACACAATGCTCACCCCAAGTCGAATTTCCATCTATCATCATACAATGTTACTACAGTATTATTGACTGTATTCACTATGCTGTACCTTTTATTCCTGTGATTTATTCATTCCATAACTGGAAGTATGTACCTCCCACTCCCCTTCACCCATTTCACTCATCAACTCCATCCCCTTCCCTCCTACAACCATCAGTTTGTTCTCTGTCCTAGTGTTGTTTTTCAATCTTCCCTAAAAATGTATCTGACTATATAATATTGTATTATCAGAGTTAAATCAATATCCTTATTGATATAATAAGGAAAACAGATATTTCAATTAGATATTATCCTCCTGAAACTAGTGAAGAATTTGTCATTCTTTCTTCTGATAATTTCTCTGACCTTTCATATAAATGTATTTTGACTCGGGATTTGATCGAGCAAGAATTACTCCTCAGAGTAGCACTACTTATGTTAGAATGGAAAATTGAAAGTAAAATGTAATTCAGCAACTTTCTTTTTTATCTTGGTGAGAACATTTAAGTTCTTCTCTCTTAGCAACTTTCAATTATACAATACAGTGTTATCAGTCATGGTCACCGTGTTTTACATGAGAGCCTTAGATGCGCAGACCTTACTTATTTTGCTGAAAATTTAATTTTACCAGTCTCTCCTTCTTTCTCTCATCATTTAGCCCCTGGCTACCACTTTTCTATTCTCTCTTTCTATGAGTTTAACTTTTTTTTTAAAAGATTCATCTGTAAGTGATACCATGCTGTATTTGTTTTTTTCTGGCTTATTTCACTTAGCATAATGCCCTTTGGGTCCACCCACACTGTCACAAATGGCAGGATTACTTTTTTCCCTCAAGACAGAATGGTATTCTATTGTGTATATATATCACATCTTCTTTATCCATCCATTTGTTGAGCACACTTAGGTTGTTTCCATATCTTGGCTATTGTGGATATTGCTACAGTGAATATGTAAATACAGCTTTTTCTCTTTGATATCCTGTTTTCATTGTCTTTGGATAAATACTCAAAAGTAGGATTGCAGTAGAACTATCATATGATAGTTCTATCTTTATTTTTATGAGGACTCTCCATACTGTTTTGTATAATAGGTATACCAGTTTACATTCCCAACAACAAATGCTCAAGGGTTCCTTTTTCTCCATATCTTTATGAATACTTATTCTTGTCTTCTTGATGATAGCCATTTTAAAGATTTTATTTATTTATTTGACAGACAGAGATCACAAGTAGGCAGAGAAGCAGGCAGAGTGAGGAGAAAGCAGGCTTCCTGCTGAGCAGAGAGCCCGATGCAGGGCTCGATCCTAGGACCCTGGGATCTTGACCTGAGCTGAAGGCAGAGGCTTTAACCCATTGAGCCACCCAGGCACACTGATGATAGCCATTTTAATAGGTGTGAGGTGATATTTCATTGTGATTTTGATTTGCATCTCCTTGATGATTAGTGACATTGAATAGTTTTTCATATGCTTGTTGACCATTTGGATGTCTTCTTTGTAAAAATGTCTATTCAATTCTAATGCACATTTTTATTTTTTTGTTTTTTTAAGAGAATTTATCATTTTATTTATTTAAGGGAGAGTGAAAACATGCAATCAAGAAAACACAAGCTGGGGGAGGAGCAGAGGGAATGGGAGAAGCAGACTATCCACTGAGCAGGGAGCCCAATGTGGGGCTCCATCTCAGGACCCTAAGATCAGGACTTGAGATGAAGGCAGCTGCTTAACCAACTGAGGCACCCAGCGGACCCTGATGCCCATTTTTAAATTGGATCTTATTTTTATTATTGAATTATATGAAATTATTATATGTTTTGACAATTAAACCCTTATCAGATACAAGATTTGCAAATACCTTCTCCCATTCTGTAGGTTCCCTTTTCATTTGTCAATGGTTTCCTTTGCTGGGCAGAAGCTTTGTACTTTGAAATTGTTTACTTCTGCTTTTGTTGTTGTTTGTTGCTTTTGGATTTTGTCTAATCCAAAAATATTCATTGCCAGGACCACTGTCAATGCACTCAGGCCATGTGTTTTTTTTTTTTTTCCCCCTAGGGGTTTTAAAGTTTCATGTCTTTAAATTAAGGACTCAAGTCCTTAATCCATTTTGTGTTGAGTTTAATGTTTGGTATAAGATAAGATAAGATATGGATCAAGTTTCATTTTTTTTTCTCAGTATTCCAAGATTCATTGTTTATGCACCACACCCAGTGCTCCATGCAATACGTACCCTCCATAATACCCACCACAAGGCTCACCCCAACCCCCAGTCCCCTCCCCTCCAAACCCCTTAGTTTGTTTCTCAGAGTCCACAGTCTCTGATAGTTCCTCACCTCCTCCTATTTCCCCCAACTCACTTCTCCTCTCGTTCTACGTATGTCCTCCCTGTTATTCCTTATGCTCCACAAGTAAGTGAAACCATATGATAATTGAGTCTCTCTGCTTGACTTATCTGACTCAGCATAATCTCCTCCAGCCCTATCCATGTTCATGCAAAAGTTGGGTATTCATACTTTTTGATGGAGGCATAATATTCCATTGTATATATAGACCATATCTTCTTTATCCATTTATCTGTTGAAGGACATCGTGGCTCTGTCCACAGTTTGGCACCTGGAGCCATTGCTGCTTTGAACATTGGGGTACAGATGGCCCTTCTTTTCTTTTCTTTTTTTTAAAGATTTTTTTAATTTATTTATCTGACAGAGATCACAAGTAGGCAGAGAGAGAGGAGGAAACAAACTCCTCGCTGAGCAGAAAACCCGATGCGGGGCTCGATCCCAGGACCCTGGGATCATGACCTGAGGTGAAGGCAGAGGCTTTAACCCACTGAACCACCCAGGCACCCATGGCCCTTCTTTTCTGCATCTGTATCTTGAAGTAGTGTAATTTTAGGGTCATAGAGTAGCTCTAATTTAATTTCTTAAGGTATCTTCCCACTTTTCCAAAGCAGCTGCACCAACTTGCATTCCCACCAACAGTGTAACAGGGTCCCCCTTTCTCCACATCCTCTCCAACACTTGTTCTTTACTGTCTTCTTGATTTTGGCCATTCTAACTGGTGTAAGGTGGTATCTCAATGTGGTTTTGATATGAATTTCCCTCATGGCTAAAGATGATGAACATGTTTCATGTGTCTGTTAGCCATTTGTATGTCTTCCTTGAAGAAGTGTCTCTTCATGTCTTCTGCCCATTTGTTGATGTGATTATCTGTTTTTTGAGTGTTGAGTTTGAGGAGTTCTTTATAAATCTTGGATATTAGCCCTTTGTCTGTAGTGTCATTTGTGAATATCTTCTCCCATTCTGTGGGTTGCCTCGTTATTTTGTTGACTGTTTCCTTTGCTGTGCAGAAGCTTTTAATCTTGATGAAGTCCCAAAAGTTCATTTTCACTTTTGTTTCCTTTGACTTTGGAGACATGCCTTGAAAGAAGTTGCTGTGGTTGATGTTAAAGAAGTTACTGCCTACATTCTCCTCTAAGCTTTTGACAGATTCCTGTCTTTTATCCATTTCTAATTTATCTTTGTATGGTATAAGAGAATGGTCAAGTTTCATTTTCTATATATAGCTGTCCAATTTTCCCCACGCCATTTATTGAAGACACTGTCTTTTTTCCACTGAATATTTTTTCCTGATTTGTCAAAATTAGTTGACCATAGAGGTACAGGTCCATATCTGGGCTCTCTACTCTTTTCCACTCATCTATGTGTCTGTTTTTGTGCCAGTACCATGCTGTCTTGGTGATTAGAAAAGCTTTGTAGTAAAGCTTGAAATCAGGAAATGTGATGCCCCCAGTTTTGTTTTCTTTTTCAATATTTCCTTAGCAATTTGGGGTCTCCTCTGGTTCCATACAAATTTTAGGATTGTTTCTTCTAGCATTTTGAAGAATGCCAGTGCAATTTCGATTGGGATGGCATTGAAAGTATAGATTGCTCTAGGCAGTATAGACATTTTAACAATGTTTTAGTCTTCTGATCCGTGAGCATGGAATGGTCTTCCATCTTTCTGTGTCTTCCTCAATTTCATTTATGAGTGTTCTATAAGTTTTTGAGTACAGATCCTTTAACTTTTTAATTAGTTTTATTCCCAGGTATTTTAGGGTTATTGGTGCTATAGTAAATGGAACTGATTCTCTAATTTCCCTTTCTGTATTTTCACTGTTAGTGTGTAAGAAAGAAACTGATTTTTGAGTATATTGGTTTTGTATCTTGCCACATTACTGAATTGCTGTATGAGTTTTAGTAGTTTGGGTGTGGAGTCTTTAGGATTTTCCATATAAAGTATCATATCACGTGCAAAGAGAGAGAGGTTGACTTCTTCTTTGCTAATTTGAATACCTTGTATTTCTTTTTGTTGTCTGATTGCTTTTGCTAGGACTTCTAGTACTATATTGAACAATAGTGGTGAGAGTGGGCATCCCTGTGTTCCTGATCTAAAAGGAAAGGCTGTCAGCTTTTCTCTATTGAGAATGATATTCGCTATGGGTTTTTCATAGATAGATTTTATGAAGTTGAGGTATGTTCCCTCTATCCCTGTACTTTGAAGTGTTTTAATCACGAACAGATTCTGTATTTTGTCAAATACTTTTTTCTTCATCCATTGAGAGGACCATGTGGTTCTTCTCTCTTCTCTTATTGATTTGTTCTATCACATTGACTTGCAAATGTTGAACCACCCTTGCATCCCAGGAATAAATCCCACCTGGCCATGGTGGATAATCTTTATAATGTACTGTTGGATCCTATTAGCTAAGATCTTGCTGAGAATATAGGCATTCATATTCATCAGGGATATTGGTCTGAAATTCTCTTATTCTGTGTGTATTTTATTTATTTTAATTTTTAAATTAATATATAATATATTAGTAGCCCCAGCGTTACTGGTCAGTGAATTGCCAGGTTTACACACTTTACCGCACTCACCATAGCACATACTCTCCCCGATGTCTATAACCCCACCACCCTCTTCCTTCCCTATTCCCCCTGGTAACCCTCAGTTTGTTTTGTGAGATTAAGAGTCTCTTATGCTTTGTCCCCCTCCTGATCTCTTGTTTCATTTCTTCTTTTCCAACCCCCCAAACTCCCCACATTGCATTTCCACTTCCTCATATCAGGGAGATCATATGATAGTTGTCTTTCTGTGATCGACTTATTTCGCTAAGCAAAATGCGCTCTTGTTCTATCCACGCTGTTGCAAATAGCATGATTTCATTTCTTTTGATGGCTGCATAGTATTCCATTGTATATATATATACACACACCATATCTTCTTTATCCATTCATCTGTTGATGGATATCTAGGTTCTTTCCATAGTTTGGCTATTGTGGGCATTACTACTATAAACATTCAGGTGCACATGCCACTTTTGGATCACTACGTTTGTATCTTTAGGGTAAATACCCAATAGTGCAATTGCTGCGTCCTAGGGTAGCTCTATTTTCAACTTTTTGAGAAACCTTCATGCCATTTTCCAGAGTAATTGCATCAGCTTGCATTCCCACCAACAGTGTAGAAGGGTTCCCTTTTTTGCGCATCCTTGCCAGCATCTGTCATTTCTGACTTGTTAATTTTAGCCAATCTGACTGGTGTGAGGTGGTATCTCCTTGTGGTTTTGATTTGTATTTCCCTGATGCCGAGTTATGTGGAGCACTTTTTCATGTGTCTGTTGGCCATCTGGATATCTTCTTTGCAGAAATGTCTGTTCATGTCCTCTTCCCATTTCTTGATTGGATTCTTTGTTCTTTGTGTGTTGAGTTTGCTAAGCTCTTTATAGATTTTGGATACCACCCCTTTATCTGATATGTCGTTTGCAAATATCTTCTCCCATTCTGTCAGTTGTCTTTTGATTTTGTTAACTGTTTCCTTTGCTGTGCAAAAGCTTTTGATGTTGATGTAGTCCCAATAGTTCATTTTTGCCCTTGCTTCCCTTGCCTTTGGCGATGTTCCTAGGAAGAAGTTGCTGCAGCTGAGGTCAAAGAGGTTGTTGCCTGTGTTCTCCTCAAGGATTTTGATGGATTCCTTTCTCACATTGAGGTCCTTCATCCATTTTGAGTCTATTTTCGTGTGTGGTGTAGGGAAATGGTCCAATTTCATTTTTCTGCATGTGGCTGTCCAATTTTCCCAGCACCATTTATTGAAGAGGCTGTCTTTTTTCCATTGGACATTCTTTCCTGCTTTGTCGAAGATTAGTTGACCATAGAGTTGAGGGTCTATTTCTGGACTCTCTCTTCTCTTCCATTGATCTATGTGTCTGTTCTTCTGCCAGGACCATACTGAGTTGATGATGACAATTTTGTAGTAGAGCTTGATGTCTGGAATTATGATGCCACCAACTTTGGCTTTCTTTTTTTTTTTATATATATTTTATTTATTTATTTGACAGACAGAGATCACAAGTAGGCAGAGAGAGAGAGAGAGGAGGAAGCAGGCTCTCCGCGGAGCAGACAGCCCAATGTGGGGCTCGATCCCAGGACACTGGGATCATGACCTGCGCCGAAGGCAGAGGCTTTATCCCACTGAGCCACCCAGGCGCCCCTTTGGCTTTCTTTTTGAAAATTCCTCTATTTGAGGTCTTTTCTGGTTCCATACAAATTTTAGGATCATTTGTTCCATTTCTTTGGAAAAAATGGATGGGACTTTAATAGGGATTGCATTAAATGTGTAGATTGCTTTAGGTAGCTAGACATTTTCATAATATTTGTTCTTCCAATCCAGGAGCATGGGACATGTTTCCATTTCTTTGTGTCTTCCTCAATTTCTTTCATGAGGACTTTATAGTTTTCTGAGTATAGATTGTTTGCCTCTTTGGTTAAGTTTATTCCTAGGTATCTTAATGGTTTTGGGTGCAATTGTAAATGGGATTGACTCCTTGATTTCTCTTTCTTCTGTCTTGCTGTTGGTGTAAAGAAATGCAACTGATTTCTGTGCATTGATTTTATATGCTGACACTTTACTGAATTCCTGTACAAGTTCTAGCAGTTTTGGAGTGGAGTCTTTTGGGTTTTCCACATATAGTATCATATCATCTGCAAAGAGTGATAGTTTGACTTCTTCTTTGTCGATTTGGATGCCTTTAATTTCTTTCTGTTGTCTGATTGCTGAGGCTAGGACTTCTAGTACTATGTTGAATAGCAGTGGTGATAATGGACATCCCTGCCGTGTTCCTGATCTTAGCGGAAATGCTCTCAGTTTTTCTCCATTGAGCATGATATTTGCAGTGGGTTTTTCATAGATGGCTTTGATGATATTGAGGTATATGCCCTCTATCCCTACACTTTGAAGAGTGTTGATCAGGAAGGGATGCTGCACTTTGTCAACTGCTTTTTCAGCATCTATGGAGAGTATCATATGGTTCTTGTTCTTTCTTTTATTAATGTATTGTATCCCATTGATTGATTCGCAGATGTTGAACCAACCTTGCAGCCCTGGAATAAATCCCACTTGGTGGTGGTGAATAAGCCTTTTAATGTACTGTTGGATCCTATTGGCTAGCATTTTGGTGAGAATTTTCACATCTGTGTTCATCAAGGATATTGGTCTATAATTCTCCTTTTTGATGTGATCCTTGTCTGGTTTGGGGATCAGGGTGATGCTGGCCTCATAAGATGAGTTTGGAAGTTTTCCTTCCATTTCTAGTTTTTGGAAGAGTTTCAGGAGAATAGGAATTAATTCTTCTCTAACTGTTTGGTAGAATTTCCCTGGGAAGCCTTCTGGCCCTGGGCTCTTGTCTGTTGGGAGATATTTGATGACTCCTTCAATCTCCTTACTGGTTATGGGTCTGTTCAGGTTTTCTATTTCTTCCTGGCTCAGTTGTGGTAGTTTATATGTTTCTAGGAATGCATCCATTTCTTCCAGATTGTCGAATTTGTTGGCGTAGAGTTGCTCATAGTATGTTCTTATAATGGTTTGTATTTCTTTGGTGTTGGTTGTGATTTTTCCTCTTTCATTCATGATTTTATTTATTTGGGTCTTTTCTCTTTTCTTTTTGATAAGTCTGGCCAGTGGTGTATCCATCAGATTAATTCGTTCGGAGAACCACCTCCTAGTTTCATTGATTTGTTCTACTGTTCTTTTGGCTTCTCGTTCATTGATTTCTGCTCTGATCTTTATTATTTCTCTTCTACTAGGGTTAGGCTTTCTTTGTTTTTCTTTCTCCATCTCCTTCAGGTGTAGGGTTAGGTTGTTTATTTGAGACCTTTTTTGTTTCTTGAAAGAGGCTTGTATCACTGTATATTTTCCTTCCAGGACTGCCTTTGCTGTGTCCCACAGATTTTGAACCGTTGTGTTTTCATTATCATTTGTTTCCATGATTTTTTCAACTATTCTTTAATTTCCTGGTTGACCCATTCATTCTTTAGAAGGATGCTCTTTAGTCTCCATGTATTTGGATTCTCTCCAAATTTCCTCTTGTGATTGAGTTCTAGCTTTAGAGCATTGTGGTCTGAAAATATGCAGGGAACGATCCCAATCTTTTGATACCAGTTGAGACCTGATTTATGACCCAGGATGTGATTTATTCTGGAGAATGTTGCACATGCACTAGAGAAGAATGTGTGTTCTGTTGCTCTGGGATGGAATGTTCTGAATATATCTGTGATGTCCGTCTGGTCCAGTGTATCATTTAAGGCTTTTATTTTCTTGATCTTTTGCTTGGATGATCTGTCCATTTCAGTGAGAAGAGTGTTAAAGTCCCCCTACTACTACTGTATTATTGTTGATGCATTTCTTTGATTTTATTATTAGTTGGTTTATGTAGTTGTCTGTTCCCATGTTAGGGGTATAGATATTTAAAATTGTTAGATCTTCTTGTTGGACAGACCATTCAAGTATGATATAGTGTCCTTCCTCATCTCTTATTATAGTCTTTGGCTTAGAATCTAATTGATGTGATACAAGGATTGCCACCCCAGCTTTCTTCTGGTGTTCATTAGCATGGTAATTTGTTTTCCACCCCCTCACTTTAAATCAGGAGGTGTCTTTGGGTCTAAAATGAGTTTCTTCTAGACAGCATATTCATGGTATTTTTTATCCATTCTGATACCCTGTGTCTTTTGATTGGGGCATTTAGCCCATTTACATTCAGGGTAACTATTGAGTGATATGAATTTAGTGCCATTGTATTGCCTGTGAGGTGACTATTACTGTATATTGTCTCTGTTCCATTCTGATCTACTACTTTTCGGTTCTCTTTTTGCTTAGAGGACCCCTTTCAATATTTCCTGTAGATCCGGTTTGGTGTTTACAGATTCTTTTAGTTTATGTTGTCCTGGAAGCTTTTTACCTCTCCTTCTATTTTCAATGATAGCCTAAGTGGATATAGTATTCTTGACTGCATGTTTTCTCGTTTAGTCGTCTGAAAATATAATGTCACTTCTTTCTGGCCTGCCAGGTCTCTATGGATAAGTACTCTGCCAATCTAATATTTTACCATTGTATGTTACTGACTTCTTGTCCTGGGCTGCTTTCAGGATTTTCTTTTTGTCGCTAATACTTGTAAATTTAACATTGGATGATGGGGTGTGGACCTGTTTTTATTGATTTTGAGGGGGGTTCTCTGTGCCTCCTGGATTTTAATGCTTGTTCTTTTTACCGTATTAGGGAAATTCTCTACAATAATTCTTTCCAATATACCTTCTGCTCCTCTCTCTCTTTTTTCTTCTTCTGGAATCCCATTTATTCTAATGTTGTTTCATCTTTTGGTATCACTTATCTCTCGAATTCTCCCCTGCGGTCCAGTAATTGTTTGTCTCTCTTTTGCTCAGCTTCTTTATTCTCTGTCATTTGGTCTTTTATATCACTAATCCTCTCTTCTGCCTCATTTTTCCTAACAGTAAGAGCCTCCATTTTTTATTGCACCTCATTAATAGCTTTTTTCATTTGAACTTGCTTAGATTTTAGTTCTTTATTTCTCCATAAAAGGCTTTTATCTCTCCAGACCGGGTTTCTCTAATATCTTCCATGCCTTTTTTGAGCCTGGCTAGCACCCTGCGAATTGTCATTCTAAACTCTAGATCTGACATATTGCCAATGTCTGTATTGATTAGGTCCCTGGCCTTCGGTACTGCCTGTTTCTTTTTTTTTTTTTTGGTGAGTTTTTCCACCTTGTCATTTTATCCAGATAAGAATATATGAAGGAGTAAATAAAATACTAAAAGGGTGGCAAAGACCACAGGAACATGTGCCTCAACCAAATCAGAAGAGACCCCAAATCGTGGGGGGATGAAAGGGGATAAAAAGAAGTTCAGAAAAAAATATTAAAAAAAGAAAAAAATAAATTAAAAAAAATAAAAAGAATAAAGAAAAATATAAAAAAGAATATACATATATATTAGACTGGTGAATAGAACAGGGTCACCCACTTAATTTTGCGAGTAGTTTGGTCTTTTAGAAGAAACTACCTCCCAAAATTTTAAAGAATGAAAAACATATATAAGGTAAACATGGTGAAGGGATGGAATATGACTATAAAGATGAATTTTTTAAAAAAATTCTTTAAAGGGGTTGATAAGATGTTTGGAAGAATAAAGAAAAAGAAAGTGCAGAGAATTTGCTCAGGCTGGAGACTAAAACAAAGCCCTGTGCTAGATTTAGGCTATATTTTTATCTCTTAGAAGAAGTTGTATCCCAGAATTTTTTTAGAATAAAAAATCCTATGTGTGCACAAAAAATAAAGTTAGATACAATGAATGATAAAATATGACTATAGTAATGAAAGTTCAAAAATGATTTTTTTTTGGAAGGTATTGTTAAGATAAACTAGTTAAAAAATGTTAAAAGAGGAAAGGGTAAAAGTTAAAAAAATTAACAGAAGAAAAAAAAATTAAAAATATTAATTAACTTTGCAAGACTTAAGAATCATGGGGAGAAAGCTATGAATTCCATGCTTTGCTTTCCCCTCCTCTGGAATTCCGCTGTTCTCCTTGGTCAGTGAACTTGGTCTCTGCTGGATTTCTTGCTGATCTTCTTGGGGAGTGGCCTGTTGTAGTGATTCTCAAGTGTCTTTGCCTGTGGCGGTATTATACCACCTTTACCTTGGGCCAAGCCAAGTAATCCGCTCTGGTTCGCTTTGGGGAGCTTTTGTTCCCTGAACACTTTCCATAGAGTTCTAGAGGATGGGAATGAAAATGGTGGCCTCCCAGTCTCTGGCCTGGAGGAGCCGAGAGCTCAGGGCTCCACTCCTCTGTGTGCCTTTGGAGAAAAGCCCTCAATCACTCCTGTCTGCCTGGCCTCCAGCTGCGCTCAGAGCTCACCCAGCCTGTGACCAAGCATTTCTGTCTCTGGCACACAGCTGTCTCTGGCACACAGCCCCTCCTGGAGTCTCCAAACCCCACACATCCCTGCACTCTTCCAGGGGTGTCTCTCCAGATCTTGTGGGGTCCCCACTAACAGAGCCATTGCCTTTGCCACAGATCATAGTTTAGGGTAACCCTGAGTTGAGAGCTCACTCCTCGGCTCTGTCTCTGTAGCTGGCTTACCTGCTCTAACACCTGTGAGCTCTGCGACACTCAGACACCCCCGATCTTTCTGTGATCATGCTGGACCTGAGACCATGCTGTCTCTGCGTGGGATTCAACCTGGTTTTGTCTCTGGAGCAATGTCCCTCCGTGGAGCAGACTTTTAAAAGTTCTGATTTTGTGCTCCATTGCTCTGCCGCTTGCCAGGAGCCAGCCCCTCCCCTGGCAGTCTATCTTCCCATTGCTTTGGATTCACTTCTCTGCAGGTCCTACCTTTCAGAAAGTGATCGATTTTCTGTTTCTAGAATTGTTGCCCTTCTTCTCTTCAATCTCCTGTTGGATTTGTAGGTGTTTGGAATGTTTTGATAAGCTATCTAGCTGATCTGCTACCTGATGTCATCTCAGCCTGCTACTTCTCCAGCATCTTGACTCCTCTTCTGTGATCAAGTAGTCTTATACTTACTTGCTGATTCTCTTTCATAATTTTGTCTCCAAACGAGTATTGAAATTGGGAGCAATGCTTTTTTGTGTGGTTGTTTTAGTAGAACATGCTCTGATGAATGGTATATTTAAAAAAAAGAACCTAAAGAACTTTTTCAGGGGCATATTCAAAATCATTATTTGTTGAACTTATTGCCTATTCTTATGGAGGCTTTAGGGGAGTAAGTTTTTTAAGATTTTATTTTAATCCCAGTTACTTGATGTATAGTTTTATATTAGTTTATTTCAAGTATGCAGTATATTGATTCAGTACTTCCATATGATACCTGGTGCTCATCACAAGTGTACGCCATAATCTCTAGCACCTATTTAACCCATCCCCCTACCTCCCCTCTATTAACCATCAGTTTGTTCTCCCTAGTTAAGTCTCTTTCCTGATTTCCCTTGCTCTTTTTTTCACTTTGTTACTTTGTTTTGTTTCTTAAATTCCACATATGAGTGAATTCATGGTATTTGTATTTCTCTGACTGACTTATTTCACTTACCATAATATTTTCTAGGTAAGTCTATGTCCCTGAAAATGGCAAAATTCCATCTTTTCAGTGTCTGAGTAATATTCCATTGTGTATGGATAAAGCTTTATCCATACATAAGTCAGGGGACACATGAGCTGTTTCCACAATTTGGCCTTTGTGCATAATACCGTAATAAACATTGAGGTGCATGTATCCACTTAAATTAGTATTTTTTGTATTCTTTAGGTAAATATCTAGTAGGTTAAATTCTGTATCCTAGGGTAATTTTATTTCTAACTTTTTGGGGACCCTCCTTACTGTTTTCCACAGTGACTGCACCACTTTGCATTCCCACCAACAATGCAGGAGGGTGCCCTTTTCTCCACACCCTTGCCAAGACTTCTTGTTTCTTGTGTTGTTGATTGTAGCCATTCTAACTTGTGTGAGGTGGTATCTCATGGTAATTTTGATTATCATTTCCCCAATGATGAGTAATGTTGAGTATCTTTTCACATGTGTCGGACATCTGGGTGTCTTCTTTGAAAAATTGTCTATTCATATCTTCTGTCCATTTTTTAATTGTATTATTTGTTTTTTGGGTTTTGAATGTTATAACTTCTTTATATGTTTTAGATATTAACCCTTTACCAGAAATGTCATTTGCAAATATATTTTCCCATTCTGTGGTTTGCCTTTTAGCTTTGTTGATTGTTGCCTTTGCTGCACAGAAACATTTTATTTTGATGTGGTCCTAATAGTTTATCTTTACTTTTGTTTCCTTTGATTCAGGAAACATATGTAGAAAGAAGTTGGTAGAAAGAAGTTGCTGTACCAGTGTCAACGAAGTTAGTGCCTACATTTTCTTCTAGGATTTTTATGATTTGAGGTCTTACATTTAGGTCTTTATTCCATTTGGAATTTATTTTCGGTTTTGGGTATATGAAAGTTGTCCATTTTCATTATTTTGTATGTTGCCGTTCAGTTTTCCCAACACCATTTGTTGAAGAGACTGTCTTTTTCCCATTGGATATTCTTTCCTCCTTTGTCAAAGATTAATTGATCATGTAGTTGTAGATGTATTTTTGGGTTTTCTATTGATCTACATATCTGATTTTGTGCCAATTCCATATTATTTTGATTACTCCAGCTTTATAATAAAAATTGAAGTCTGAAATTGTGATTCATCCAGCTTTGCTTATATTTTGCAAGGTAGCTTTGGCTATTTGGATGTCTTCTGTGGCTCCATAGAAATCTTACGATTCTTTGTTCCAGTTCTGTGAAGAATGCTGATAGTATTTTGATATGGATTGTGTGAAATGTGTAGGCTATCTTGGGTTCTGTAGACATTTTAACAATATTTGTTCTTTCAATCCCTGAGCATAGAGTGTCTTTCCATTTCTTTGTCTTATCTTTAATTTCCTTTATCAGCATTTTACAGTTTTTAGAATACAGATCTTAAACCTCTTCGGTTAAATTTGTTCCAAGGTATCTTACTAGCTTTGCTGCAGCTGTAAATGGAATTGAGTCCTTAATTTCTCTTTCTACTTATTCGTTATTGGTATATAGAAATGTAACAGATTTCTGTACATTCATTTTGTATCCTGCAACTTTACTGAATTTGTGTATCAATCCTAGCACTCTTTTAGTACAATCCTTAGGGTTTTCTATATAGAGTATCACATCAACTGCAAATAGTGGAAGGTTTAGTTCTTCCTTGCCGATTTGGATGCTGTTTATTTCCTTTTGTTGTCTGATTGATGAGGCTATAACTTCCAGTACTCTGTTAAATAAGAGTGGTGAGAATGGCCATCCCTGTCTTGTTCCTGACCAGGAAAAAACTCAGTTTTTCCCTTATAAAGACAATATTAACTGTAGGGGGTTTTTGGGTATATGGCTTTCATTATGTTGAGAGGTATGTTTCCTCTAAACCTACTTTGTTGGAGGTTTTTATCATGAATGGAGGCTGTACTTTGTTAAATGCTTTTTCTGCATCTATTGAAATGATCAGGTTTATAAAGAGTTAAGATAGTAGAGTAGTAGGGGTACCCTATGTTTGCCTTGCCTCTTGAGCACAGCTAGATAAATATTGGGTCATTCCAAAAGCCCACAAAATCAGTATGAGGACTGAGATAACAAACTGAACAACTAGAGGGAGAAAAGAGGCCACATTGTGGAAGCACAGACAGACTTCAGTGAACAGCATAGTGCCCAAAGTGGAGCCTGGAGCTGCGTGCACTAAACCCTGTCCCCCTGAGCTCTGCAGGTCTTTTTTTTTCTAAGGCAGGCTTGCCTGAGAACCAGAGCAACAGGCACCTCCCCCAGAAAGCCAACACAAACCACCCTGCCCTCACCAAGTCTACTGACCATAGAGTGTGGCCAAACTTAAGATCTAGTGGAAATTGGATCTAGCTTCTTTTAACATGCTGACCAGAGAAAACCTAGCTAAAACTGCACTGGACAAGGTCCAAACACTCCCTACTGCAGGCAAGAAGAAATGATGCAGAGGACCAACAAAAGGGAAAAAGCAGTCAAAACACAGCAGCAGAATGCATACAAGAGACACAGAAATATTTCCTGAAGCACTAGGTCCTGGTCAATATATGACATTTTCTTCATATAGCCATAACTCTCAGGAACAGGAAGCATAACAGGCTTTCCTAAGAGACAGAAGGCAGAGACCTAGACAACATGCCACATTGGAGGAATTCATACCCAAAGAAGGAACAAGATCATAGTCAAGGATCTAATCAAAACAGATATAATATGCCTGAACTAGAATTTGAGACAACAATCATAAGGGTAGTAGTTGGGCTTGAGAAAACCATAGAAGACACTGGAGAGTCCTTTACTGCAGACTCAAAAATTAGTCAGGCTGAAATAAAAAATGTTATAACTGAGATATGAAACAGATTGGATGTAATGAAAAGGATGGAAGAAGAGGAACGAATAAGTGGTATAGAAGATAAAATTGTGGAAAAAAGTCAAGCTGAAAATAACAGTGAAAGGAAAATATTGGATCATCAGTGCAGACTTTGGGAACTCAGTGACTCCATAAAGCATAGTAACATTCATGTCATAGGAGTCACAGAAGAAGAAGAAGAGGGGGAAAATAGGCAGAAGGTGTTTTTGAGGAAATTATAACTTAACACTTCCCTAAAATGTGAAAGGAAACAAACATCCAAATCTAGGAGGCACAGAAGACTCCCATTAAAATCAACAAAAGCAGGCCAAAATAAAGACTTCATAGTAAAATTTATAAAATATAGAGATAAAGAGAACATCTTCAGATCAGCAAGGGAAAAGAAATCCCTAACTTATAAAGGAAGACAATCAGGCTAGCACCAGACTTACTAGCAGAAACATGGCAGGCCAGAAGAGAATGACATGGTATTTTCAATGTGCTGAATGGGAAAAATACGCAGCCAAGAATACTTGATCCAACAAGGCCTTCATTCAGAATAGAAGGAGAAATAAAGAGTTTCCTAGACAAACAAAAACTAAAGGAGTTCATGGACACTATACTAGTCCTGCGAGAAATATTGAAAGGAACTCTTTGAGTGGGAAAGTAAGTCCAGAGGCAACAAAGATTAGACAGGAACAGAGAAAATCTCCAGAAACAATGAGGTAATACAGTTGACACAATGACACTAAATTTATGTCTATCAATAATTACTCTGAATGTAAATGGACTAAATGCTCCAATTAAAAGACAAAGGATATCATAATGAATCAAAAAACAAGACCCATCCATGTGCTACCTACCATAGGCTCACTTTAGACTTAAAGACACATACAGACTGAAAGTGAAGGGATGGAGAGCCATCTATTATGCTAATAGCCATCAAAAAGAAAAAAGAAAAGAAGAGAAAAGCTGGAGTAAGCATACTTATATCAGACAAACTAGATTTTAAACCAAAGACTATTTAGCAAGAGATGAAGAAAGGTACTATATCATAATAAAGGGGTCTATCTGACAAAAAGACAAGACCTAATGCATATAAATATTTATGCTGTCAACTTGAGAGCATCCAAATATATAAATGAATTAATAACAAACATAAAAAACTCAGTGATAATAGTACAAGTTTATTATGGGACTTTAACATCCCACTTACAGCAATGGACAAATGAGCTAAACAGAAAATCAACAAGGAAACAATGTCTTTGAATGGCAGGCTGGATGAGGTAAACTTAACAGATTTATTCAGAACATTTCATCCTAAAGCAGCAGAATATACATTCTTTTGTGTACACATGGGGTATTCTCCAGAATATACACATACTGGGTTACAAATCAGGCCTCAACAAATAAAAAAGATTGAGATCATACGATGCATATTTTATGACCACACTATGAAACATGAAGTCAACTACAAGAAAAAAATTGGAAAGACCACATATACATGGAGGTTAAGGAATATCTTACTAAAAAACGAATGGGTTAACTATGAAATTAAAGAAGAAATAAAGAAATACATGGAAACAAATGAAGATGAAAACACAATAGTCCAAAACTTTTGGGATGCAGAAAAAGCAGTCATAAGAAGGGAGGGTATACAAAACAGGCCTACCTCAAGAAGCAAGGAAATCTCAAACATACAACCTAACCTTATACCTTGAGCATCTAGAAAAAGAACAGCAAACAAAGCCTAAAGTAGAAGAAATCAGAAGAAGTCTACTTCTAAAGTAGAAGAAAGTCAGAAGAGGACAGGAAAAAATAACAATTAGAGCAGAAAATAAATAATATAGGAACAAAGAAAAACCAGTAAAACAGATCAGTGAAACTAGGAGCTGATTCTTTAAAAGAATTAATAAAATTGGTAAACCCCTAGCCAGAGTTATCAAAAAGAAAAGAGAAAGGACCCAAATAAGTAAAATCATGAGTGAAAGAGGAGAGATCACAACACCACAAAAAATATTTAAAAAATATATATAAGGGAGTATTGTGAAAAATTGTATGGCCCATATTGGGAAATATAGAAGAAATGGATAAATTCCTAGAACACATAAACTATCAAAACTGAAATAAGGAACAAATAGAAAACTTGAAGAGACCAAAAACCACCCAAAAAATTGAATCAGTAATCACAAATCTAACAAACAAAATTCCAGGGCCAGTTGGGCTCACAGGGAAATTCTACCAGTCATTTAAAGAAGAGTTAATATCCATTTTTCTCAAACTTTTGCAAAAAATAGAAATGGAAGGAAAACTTCCAGACTCATTTTACGAGGCCAGGCTTGCCTTGATTCTAAAATCAGACAAAGACCCCACTACGAGGGCACCTGGGTGGCTAAATCAGTTAAGCACTAACTCTTAGTTTCAGTAGAAGTCATGATCTCAGGGTTGTGAGTTTGATCCCTACTCTGGACTCCACACTCAGTCGGCTTGTTCCTCTCCCTCCTCTATTCCTCCTGCTCTCTCTTAAAAAAAAAAAATAGACTAAAATGGAGAAGTGGTTAAGTATAAGCCTGTATCCCTGATGAACATGGATGCAAAAATTCTCAAGAAGATGCTAGCAGATTGACTCCAACAATACATTAAAAGAATATTCACCACAATCAAGTGAGATTTATTCCTGGGCTGCAAGGGTAATGAAATATTTGTAAATGAATCAACATGGTAGCACCATATTAATAAAGAGTAAGAACCATATGACCTCTCAATAGATACAGAAAAAGCATATGACAAAGTATAGCATCCTTTCTTGAAAAAAACCCTCAACAATGTCGGGATAGAGGGAACATAACTCAACATTTTTATAAAAGCCTTATGTGAAAGACCCACTGCTAATACCATCAATGGGGAAAAACAGTTTTTCCTTTTCAGTCAGGAAGAAAACAGGGATGGATGTCCAGTCTCATCACCATTATTTGACATACCTGGAAGTCCTAGCCACAGGAAATAGACAAAATAATAATAATAATAATAATAATAATAATAAAAAGCATCCAACTCAGTGAGGAAGAACTAACTTTCACTATTCACAAATGTCATAATACTCTGTAGGAAGCCCAAACGACCCCACTAAAAATTCCTCGAACTTGTACATGAATTCAATAAAGTAGAAGGATACACAATCAATGTATAGAAACATTTTGTATTTCTAAACACTGTAATGAAGCAGCAGAAAGAAATGAAGGAATCCATCCCATTTACCAAAAACCAAAAACTAGAAGATACTTATGAATAAACCTAACCACAGAAGAGATCTGCACTATGAAAGCTAGAATACTTATGAAAGAAATTGAAGAGGACACAAAGGAATTGAAAAATATCCCATGCTCATGGGTTAGAAAAACTAGTATTATTAAAATGTGTATACTACCCAAGGCAATCTATACATTTAATGCAATCCCTATCAAAATACTACCAGCATTTTTCACTGAGCAAGGAAAAACAATCCTAAAACTAGTATAACCACAAAAGACTCCGAATAACCAAAGGCATCTTAAAAAAGAAAAAGTTGGAGGCCTTACAATTCCAGACTTCAAGCTGTATTGCAAAGCTGTAGCAATGACGACAGTATGTGACTGGCACAAAAACAGACCTATAGATCAGTAGTACCTAGTAGAGAGCCCAGAAATGAACCCACAACTAGATGGTCAACTAATCTTTGACAAAGCAGAAAGAATATCCTGTGGAAAAAAGACAGTCACTTTCAACTCATGGTGTTGGGAGAACTGGAGAGCAACATGCAAAAGAATGAAACTGGACCACTCTCGTACACCAGATACTAAACTAAAATCAAAATAGGTTAAAGACTTAAATGTGAGACAGGAATCCATCACATTCCTAGAGGAGAACAAGGAAGAAGTGTCTTTGTCATCAACCATAGCAACTTCTTTCTAGACATGTTTCAGGAGGCAAGGGAAAGAAAAGCAAAAATAAACTATTGGGACCTCTTCAAGTTAAAAAGCTTCTTCACAGCAAAGGAAGCAATCAACAAAACTAAAAGGCAACCCACAGAATGGAAGAAGATATTTGTAAATGATGTATCTGATAAAGGGTTATTATCCATAATATATAAGGAACTAACAAAAAGCAACATCCGAAAAGCCAAATAATCCAGTTAAGAAATGGGCAGAACACATGAATAGACATTTTTCCAAACAAGATCTTCAGAAGTCTGACATGTGTTAAAATATTCAGCATCACTCATGATCAGGGAGGTGCCAATCAAAACCACAGTGAGATACCACCTCACATCTGTTAGAATAGCTAAAATTAACAACTTAAAAACAACAGGTGTTGGAGAGGATGTGGAGAAAGGGGAATCCTCTTGCACTGTTGGTGGGAATGGAAATTGGTATAGCCACTCTGAAAAACGGTATGGAGGTTTCTCAAAAAGTTGAAAATAAAACTATCCTAAGACTGAAGATTTCTACTAGGTATTTATCTAAAAGATACAGAATTACTGATTCAAAGGAGCACTTGTATCCCAATGTTTATAGTAGCATTATCAATAATAGCCTAATTATGAAAAGTGACCAGATGGCCTTTGATAAATGGGTAGAGAAGAAGTGGCATGTGTGTACAAAAGAATGATATCTGGCCATTTGCAGCAATATGGATGGAGCTAGAGTATATTATGCTAAGTGAACTAAGTCAGTCAGATAAATACAAATACTATATGGTTTCACTCATATGTGGAATTTAAGAAACAAAGCAGATGAACATATGGGAAGGAAGACATTGAATTTAAATGTAAAAACGCGAAATCATTTTTTTTTTTAAATTTACGTGTCTCCATACTTCCTACCTTCCTACCTTCTTCAGTGAGGCCTCTTCTCTACCTTTAGTTGTGGAGTTTGTTCTGTCATTCTTGAGATATATTTCTGGGATATTTAGGATGATTTGATAGTTATCTAGTTGTGTTTTGGTGACCATGCAAGCCTAGGGTCATCCTACTTGGCTGCCATCTTTGTCTAACTTTGTCTAAGGGGAGTAATTTTTAATTAATTTTAGGAGACTTTATAAGATGTGGGGAACTTGTATGGCTCAGTCAGTTAAGTATCTGACTCTTGGTTTTGACCCAGATCATGATCTCATTTATGAGATTGAACCTCATGTTGGGCTCTGCACTCAATGGGGAGTATTCTTTGAGATTCTCTCTCCTCTGCCCATTCCCTCTGCTCACGCTGTCTCTCAATCTCTCTCTCTCTCTCTCTAATAAATAAATAAATAAATAAGTGTACAAAAAGATCACTTTATAAAGCAACACAAGGATATGTATATTCTTTAATATTATGAGACTCCTCTCTATAGGATCATATTTATCTTGGTTGTATCACTAAACTTAGCATATGCTTATATGCTTCAAGATTAGTGTGTATTAGGTAATGATAGTTGTTTAGATATTGGAGGAGGTATATAAGTGATTTAGTGAAATACATAAATAATGTTTTTAAAGAACTCATAAAACTCATACTTTTTATAAAATAAGTTCTTAATGACAGCATTACTTTTTACTGTAAATGTTAAACCTTCAGTATTTTGCCTGGACTGGCCATACCCACAGGTCATTGCCTTTGAAAATGCTCATTGGCCAAAGTCTAACTTAAATGCCAACTTCTGCTTGCCATTTGCCTATCACTCTTTCCTCCTGAGCTTTCACACCTAATTTATTTATCTCTTATAATACTTGGTATATTCTGCCTTATTTTATACTCACATGTCTGCCCATATCCTTGAGGGAAAGGATTGTATTTTGATATGTTAACCACAGCACCTAATGCCTTATACACACATTCAATCAATATTTGTTGAGTACAGGAATAAATATATAATTAATGATATATAAATAACTTGTTTATTATTGATATTTTACCCTTATAATTATGTTTATATAATAGTATTTAAATCTTTTTAGTGTTCTACTTGTATTTTTAAGTATTAAGAATTCTGACTTAGACACTGTTGATTGGGGGTACCCGGGTGGCTCAGTTGATTAAGTGTCTGCCTTCAGCTCAGGTCATGATCCCAGGGTCCTGGGATCAAGTCCCACATCAGGCTCCCTGCTCAGTGGGAAGCCTGCTTCTCATTCTCTCACTCCCACTGCTTGTGTTCCCTCTCTCGCTGTTTCTCTCTCTCTCTGGGTCAAATGAATAAACAAATAAATCTTTAAAAAATAAAAATTAAAAAAAGACAGTTGATTGGTAGAGTATGTCAGTGTATTTTTTAAATCTCAGTATTTTTCAATGTTACATTTTTTAAAAAATTTTATTAACTCTACTACCACTTTAAAATTATTGAGAACAAGAAACCTTTTTTAATGAATCAGAATATTAATGCTGGGCGCCTGGGTGGCTCAGTGGGTTAAGCCGCTGCCTTCGGCTCAGGTCATGATCTCAGGGTCCTGGGATCGAGTCCCGCATCGGGCTCTCTGCTCAGCAGGGAGCCTGTTTCCTCCTCTCTCTCTCTCTCTGCCTGCCTCTCTGCCTACTTGTGATCTCTCTCTCTGTCAAATAAATAAATAAAATCTTTTAAAAAAAAGGAATATTAATGCTGTCCTGAGGAGGTGAAATGTGTTAACTAAGCACTTGAATTCATTTTCTTTCCATACTATGCCAGTTCTGATGTTAATTCTTAGAAATAAAAATTCTAGTCTATTTGGAAATTACTCTATTTAGTAGCCTGTGGTTAGAATTTTATATATGTGTATATATATGTGTACACACACACACACATACACACAAAGAATGTATAGGCTCACTATTAAAATGTTGATGTTTAGAATGTTAATTACAGTTTGAAATATAGTACTTTAAAATATGACCAGTGTTCTGTACAATATGTCATTGATCCCTGTTTCTTCAGAAATTTTTGAAGCAGCTAGGGGGATAAAGATTGTGTATACAGTGTTCTATTTATATGCAGTACTTAGTGCAGGGCAACACAGTTATAAGTACTGAATGAACATTATTTAATGATGACAAATACCTTTATTATACATTTTTTAAAATTATAAATATGTTTGTTTTAAACAGAAGAGGACATTTGTAAGAGTATATATTGGGATATATAGAGTTGTTAAATAAGATGCTGCTGTTTAATACCATATGTTTTTTGTTTTAGCTTATCTATTTCAGGCAAGGACATGAAGCTTATGTGCGGGCTGTAAGGAAGTCAAAAATATACAGCCTTAATTTACAAAAACAGCCATGGAATAAAATGGATCTCAGGGTAAATTTGACATATTCATAAGTGTGCAGTTGAAATAACTTCGGAATTAAGTTATTTGCTTATATGTTTTTGTGTCCTACGTATTTCAGTGTTGATTGTGTGTCTAAGATAACATGATGTACCATACTCTGATACAATTGAGTGTTATGGGTCATATTTTATGTTTCCCGAAATTTGTATGCTACCTGTTGTCTTGATTATTTGACCTAATTTCCTTCATGCTTCAAATTATCTAGTGTATATTATATATTATATTATATTATATTATTACATATAATATATATTATACTGCAAAACAGCAGTTCCCTGGTATGGATATTTTCCTCAGCAGCTTTGTACATTCTGGAAGCTCTGGAAGCTGACTGCATGTGTGGACTACAGACATCCTTGAGGTTACAGTGACATTAAGATAATTAGTAATTATAAATCCCAAGAAACTCAGAATTTTATGGTGTTTTATGAATTACCTATTTTGATATATTACCTTATAGCTACATTGTATTAAGTAAGATAGATATATTTATTTTTAGAGGAGTTTTTTCTGACTATAAATACATATTCATTCATTCATTTATCCATGTATACATAGATACATACAAAGAAACAGACATAAGTATACATACACCATCATTTCTAGTTAGGTTTATGGGTGTTTTCTTCTTTTATTTTTCCAAGTTGAAGAAAAAGAGACTAAAGAGCAATTTTATTTTATTTTATTTTATTTTTTTTTTAAGATTTTATTTATTTATTTGACAGAGAGAAATCACAAGTAGATAGAGAGGCAGGCAGAGAGAGAGAGAGAGGGAAGCAGGCTCCCTGCCGAGCAGAGAGCCCGATGCGGGACTCGATCCCAGGACCCTAAG
>NC_081575.1:60557637-60619538 GCF_022355385.1 Mustela nigripes | reverse complement strand
GAGGGTTACCAGGGGGAATAGGGAAGGAAGAGGGTGGTGGGGTTATAAACATTGGGGAGGGTATGTGCTATGGTGAGTGCTGTTAAGTGTGTAAACCTGGCAGTCACAGACCTGTACCCCGGGGCTAATAATACATTATATGTTATTTTAAAAAAATAAAGCACCAAGCCAGCTAAAAATCAGCCTTGTTTTTAAATATTTCTTGAATAAATGAAAATAATTTTTCTCTGAAAAAAAAAAAAAGAGACTACTTGATCACTATGTCTGGTATAAGATATCTATAAATGTCAGTTACAGAGGCATTTGGTGGAATTCTTATTGGTCCCATGGCTTTTAAATCCATTTGCAAAGTTTTTCCCCTTTTTGATTATGATGACAATATTACTTTCCTATTATTAGTCTTAAATTAAAAACTGCAAACATTTATTCAATCAGAAATGAATGACTATCAATATATCAGAGAACATACAAGATAATTTTAGTTAAAGTATTGCAATTATTACCATAATTTTCAAACAGAAAATGAAAATTTTCTCACAAGATAGAATTTAAATCAATTATTGACTGACCACTGACCAGCGTGTTCCATCACGCTTAGCAGGAAGGACTTACAAAATAATATTCTTCTAATCACTGAAAGGGGTAATTGTCCTACAGTAGGCATTCTATCAGGTTGATCATGGGCTTTTTTTTAAAGGACTCAAAATACAACTTTATTATTTTAATTTAATTTATTTTAATTTTTTAATTTATTTTATTTTCAAAATACCACTTTATTTATTAGGACTCAAAATACCACTTTAATCTTACTAAGTTGCAATTAGGCTAAAAATAAATACAATTATTTTCATGAGTTCATTAGCCAATCAATTTATTTAAATAGTCTCTGAGCATCTATTATTTTGGAGATTCTATGCTAAATACTACAAGTGAAATCATTTAAAGCATGAAGTTGAATAGAAATCAAAATGGCTATGTAAAGCAAAATAAGTCAATCAGAGAAAGACAATTATCGTATGATCTCGCTGATATGTAGAATTTGAGAAACAAGGCAAGGACTATAGGGAAAGAGAGGAAAAACAGAAACAAGATGAAACCAGTGAGGGAGACAAACCTTAAGAGACTCTTCATCTCAGGAAACAAACTGAGGGTTGCTGGAGTTGGGGAATGGCAATGGGAGGGATGGGGTGGCTGGGTAATGGACAGCGGGGAGGGTATGTGCTATGGAAGCACTGTGAACTGTGTAAGACTGATGAATCACAGACCTGTACCCCTGAAACAATACATTATATGTTAATAATAAAAAAAGAAATCAAAATGACTTCAGTAATGCTTCAGTGAAGCTAGATTTTAAAGTAACCTTTTACAACTCTTTTGCAAACCTCCCTTCCTCCCTTCTTAACCTTTTGTTTCAGGAACCTGTTACCACCCTAAAGATATGACAAAACAGCTGGTAGAAAGTACACAATTCCTATCAAAACTGGTTTGATTTTATATTTCCCTAAACACCCCTATCCCCTTCTTCTAGTGAAACTGCAGTTTTTGAAGGCCATAGCCTGCTGTAGCTGCCTTTGCCTGGGAAGGTTAATAAAGCTACTGTTCCTCTTTGCCCAAACTCTGTCTTCAAGTTATATGTTTCTGAAGTACAGAGGTAGGTTTTTGACAACATTAAGGATATAAAAATTATTAAGATTCCATCCATATATAACAGAGGTGGGCAGTAGACAGTGTACATATAACTATAATAGAATTGAGAATATAAATGCCCTAAGACTGACTAAAGTGAGTGTTCTTGAGGTTCTAAGGGAAAAAGATTATAACAGGTAACAATTACCTCATCTCCCATCTGTGGGACAAATGGGGAACGTCGTGGTATGGTATCCAAAATCCACTGAGGGGCAAACCATTCTTCATTGGGTTCACCTGCCATAGAAAGCAGTCCTCCTTTCTAAAATATAGTTCACAAATATATAAACCATAAATATATGAATAGTAGTATGAAAAATAACAGAATGTTAAAAAAAATCATGTTATAATAAAACCTAAAATATACAAATTTTAAACATTTCATTTATCAATTACAATTATGTACAATCTTGTACCAATAAAATAGTCAAGTGAATTCTTTAATATTTGCTCAATTTTGGCTGACAGATAATAATATGACATTATATACTATGTAAGAACCACAAATTTTCAAGTCCCCAAAATACCATGTGAATTTGAGTGTAAGTAACACGGGATCTTTTTGCCAATAAAATGGTGACAAGAAGATAATTCTACTAAAGCAACAGGATACTGGATACCTGATACATTGTATATATGTACAATATGTACATAGCTAATTTTTAAAATAATATTTAAATAACTGTGTGGATTAAGTCTTTACCTGAAATTATAGTGAGGAAGAGAAACCATCATTGGGATGAAATAAAAACATATAAAGAAATGGAAGAACCCCTATAAGATTTATTATACCCTTCCATTTTAAAAGTCAAAAATGTATAGAAATTTATGACCAGAAACATGACAAGAATAACTTTTTTATACTACAGTAGCTTATTATTTAAAACTCAACTATATTTTAAAAAGTAATTATCAATATTTTAATTTAACAATAACTAAATAATAATGTAGATATTCTAGCCTCTACTTTTGATAACAAAAAAATTAAAACATCTTTTTATTTTAAAGTCATTTTAAACAGTTTTACTCATTTGCTCAGATGGAATGTTATTTTTAGAGAAAAGTTAAGTGTTACTATTTTTCAAGTGTCAAAGGCAAAAACAAAAACAACAGAAACAACTTATAAATTTACAAACCTTCTTTCTAGTTTGTTTAGGTTTCTTTTGCCTTTCTTCTAGTGACTTCAAGTTCTCTTCCTCCGAGCTGCTGCATATTTTCCGTGTTGCCTGTCTGGTTTGTCTTTTTGGAGGTTGCAAATTTATTCCAGCATCTGCTGTCCAATCAGAATATTCACTTGATGAATCACTATAAATATATCAAAATTATGAATATATAAGTTTAGGAAAGGAATACTTTGTCTCCTAATTTAAAGATGATCATTTTGTAATAAAACAGCATTATAAAAGACATGACTTGATTTTGTTCTAACTGAACAGAAAAAATATCAATACAGATTTTAGATAATTAAGTGATTTCAGTGAAAACCTTCTTGGATAAAGTATAATGGTTAGTTTCCCATAAAAGAATTTAAAATTCAAAATTCCTGTCCAAGTAACAAAAGCCTCTTTAAATAAAGATGCCCCTAATCCCTAGAAATGTTAAATGTAGCTGTTTTAAAACTCAACTAAATAAATATAGCCTGCTAAGATGCAGAATCTTGGATTTACAAAGCATCTTATTTTACAAATGAGGAAACTAAAGCCCATAGTGACATGCCCAAAAAGATACTGGTAGAATCAGGATGAAAGAAGTCTCTGAATATCCAACCCAGTACTCTTTCTACTATAAAATACTATTTTAACTCTGGTTTTACCAAATTCCTCCTAGAACATAATTTCACATTAAAATGGTCAGATAATTTTGACCAAATCAAAACCATTAAAACTACCTGGAAGAACTTTCACTTTGCCATTCAATAACAGGATCCTCTACAGAAGCATCACTTGTGCCAATTGTTTCATCTTCCTGCAACAAGGAACCAGCAGTTGAGATATATGGTTATTAACTAGCATATTATTAATTAGCACATACTACCTATTTTATAACACTTTTTGTATTTCCTCTAACCAAAACAACAATCCAGGTAAAATGAACATAATTAGGGGCACCTGGCTCAGGAGGTTGAATGTCCGACTCGGTTTTGGCTCAGGTCATGATCTCATGGTGGTGGGATTGAGCTACACGTCAGGCTCTGCACTCAGTGGTGAGTCTACTTGAGATTTTCACTCTCCTCTCCCCCTGAACCTTTCCCCACTCTCCCTTTCTCTCTCTCTAATAAATAAATAAATAAATTTTAAAAAATAATCATTTTTCTACATCTATCTATAACTCACAATTAAGCCTACCAGGTATTTAAAACCTTCTAACATCTACTATCTTATTGATATGGGACATCTTTTATTACTTCAAAGACTGAACAGACTCCTTAAGGTTCCCAGATATAATCCTCTTAAATATTAAAACCATTGCTTAAAAAAATATATCTGTATGCCTCTGCCAAGTTAATGTAATTACTCTTCATAAAATAATCTTTTTATTACGTAAAACTTCAAACATTCCAAAGTAGAGGGAATAAATTACTCTTGTGTACACAATCTCCAGTATAGACAATAACTCACTGCCTATCATGTTTTATCTGTACCATCACCAACTGCCTCATACCCAAGAGATTATTTCAAAGTAAATCCTTACCAAAAAAAGCATTTTAACTATAAACATTTAATAAGATTATGATTCTTTTTAAACAGAAAACCATACCACTATTATGACCTTAGAAAGGAAATAGTCTTCAATACCTGACTATTCCTTTTAGTTCAAGATTTTCACAGGTGAAGGAGAAGAGGAAGGACATCATAGGTAAGAATTAAAGAGCTGTGAATGCTGGAAGAATAATAGGAGGGCCATATATTATCAATGAATAATTAAGCCCACATTATCCACTTAATAATGAAAGTTGTTAAGAGAACAAAAGGAAAGGACTGGAGAAGAGAAGAAAAGAATTGGTAAACTCTATTCTATTACCATAAAAATGTAGGTCTGAAAAAAGCCATCACTTCATAATCTCCATACTAATGAAGTCAACAATAACGGAAAATGTGCCTTTCTGCTGATTACACAGTAAACCAGTTCCGGGACTGTAAATTAGTTATTATTGTTTATATTCTACTTCTTATTTATGGGCAGATTTCCTTTCACTCTTTTCTCATTGTCCCAAAGTTAAACTTACTGGCATATTTGATACTCTCAAACAAGATAGTATCTTAGGTATAAATCAGAGAAGATACCTAAAGGAATTCAATGTAATGTTCAAATTTGCCTATTAAATACCTTAATAATGGAAAATCTTAAAAGAAAATCATTAAAATTAGTTTCTATTAAAATCACTATTAAAAGTAAACCCAAGGTAATGATACTAACTGGTAAACAAAAAATTACACTGAGTAAATAATTGCAGATATCTAACCTCTGAGGAGCTGTCTGAGTCTTCCTGTACACCTGAATTTTGACACGATGCTTGTGAATTATGCTCTATGTTGGACCGTGTTTGGTAAGTATGTTGACGTTTGCGCTGTGTCCTCCGTAAAGACCGCCCACAGCTAGGCTGATAATCAGTCTATAAAACAGAAAGAAAATTTCGAAAAATGAAAGGCCTGGAGTGCCTGGGTGGCTCAGATGGTTACGTGACTGCCTTTGGCTCAGCTCATAATCTCAAGGTCCTGGGATCGATCCCCATATTGGGCTCCCTGCTCAGTGCAGAGCCTGCTTCTCCACCTTTCTCTGCTATTTCCTCTGCTTGTGCTCTCTGGTTCTATCCCTCTGTCAAATAAATAAAATAAAAATCTAAAAAGAAATGAAAGGCTCAATGAACAAACACAAATATATAAAGCAAATAATTTGGGTGGGGGAGGGGAAAGGGATAGGTAAAATAATTAGGAATAAATCCCCAAAAAGAAAATATAAGATATATCTATATATATTTCAGCTATTTTCATTAATATTTATTACTCTCCTATTTCAAAAATTTTGTGATCAAATTAAAGAGTGTGCTGAAAGTTTGGGCTGCAAGAATGGGCCCACTCAGAATTTACATATACTGTATTACTCACAATTTATTGCAAGATAAAGCAAGATACATATACCATACCTATGTATATGTAATTCTTAATATAATATGTACTTCTTTGTTCATTAAAAAAACTACATTTAATAAACTGATAAAATATTTAATTTTTAACAACTTAAAGCAAAAACTATTTTCTTCTAACCTTTGCAAGTATAAAATATTAATGATATTACCTTATGTTAAACTTACAACCATAGCATGCTATCAGGAGTAAACAAGTTTAAAAGTCATAAATAAATCAGTAACAAGGACTAGTTTCTTGCCCCATATGTAAATATTTCTCATTTTTGATATGAATAAAAATGTTTATAGACCCAACAACCCTGTTTATTATTAGTAGTCTCTCAGACAATTATGATATTTGAAAAATCAGCTTAGCAGGAGAAAATAATATAAATCATAGATCTGAGTCATTCAAAATGTCTAAGAAAATAACATTAGAGAGAACATCAAATAAGCTACCAAACCTCAACAGAAATTAAGAAAGTGGGCATCAAAACGATCTAAGGATATTTAAAGATATTCATAAGATACTTACCTAAAACTGTGTTTATCAATACTGAAAAAAAAACATTTAAAATTCAGTGCCCATTGCCTAGATTTCTTTAATAAAATTAAAATCACCTAGACTCTCCAAATTACCATACTTTTTAGGAGTTACAGTTAGATCTGGGAATAAGAATATACATCGTTATGCAACTAGTTTGTTCGATCTCAGAATACTAGTAAGGGGTTTACTATGTACCTAATGAAGTATAGGAATCTGACTCCCTGCCTAGCTGTTTCTACTGGGAGTATGAATCTTCCCAATGTATAGATCAGATTGTGCTTCTATATGATTAGGTAGGCAAAGAGTGGGCCTTTCTGTAAAGGGTCAGAGTGTAAATGGTTTTGGCTCTGCAGGTCATATGATCTCTGTTATAACTACTCAACTCTATAGTGTGAAATCAGCCATAGATAATATGTTAATTAGTAAGTGTGGCTGTGTTCCAATAAAACTTTTATTAACAGGAATAGGCTATAGACTAGATTTAGACCATGCATAGTAGTTTGTCAACCTCTGACCTAGGATCTAAACATTTATTTTATACTGTGATTAGTGACCAGCCAACAATTTTAAGGTTTTACTCTAACCATATGAAGATGTTATTTTAATACAAATGTTTTATACCTACAATGACCACATGTCCTAAATTTTGGAGGACAGTCCTGACTTTGAGTGATTTTATTTTTATTAATAATTGCCATATATTTCAATTTCAGGATTAAAAAACAGGTTATCCATACATGTAGTTAGCTAGCAAAATAGCCCCTTAATACATAATTGCTACCTTCGAAAAACCCAGTATCTGCAAATATTTACAAGTAGTGTAACCCAATGGACTGTAAAACTAAACTTACCCTTTGGGTAGTATAAGATGGCTTTTTCTTCTTTTCAACTGTATAAAGACTGATTTCTATGTCACCTTTTGCAGTTCGACATTCTTCCTGAACCCTAATAACAAAGGTCAAAGTGACAGAAAATCATAAAAATAAAACCAACAGTCTAAAGGTCAGATAACAAAAATACCTTCAAATGTAAAATTTTCCATTTTAACTATTTTTAGGTGTATGTTAATGACATTTACAAAGTTGTGTAACCACCATCACCACTCTTTCCAAAACTTTTTCATCACTCCAAACTTTGTAACCATTAAGCAGTAACTCTCAATTTTTCCTTCTATCAGTCCTTATTAACCTCTAATAAACTTTATGTCTCTATAAATTTGCTTTCTCTATATATATCATATAAGTGGAATCATATGCTGTTTTTACTATTTATCCACGTGAGAGCAGTTATTAGAACTTCATTCTTTTTTATGACTGAGCAATATTCCATTTTATGTATATATCACATTTTGTTTATCCATCCATTTGAGGACAGACACTGGAGTTATTTCTACTGTTCTGGTATTGTGAATAATACAGCAATGAACATTGGCATACAAGTATCTATTTGACTTCCTTAATTGTACTTTAATGTTGTGAGTAAAGAATTATTTCAAACTCCTCTACTGCTAAGACTTCATAAATTACCTATGTTTCCCTAAGAAAAGGCAAAACTAAATCATGTTTGATGCCTGTTGGATGAGAGGGTAAAAGGATTGGGAAAGGAAATAGCATTATTAAGAGATTTTTGTATGTTCTCTGTCAAATGTCCTTTTTCTTTACTAAGTCTATTTCCAGCCTCTGTGGATTATCTGTTAGGATTTATAAATAAGAATAGGTATTCTAAATACCTATAAATAAGAATAGGTATTCTAAATTAAAAATTCATCCTAATAAATTCCTTTCATACAAGGACATCTACTTAAAGGGCATTTCAAAATATGCCTTAAGCACTGGGGTCTACAACATATCTATGCTGCATTCCCAAACTATTCCAATATCAAAGTGATGGCCTTTTTCCTCAGAACCACTGCTGAATTTTGGGTCTATATACCAAGGACATATTTAATAACATATGGTCTCATATTCTTACTTAATACTATTTGTATTTTTATGTTCTAACCTAGACTATAAACTCATGGAAAACAAACAATGTTTTTCATTTTTCAGTATTTCCCAAACCATTTAGTACAGAGCCAAGTAAATAAAAAATAATCATTAAATAGTTGTTATGGAATGAACTAACTGGAATAATATAGAAAAACTAATACAAATCTCAGCTTGATTAAAATATACCTTAGTTATTAAAATTTCCTAACTAAACAATAAAGTTCTCAATTTTCTTATCAATGCTATCTTATTGACTCACCTGCTAACTCCACTATTTAGTTCATTGACCACCACCCTTCTGCTCCATGCCATGAGATCTCGTTCAGTGGCCATCTGGCTTCGAGGAGCATTGTTATGCATTTGTCGGACACCTTCAATCTGACCACTGCGTCGAAGCCCAATATTTGGGGATGAATATATGTCCATATTTGGACTTCTCAGAGCTAAAATAAAAAGAAAGGTACCACTTTCTCTGAGTAAAGGCACAAATTTTTAGAGATCAGTACTTCAGAATAGGAAAGTCTAAGATGGTACTTCTAGACAATATTGCTATATTTTTGTTCTACATTTTCTGTACCACCCTGAATAAAGTAAGGCACTAAATAATTGTTTAAAGTTTCTATCACTCTTTTAAATTTTTTCAAAGTACATTCATATCTGTCATCTAGTAAATACTGAGGAAATACAAAAAGTATATTTAATATGATTTGGTAGATTCACAAATGTTTAATAGTACTATTTCAGAAAGCAGCTTTTAATCTAAATCCTGCATTAAGCCCATGAAAAGGTCTATGAATAAAATTTCAATAGGATTTTGAATATAGTAATAAGAGAAAAAATATAAGCAAAAAATATTTTTTACTATCAAAATTTCATTTTCAAAACTGGTAAGCAATGAAAGAAAGGGGAAATAAAGTAATGAAACCTTTTTTAAGCACCTAGACATTCTCTGTTAATTTATTTTGTTGTATTTGCAAATAAAATAAAAATGGAAATTGCATGATTCACTCAACTGTTAAAATAAGCACTCAGGAAAAACAATAAAAATAAACATTGGAAACAAAAGTCAGTGGGGTCGCTTTTACTATGGCATTTCAAATCTATCAACAGAAATCTAGTATTGAGGGTAGAGCTGAATGTGGATTTCATTAATGAATCTCTAAATCAGGGTTCTAAGAAAGTTTTATGTCAAGAAACAAAAAGGGCCTGGTTATGTAGGATTATCAGCTCACTTCTTGTTTTGTTCCAGGTTAAGGAAAGCCAATCTGAGTTAGATGCTCCTTGGGTGAACAAAGAATGTTTTTATTTTAATTTTATGGGATACTTAAGAATCAGGAAATGAGTATAATACCTTGTGAATCATGTCTAATTTAAATTGTTTTATTCAATTCTTGGACTCCAAAAGCTATGATACCCAAATAAACCCCAATTTATATGAATGTAAAAAGAAACACATGCCAAAATCCCTTAAGATGGCATTTTGGAATACAACTAATAGTTCTTGATAAAAGTAAAATTGATGGTGCTCACTTTGGCAGCACTTATATTGAAATGATACAAAAAAGATTAGCATGGCCCCTGAGGATGACAGGCAAATTCATGAAGTATTCCATCATTAAAAGAAAAAAAGTAAAACTGACAGAAGCTAAGATTTATATAAAATTCAGATATATAGGGCACCTGGGTACCTCAGTTGGTTGGGCGTCTGCCTTCAGCTTGGGTCATGATCCTAGAGTCCCAGGATCAAGTCCTGCACTGGGCTCCCTGCTCAGCAAGGGAGTCTGCTTCTCCATTTGGCCCTCCCACCTCTCGTGCTTTCTCTCTCACTCATTCTTTCTCAAATAAATAAATAAAATCTTTAAAAGATTCAGATGGACAGTCACATTTCATGTAAAGTGAAGAAAAGATACAATAAATTAGAATACTGCTAGTATTTAAACTGTTGTGAAAATCAATCCACAAGTTGCATCTGTATTTCCTATGAATAGGGCTTATCTTCCAGTGTATTTTTGTAAATTCAAGAGTTGAAGGAGATACTGTTGCCTTTTTTTTTTTCTTCAACAAAGGTGGATAAAATTTTTCTTAGTTATTTTTACATTCAAGTGGTTTTAATTTTGAAAACATTATAGGTTGGTTCTTCTTTTACAAAAATCATGTACTTACTACAGTACCTCATTTACTATAACAAAAGTGAAGACTGAAAATACATTCTTGAGTTAAGAGAAAACAGTATATTAAAATATACCACCCATATTTCATGAGATACATTAAGACCTTTAGCCACAAATGACATGAGATTATGGCAATTCAGTGTATTTGATATCACAATTTTAAATTAATAAAAATGTTCTTATTTAAAAACCTAAAATGTTCCTTACATGTGATTACTTAGTGCAAATAAAATGAATAAAGTATATCTATCACATATATACATACTTACCACCATTAGCAGAATATGATCTATTAACTGGAAAATGTGGAACATCTCCTTCATTAATTAGTCTAAGATCTTGTTCTCTCTGTAGCTCCCTGATTATCCCATCAAGAATGCTTTCGTCTTGGTCATTGGTTTGTTGTCCAATTACTTGTTCTACCACCTCACCATCACCTTAATGAGACCAAAGATATAAAGCCACAAAATTTTAAATAACCTAAATGGAGTAAAACAATATAGTAAATACAGTAAAAACAAACTTAATCTATAACTTTTTAGATAAATACTAAAAATAAGATTAAAATGAAAATAAAACATATATCAAACAGTACTTATAAAGAACTTTTAAATTTTAATTTAATTTTTTCAGTGTTCCAAGATTCACTGTTTATGCACCACACATTGCTCCATGCAATATGTGCCCTCCTTAATATGCACCACAAGGCTCACCCATCCCCCCCCCCCCCTAAAACCCCCGGTTTGTTTCTCAGAGTCCACAGTCTCTCATGGTTTGTCTCCCCCTCTAATTTCCCCCAATTCACTTTTCCCTTCCTTCTCCTAATGTCCTCCATGTTATTCCTTATGGTCCACAAGTAAGTGAAACCATATAATTGACTTTCTCTGCTTGACTTATTTCACTCAGCATAATCTCCTCCAGTCCCCTCCATGTTGATACAAAAGTTGGGTATTCATCCTTTCTGATGGCTGAGTAATATTCCATTGTATGTATGGACCATATCTTATTTATCCATTTGTCTGTTGAAGGGCATCTTGGCTCTTTCCAGTTTGGAGATTGTGGGCACGGCTGCTATGAACATTGGGGTACCTATGGCCTTTCTTTTCACTATATCTATATCTTTGGGGTAAATACCCAGTAGTGCAATTGCAGGGTAATATGGAAGCTCTAATTTTAATTTTTTGAGGAATCTTCACACTGTTTTCCGAAGTGGCTATACCAACTTCCATTCCCACCAACAGTGGAAGAGAGTTCCCCTTTCTCCACATCCTCTCCAACATTTGTTGTTTCCTGTCTTGTTAATCTTTGCTATTCTAACTGGTGTAAGGTGGTATCTCAATGTGGTTTTGATTTGAATTTCCCTGATGGCTAGTGATGATGCACATTTTTTCATGTGTCTGTTAGCCATTTGTATGTCTTCTTTGGAGAAGTGTCTGTTCATGTCTTCTACCCATTTTTTGACGTGATTATCTGGTGTGTGTGCGTTGAGTTTGAGAAGTTCTCTATAGATCTTGGATATCAGCCCTTTATCTGTAGTGTCATTTACAAATATCTTCTCCCATTCCGTGAGTTGCCTCTTTGTTTTATTGACAGTTTCCTTTGCTGTGCAGAAGATTTTTATCTTGGCATAGTCCCAAAATTTCATTTTCACTTTTGTTTCCCTCGCCTTTGGAGACGTGTCTTGAAAGCACTTGCTGTAGCCAATGCCGAAGGGCTGACTGCCTATGTTCTCCTCTAGGATTTTGATGGATTCCTGTCTCATGTTGATGTCTTTCATCTATTTTGAGTTTATCTTTGTTTATGGTATAAGAGAATGGCCGAGTTTCATTCTTCTATACATAGCTGTCCAATTTTCTCAGCACCATTTATTGAAGAGACTGTCTTTTTTCCACTGTATATTTTTCCTGCTTTGTCGAAGATTACCTGACCATAGATTTGAAGAACTTTTAAACTGTTTGCTAGGTCAGTTTGTGTGTATGTATGATGTAACAAATATCCCCAAATTAGCCATTATTAGGAAGGTCTTAAGGAATAATTATTAAATTATGAATTTCCAAATGTACTTTTTTGATGAAATATTCCAAGCAGAAAGTCCAGAGTAAAGTTTAAAGTTCAACTACAGATATAGAAAATGTTCTGCATCATTCTTTCATGAGAATTTCCTTTCCGAAATAAATCAAAATGATTTATTTATTTCAAATACTATCTCTTTTGAAAACACCTCAGTATATTGATAATTACAGAAATTATTTCTATTTATACACTGAAACACAATGATGACATCTGAATACTTTATTTATTTCTATACTATTTTTTCTTTTAAAGATTTATATACCAGAGTGGGGAGGGAGAGGGGAGAGAAAGAGGGACAAAATCCACAAGCAGACCCTATGCTGAGTATGGAGCCACAGGGGGCTGGATTCTAGGTACCTTAGATCATGACTTGAGACAAAATCAAGAGTCAGATGCTCAATAAATTGAGCCACCCAGGCACCCTTATATTCTTTTTCTTAAATACATCTTAGACATGTTTTTCACCTTGTCCTCTAGGTGAAATGTGAAGATTATCTGCCCATCTCAGAGTGTGTCCCAGAGAGACAGGATACATGGAAAGACCTATATGAGAACAAAATAACTGGCAGCTGCCATTTCCCTCCCCATCAGCATAAGCACAGGGTCACCTATGGGAAACAGTATAGCACCAGAACTTACTACCTAAATTGCTTATACCACATCCTACCCCATTGTGCTCAGATGGAACTGACCTTCCACATCACACTTACCACAGTCCCAACACAACAGTTCTTTTCCCTCGGACCAGCCCAAACTCCTGCCAACACTGTATCTCCTGACCCAGGAGTTTTGCAGAACCTGGATTCCAGTGGCAGTGACAAAATACCCCATTTCACAAGCAGACCAGAGCACAAATAGTTAAAGCTGACCACAACAGGCCAAGGACCAAAACTGCTGAAAACAGGAAAAAACAGCATCTACAAAAGATGGGCCTAAAGAATAAAGTGGACAGCACACAACAGCAGAGTGCATGTACCACACGTTAGAAAAACTCACTGAAGTGCCAGGGCCTAGGGAAAAGGGGACACTACACTGAAGGGGACTGCAAGGATTTCTTCTTCAAAAGGTCAATACCCCCAAGAAGAGGAGACATAGCTGACTTTCCCAACACACAGAAACAGACACTGAGAGGCAAACAAAATGAGAAGTCAGAGGAACTTCTCCCAAATGAAGAAAGAGGACAAAGCCACAGCAAGAGGTCTAAGCAAAACAGATATAAGTAACATGTTTGACAGAGAATTTAAAGTAATGATTATAAAGATACATACTGGACTTGAGAAAAGAGTGGAAAACATAAGTGAGACACTTAAAAGATAAGGAATAATATGCCAGAGATAAAGGATTCAATAAACAAAATGAAAAATACACTTAACAGAATGAGCAGCAGTCTGGAAGAAGCAGAGGAACAAATCAATGACCTAGATGACAATAATGGAAAGTAATCAAGCTAAACAAAAGAGAGAAAAAAGAATTAGGTAAAAGAATTATGGAGGTCAGTGACTCCATCAAACATAATAAAATTCATATTATGGGAGTCCTAGAAGAAAGAAAGAAAGGGAGAAAAGAGGGCAGAGAATATATTAGAAGAATTAATAGCTGAATACTTCCCTAATCTGGGGGAGGAAACAGAAACCCAGATCCGGGAGACACAGAGAACCTCCAACAAAATAAAAAAAAAAAAAAAAAGCAGATCCACATAAAGACATATTATAATTAAAATGGAAAAATACAGTGATAAATAAAAAGAAAATTAAGTCAGCAAAACAAAAGAAGACAGTTTCACATAAGGGAAATCCCTTAAGGCTATCAGCAGAATTTTTCAGCAGAAATGTTACAACAAAAAGGGAATGCCATGATATACTCATAGTGCTGAATGGGGAAAATCTTCAGGCAAGAGTACTCTATCAAGCAAGGTTATTTCAGAATAGGAAAGCTAAAGAGTTTATCAGACAAATAAAAACTAATGGAGTTAATGACCAATAAATCAGCTCTGTAAGAAATATTAAAAAGAATCTTGAGTGGAAAGGAAAGACCATTAAGTGACAGTATCAAGTAGGAAATACAAAAGCAGTGAAAATGAATACTTCTGTAAGAAATCAGTCAAGGAAAACACAAAATAAAGGAACACCATATACCTAAAATGTGGGCAGTAAAGAATGGGTTGACTCTTAAATGACTTTCAACTTAATATAGATATCTAAAAGATGGTGGTGTAGTAGGTAGACCCTGGACTTGTCTCATTCCTCAAATACAACTAGACAACTATCAAATCACTCTGAATACCCAAGAAATAAACCTGAGGACTGACATAACAAACTCCACAAAGAGAGGGAGAGAAGAGGCACATCAAGAAAGATAGTTGAGTGTTGGGGCGCCTGGGTGGCTCAGTGGGTTAGGCCGCTGCCTTCGGCTCGGGTCATGATCGCAGGGTCCTGGGATCGAGCCCTGCATCGGGCTCCTCTGCTCAGCCGGGAGCCTGCTTCCTTCTCTCTCTCTCTGCCTGCCTCTCTGCCTGCTTGTGATCTCTCTCTGTCAAATAAATAAATAAAATCTTTAAAAAAAAAAGAAAGATAGTTGAGTGTGAAGACATGGTTTGGGGGAGAAACAGAATGGGTGCTCTGAGGAAAGGGAGTGTTGGTCACAGGGAAAGGTAGAAGAGTGAGGAGCACACAGGGAAATAGCAAGAACATTTCCCCAGTCACTGGCTGGGAAAATAAGAAGGGCTGATTTTGTGAGATTTTGCAACCAGCGGGGTTTGAAGATGGAGGTTTAAAAGTTGGTGGACCTGGCTGAGATAGAGCCCTGAGGGCACTGTGTTGCTCCTGGAGATTAGGTAGGCAAACAACCCTGGGGCAAACAGCATGAAAACTGCAACTGAAAAACACCAGGATACACTGGGAGAGATTATTTGCTCTTTTCAGAGTGCTTCTCTGAGAGCAGCAAGCAGAGACCCCTCTCCTGGGACAAAAGAGCTGGCTGGCACCACTTCCCTCCCCTGCCCCTCACATAAACATAAGCTACCTTCAGTAAACAGTAAAGTGCCAATGCTGGCTGCCCAACTTGCTTACACCAGGACCCACACCCTTGCACTCTGTCCTTCTAGGAAAAGATTGCCTCGGTCCTAGCACAGCAGGCCCCTTGCCCAGAAGACCAGCAGAAATCCCTGCACACACCACAACTCCTGAGCAAGGAGTTCTGCAAGGCTTCAGTTCTAGTAGAAGTACCACCAAGTCTCATTTAACAAGCAGAACAGAGCACACATAATTAAAACACACCACACTCTGGCCAAGGTACAAACACTGCCCACCACAGGCAAGGAAAACCTCTGAAGAGGAATGGTCTGAAGGACAGGGCAACTGAAACACAGCAGCAGAGTACACTCAGCACACACCAGAGACATTCCTTGAAGCACCAGGCCTTGGACACTTTATGACTTCTTCATAAACCCATAATTCTCAGGAGCAGGAAGCAATAACAGGCTTTTCTAACACAGAGAAGTAGACAGAGACTTGGAAAAAATGCCAAGATGGAGGAATTCAAACATAAGATAAGGTAATGGCCAGAGATTTAAGAAAAACAGAAATAAGTAATAGGAAGATGGAGAATTTGAAGCAACAGTCATAAGGATAATCACTGGGCTTGAGAAAAGCCTGGAAGACCTTGGGGAGGCCCTTAACCCAGAGATAAAAGGGTTAAAGAACTGTTAGAAACAAAGAATGCAGTAATTGAGATTCTAAACAAACTGGGTGCAATGAAGTTAATATAGACAGCTACATGCACAAGTGATTCTACATAAACCTAATGATAACCACAAATCAAAAAAACATTAATAGATAGGCAAAGAATAAAGAGAAAGGAATTCAAATACATTACCAAAGCAAATCAGCAAAACTTAAAGAAAGATAAGAGAGGATCAAGAAAAACCTTCAAAATAACCACAATACAAGTAATAAAATAGCAATACTACATATCTATCAATAATAACTTTGATGTAAATGTAAATGGACTAAATGCTCCAATCAAAAGACACAGGGTGACAGAATACACTTAAAAAAAAAAAGAGTTATCTATATACTATTTACTGGAGACTCACTTTAGACCTAAAGATAGATGCAGACTGAAAGTGAGGAGACCAAAAAACAATTATCATGCAAATGCATGTGAAAAGAAAGCTGTAGTAGCAATATTTACATCAGAAAATACAGATTTTGAAACAAAGACTATAACAAGAGACAAAGAAGGACTCTATATAATAACAAAGGGGACAATCTACTACAAAGAATGATTGTAAATATTTACACATCCAACATGGGAGCACTAAATACATAAAACAGTTAATAACAAACATAAAGGAACCAATCAATAATAATACAGCAATAGTAGGGAACTTTAATATACTACTTACATCTAAACATAATTAAGAAACAAACAATGACACAGTGCACCGGGTGGATTTAACAGATATATTTAGAACATCCCATCTTAAAACAGCAGAATACACCTTCCTTTCATATGCACACAGAACATTCTCCAGAAGAGATCAAATATTATGCCAGAAAGAGAGTCTCATCAAATTCAAAGAGATTTAAGTCATACCATGCATATTTTTAATGACAAAGCTATGAAAGTAGAAGTTTAACACAAGAAAAAATCTGGAAGACCACAAATACATGGAGGTTAAATAACATGCTACTAAACAATTAATGGATTAACCATGAAATGAATGAAGAAATACAAAAGTACATGGAAATAATGAAAATGAAAACACAATGGTCCAAAAGCTTTGGGATGTAGGAAAAATGGTTCTAAATGGGAACTTTATACCTATACAGGACTTACTCAAGAAGCAAGAAAAACATCAAAAAAACAACTTACCCTTATATCTAATGGAGTAACAAAAAATACTAAACTACCTAAAACTAGCAGAAGGTAGGAACTAACAAAAAGTAGAGCAGAAATAAATGACATAGAAACTAAAGAAACAGTAGAACAGATCAAAGAAACCAGGAGCTGTTTCTCTGAAAGATAAACAAATTTATAAACCTCTAGCCAGACTCATCAAAAAACAACCAAAAAAGACACAAATAAATAAAATAAGCATGGTGGTGGGTATTATGGAAGGCACATATTTCATGGAGCACTGGGTGTGGTGCATAAACAGTGAACTTTGAAACACTGAAAACAAACAAATTAATAAATAAATAAAATTGCTAAGGAAAGAGGAAAAATAGCAACCACACCACATAAGTACAATTAGAATATTATGAAAAACTATTCACCAATAACAACGTAGAAGAAATGGATAACTTCCTAGAAAAATACAAACTATGAAAGCAGAAGCTGGAAGAAATAGAAAATGTGAATAGACTGTCAGCGAGAAGGTTGAATCAGTAATCAAAAAACACCCAAAGAACAAAAGTCCAGGACGAGAAGGCTTCACAGGTGACTTCTACCAAACATTTAAAGAAGAGTTAATATCTATTCCTCTCAAAGTATTCCATAAAATAAAAGAGGAAGAAAAATTTCCAGAATTATTCTATGAGCCCAGAAATATCCTGATAAGTAAAAACATGCAAAAATCCTCAACAAAATACTAACAAACAGAATCCAGCAATCAAGTAGGATCTCCTTCTTGGCTGCAGTGGTGGTTCAGTATTCACAAATCAATCAATGTGATACATCACATTAATAAATGAAAGGATGACCTGGGGAATTCTACCAAACGTTCAAAGAAGAAATAACACCTATTCTCCTAAAGCTGTTTCAAAAAACTGATGCAGAAGGAAAACTTCCAGAATCTTTTTATGAAGCCAGCATTACCCTGATCCCCAAACCAGGCAAAGACCCCAAAACAAAGAATTTCAGACCAATATCACTGGTGAATAAGCATGCTAAGATTCTCAACAAGATCCTAGCAAATAGGATCTAACTGCACATTAAAAAGATTATCCACCATGACCAGGTGGGATTCATTCCAGGGTTACAAGGATGGTTCAACATTCACAAATCAATCAATGTGATAGAACAAATCAATAGAGAAGAGAGAAGAACCACATGGTCCTCTCAATTGATGCAGAAAAAGCATTTGACAAAATCCAGCATCCGTTCCTGATTAAAACGCTTCAAAGTATAGGGATAGAGGAAACATTCCTGAACTTCATCAAATCTATCTATGAAAGACCCACAGCTAATATCATCCTCAATGGGAAAAAGCTCACAGCCTTCCCATTGAGATCAGGAACACGACAAGGATGCCCACTCTCAACACTCTTGTTCAACTGAGTATTAGAAGTCCTAGCAACATCAATCAGACAACAAAGAGAAATAAAAGGTATCCAAATTGGCAATGAAGAAGTCAAACTCTCTCTCTTTGCAGATGACATGACACTTTATATGGACAACCCAAAAGACTGCACCCCCAAATTACTAGAACTCACACAGCAATTCAGTAACATGGCAGGATACAAAGTCAATGTACAGAAATCAGTGGCTTTCTTATATACTAACAATGAAAATACAGAAAGGGAAATTAGAGAATCGATGCCATTTACTATAGCACCAAGAACCTGGGAATAAACCTAATCAAAGAGGTAAAGGATCTGTACTCGAGGAACTACAGAACACTCATGAAAGAAATTGAAGAAGACAAAAAAAGATGGAAGACCATTCCATGCTCTCAGATTGGAAGAATAAACATTGTTAAAATGTCTATACTGCCTAGAGCAATCTATACTTTTAATGCCATTCTGATCAAAATTCCACCGGTATTTTTCAAAGAGCTAGAGCAAATAATCCTAAAATTTGTATGGAATCAGAAGAGACCCCCAATTGCTAAAAAAATGCTGAAAAACAAAAATAAAACTGGCGGCATCATGTTACCTGATTTCAAGCTTTACTACAAAGCTGTGATCACCAAGACAGCATGGTACTGGCATAAAAACAGACACATAGACCAGTGTAACAGAGTAGAGAGTCCAGATATGAACCCTCAATTCTATGGTCAAATAGTCTTCGACAAAGCAGGAAAAAATATACAGTGGAAAAAAGACAGTCTCTTCAATAAATGGTGCTGGGAAAATTGGACAGGCATATGTAGAAGAATAAAACTCGACCATTCTCTTACAATGCACACAAAGATAAACTCAAAATGGATAAAAGACCTCAACATGAGACAGGAATCCATCAGAATCCTAGAGGAGAACATAGGCAGTAATCTCTTCGATATCAGACACAGCAACTTCTTTCAAGATATGTCTCCAAAGGCAAAGGAAACAAAAGCGAAAATGAACTTTTGGGACTTCATCAAGATCAAAAGCTTCTGCACAACAAAGGAAGCTGTCAACAAAACAAAAAGGCAACCCACGGAATGGGAGAAGATACTTGCAAATGACAGCACTGACAAAGGTTGATATCCAGGATCTATAAAGAACTCCTCAAATTCAACACACACAAAACAGACAATCATATCAAAAAATGGGCAGAAGATATGAACAGACACTTCTCCAATGAAGACATACAAATGGCTATCAGACACATGAAAAAATGTTCATCATCACTAGCCATCAGGGAGATTCAAATTAAAACCACATTGAGATACCATCTCACACAAGTTAGAATGGCCAAAATTAGCAAGACAGGAAACAACGTGTGTTGGAGAGGATGTGGAGAAAGGGGAACCCTCTTACACTGTTGGTGGGAATTCAAGTTGGTGTAGCCACTTTGGAAAACAGTGTGGAGATTCCTTAAGAAATTAAAAATAGAGCTTCCCTATGACCCTGCAATTGCACTCCTGGGTATTTACTCCAAAGATACAGATGTAGTGAAAAGAAGGGCCATCTGTACCCCAATGTTTATAGCAGCAATGACCACGGTCGCCAAACTGTGGAAAGAACCAAGATGCCCTTCAACGGATGAATGGATAAGGAAGATATGGTCCATGTACACTATGGAGTATTATGCTTGTATCAGAATGGATGAATACCCAACTTTTGTAGTAACATGGCCGGGACTGGAAGAGATCATGCTGAGTGAAATAAGTCAAGCAGAGAGAGTCAATTATCATATGGTTTCACTTATTTGTGGAGCATAACGAATAACATGGAGGACATGGGGAGATGGAGAGGAGAAGGGAGTTGAGGGAAATTGGTAGGCGAGATGAACCATGAGAGACTATAGAGTCTGAAAAACAATCTGAGGGTTTTGAATGGGCAGGGGTGGGTGGTTGTGGGAGCCAGGTGGTGGTTATTATGGAGGGCACGTATTGCATGGAGCACTGGGTGTGGTGCAAAAACAATGAATTCTATTGCCCTGAAAAGAAAAATAAAATAAAATAAATAATAAATGAAAGGATGAGAACCATATGATACTTTCAATAGATGGAGAGAATACATTTGATATAGTATAACAGACATTTATGATAAAAACTCTCAACAAAGTAGGGATAGAGGGGACATGCCTGAACATCATGAAGGCTGTACACAAAAACAACAACAACAGCAACAACAACAAAACACAAAACAAAAAACCAGCTAATATAATCATTGATGGGGAAAAACTGAGAGCTTTCCCCTTACAGTAAGGAACTAGAAAATTGTATCTGCTCTCACCACTTTTATTCAAGATGGTACTGGAATCCTAGCCATAGCTATTAGATCATACACAAAAAATATAAGGCATGCAAATTGGTAAGGAAGAAGTTAACTGTTCACTATCTGCAGAAAACCCACTATATAGAAAACCCTAAAAACTGTGCCAATAAGCTACTGGCACTGACATATGAATTCAGGAGTCATGGGATAGAAAATGTGCAGAAATCTACTACATTTCTATATACTTATAATGAAGCACAGAAAGAGAATTTAGGAAAAAAAATCACAATGAAAATGATACCAAAAATAATGTTACCTAGGAGTAAATCTATAACAAAAGAGGTGAAAGACCTATCCTCTGAAAACCATAAAACACTGATGACAGTAATTGAAGATGACACCAAGAATTGGAAAGACATCCATGCTTATGGATTAGAAGAACAAATATTTAAGAATGTCTATACTGGGGAGCCTGGGTGGCTCAGTCCATTAAATGGCTGACTCTTGATTTCAGTTCAGGTCATGATCTCAGGGTCCGAGGATTGAACCCTGAGCTAGGCTCCATGTCAGCAGGAAGTATGCTTGGGAGTTCTTTCTCCCTCTGCCCTTCTCGCCTCTCTCTTTCTCTCATAAGTAAACACATCTTTTAAAAAAATTTTAAAAGACCTAAATGCAAATTCTGAAAACATAAAAATCCTAGAAGAGAGTATAGGCAATGATTTCTCTGATATCAGACATAGTAACATTTTTGTAGATAGGTCTCCTGTGGCAAGGGAAATAAAAGCCAAAATAAATTATTGGTACTGCATCAAAATAGAAAAGTTCTGCACAGCAAAGGAAACAATCAACAAAACTAAACATTATCCTACTGAGTGGGAGAAAATATTTGCCAAGGACATATCCAATAAACAGTATCTAAAATACATAAGGAACTTAGCTAAATCAACACTCAAAACCAAATAATCCAATTAAAATATAGGCAGAAGAAATAAACAGACATTTCTCCAAAGAAGACATCTGAACTTCCAGTCAGAATGACAAAAATTAATGAGGTAGGAAACAATAAATGTTGGAGAGGATGTGGAGACAGGGGAACCCTCTTACACTGTTGGTGGGAATGTAAGTTGGTACAGGCACTTTGAAAAACAGTACAGAAGTTAATCAAAAAGTTAAAAATAGAGCTACCCTATGACCCAGCAATTGCACTGGATATTTACCCCAAAAGTATAGATGTGGTGAAAAGAAGGGGCACATGCACCCTAATGTTCATAGCAGCAATGTCCACAATAGTCAAACTGTGGAAGGAGCCGAGATGATCTTCAACAGGTGAAAAGATAAAGAAGATGTGGTCCATATATACAATGGAATATTATTCAGCCATCAGAAAGGATGAATACCCACCATTTACATCAATATGAATGGAACTGGAGGGGATTATGTTAAGTGAAATAAGCAGAGAAAGACAATTATCACATAGTTTTACTCATATGTGGAACATAAGGAATAGCATGGAGGATATTAGGGGAAAGAAAGGAAAACTGAAAGGGGGGACATCAAATAGGGAGACAAACCATGAGAGACTATGGACTCTAGGAAATAATCTGAGGGCTTTAGAGGGGAGGGGGTGGGAGGATGGGTTAGCCCCATGATGGTTACTAAGGAGGGCATGTTTTATAATGAGCACTGGGTGTTATACACAAATAATAAACCATGGAACACTATATCAAAAACTAATGATGTACTGTATGGTGTCTAACATAACATAATAAAAAAATAAGACGTCCAAATGGCCAACAGACACATGAAAAGATGCTCAACCTCACAATCAAGGAAGTGCAAATCCAAACTACAACGAGATACCACCACACACTCTTCAGAATGGCTAAAATCAAAAACAAAAGAAACATCAAGTGTTGGCAAGGATGTGGAGGAAAAGGATCCCTTTTGTGCCTTTGGTGGGAATTCAAACTGGTGTAGTTACTGTGGAAACAGTAAGGAGGTTCCTCAAAAAATTAAAAATAGTGGGGCACCTGGGTGGCATAGTCAGATAAGTGTCTGACTCTTGATTTTAGCTCAGGTCATCATCTCAGGATCATGAAATGGAGTCCAGTGTTGGGCTCTGCACTCAGCGGGGAGTCTGTCTGAGACTTTCTCTCTTTCTGCCCCTCCCCGCGCTTGTGCTCTCTTTCTCTTTCTCTCTCAAATAAATAAATCTTCTTTAAAAAGTTAAAAATAGAAGTACCCTAAGATCCAGTAACCACACCACTGGGTATTCACCCAAAAAACACAAAAGGCCAATTTGAAATGATGCATGTATGTTTATAGCAGCATTATTTATAATAGCCAATATACAGAAGCAGCCCAAGTGTCCATCAAGAGGTGAAAGGATAAAGATATAGTATACATACACACACATACACACATACACACACAAATGCACAATGGAATATTACTCAGCCATAAAAAAAAAGAATGAAATCTTGCCATTTGCAATGACAGGGATAGAGCTAGAGAATGTAATGTTAATTGAAATAAGTCAGTCAGAGAAAGACAAATACTGTATTACTTCATTCATATGTGGAATTTCAGAAACAAAAAAAAATGAGCAAAGGAAAATAAAAGAGAGAGAACGAGTCAAGCCAGGAAATAGTCTCTTAACTATAATGAAAAAGCTGATTGTTAGTAGAGGGGAGTTGGGTGGGGTGTGGGTCAAACAGGTGACAGGGATTAAGGTGTGCACTTGTGGTGATGAGCACAGGACGATACAAGGAATTGCTGAATAACTATATAGTATATAGTATGCTGAAACAAATGTAACAATGTATGTTAACCATACTGGAATTAAAATTTGAAAAAAAAAGAGTTGCTTTGACAGGGACTAGCATAGTTCAGTGTCTTATTCTAGTATCCTTACATCATGTATCATGCTCATCACTGCTTCCTTTACATCCTTCAGAAGTGACTGTTATTTAAACACTAAATAATTCTTTGCATTTCATACAAGAGAATGGGTAAATGGCCATATCCTAGTTTATAGTTTTTGAAATTTCTTTATCTTTGGTCTATTAACTACAGACTGTCAAATTAAAATACCAATAATATGAGCAGTGGAATTTCACCAATGAGAAAAGCTTGACACATTAAAGTTTGTAAATTTAATGTTCAGGGTTCTAAGGAAGCAGGTCAATACATTTTCTGCTTGAGCACATGCCTATTGTCTTAATCCATTTTTCTGTGTTTAAGTGACATAAAAAATATAAAACTACTCTGGTAAGTACTATAAAACTGCAAATTAATAGATTAGGTAAAATATATTATAACTTACTACAGAGTTTAGCAAGGGACATATAGAGAGAACAGCAGCAAGTGTAACATTTTGTAAAATGTTTTACATTTAATTTTGGAAATAACATACCATTAGCCACATATCCCAGCTGTGGTATAAGTTGTTCATCTTTACAATTTTCCCGTCCTGGTACTAGTCTTTGGAATTTTGTAGGATGAGGATTGCCATCAACATCCACCAAGAATGGGGGAGGCATGAGGTGAGGAGCTTGTTGGGTTTGTTCATCCAGTACATAGTTGTTGGCATCACGGATAAGGGGTCGATAATCCGTGTGGAAGAACATCTGATCTGGAATCTTTATGACAGATTTTAAGTATTTAACATGCATAGGGAATTAATTTTTATTCCTAGAGAGAGTGCATTTTTCAAATCAGACACTTTTTTACATCCTCTTATAGCCCTCTATTGCTTTGTGCTCCCTCCAGGTAGAAATGAATCACCTAAATGTTAATCTTATCTCTTCTCCACAAAAATCCTATAATCGGTATTACTTTCTGGCCCTATATGTATTTCTCCAATTAGCACATGAAGGAGAGCAATAACACAGTGGATAAAGTTAGTTATTTTCGTTTAAGTTGCAAACATCATACAAACTATTACAGCTATTTTTATTGCTTATATATACCCAAGTAAGGATAGATGGGAGTATAATATAAATGGCAAAGCAGGTAAGTACAAAATACATAAAAAATACTCAAAGATGTTATAAGTATTGAGCTAAAAATGATTCTGAGTTCTCTTCCAACTTTAAGAATCTATAATCTATTTCAAATTCATAGCTAATAAAATATAAAGAACCAATTAAATTAGCTTCCAAAGTATTTTAACAAGATGACTAATAAAGTGGCCAAGCAAGAAAATTAACATTTTGTTACCAGCTGTTTATTTCTAACTTATGATGAGTTATAAGATGCAACCTGGTAAAGTTGTTCTCCATTACACCTGAAGGGCAGTACAGGGAATATGTTCTAAGCCAAAGGATTTCCTAATGAATTTTTATATCTACATCACCCTATATCTTAATAGTGATTAAAACTGCCAAGCCTATGTTCTGGCAGTGATGAAAACTTTTATCAAGAAAGGTGACTTTGTGGGGCGCCTGGGTGGCTCAGTGGTTTGGGCTGCTGCCTTCGGCTCAGGTCATGATCTCAGGGTCCTGGGATCGAGCCCCGCAGGAAGCCTGCTTCCCTCTCTCTCTCTCTATCTCTCTGCCTGCCTCTCTGCCTACTTGTGATCTCTGTCTTTCAAATAAAAAAATAAAATCTTTAAAAAAAAAAAAAAAAAGAAAGGTGACTTTGTTATTTTGTGTCTACTGACACACAATGACCCTTATTAAATTGAAGACTTGAAATAAAATTTATGAATGATACAATCCAAAATTAGAGTCTGTAACAAAAAATTAAATAGACTAACCTTTTCATAGTATTTACTGCATCCAAAACCAAAAAGCAGCAAGTGACCATGAGAGTCTGTGCAGGCAAAATGGTTTCCATCTGGTGAAAATTTACAATCAAACACTGCACCATGGCCTTGGCCTTCAATCTGAAATTTAGAGGAGTCACTCTAAGTCATCTTTAAGAGGTAATTTTCAAATAATAAGTAGGGAATAGATTCAGCTTCCTAATATCTTGGAATCTGTGATGCATCAGCATTCCAATGTACTCTCTGGCTTCTGTAGCCAGAACCCTACTGAAACAGTAAAGCTCTGAAAGAAGTTAAAAAGAAGATATGCAATAAATGGTAAATGCAATAGATGGTATCAAACATTACTAGCATGGTCATATCTCAAGAAGTACTAAATGAATGACTGAGAATAAGAAAAGACCTAAACACAACCAAAATGACAAATGTGCTATTTAAGCAAAGTCAAGATAATATCTTCACACCTTAAATTTTAATGCAACTAAGTCTTTAAAAAATCTTCTTAAAATTAAAGCACACAAATCAATTTTACTAAAAAAAAGACAAGGTATTATTAACACTCTAGAACTATACAAAGCCTATAAGAGAGGGCTCAAAGGTTGACAATTTAGAAATGTTTCCTCAGAACTGTTCTTCAGAGAGGAATATGAAATATGGAGGATATGAGTATTCCCATTACCATAGGAGGATGTTCTACTGGGAGAAAAGATAGCTACCAGATTTTTCCATGGTTTGAATGAAATATATCTTAAGAGTATCTATACCTTCAATTCCATGTTTGCCAAACAACTTCCTGATTACTAACTAAAGCCATACGGGGTTTACCAGAAGCAGATACAATATAGTCACTATTAGGATTTACACATTGTGATTATTGTTTAAGCATTACACTTCCTGTGATTTTGGTTACTGTTAGCTCCAAAAGCTTTTAAACTTTAGTTTCTAGAATTAAGAGCTGGGGACAAGAATTTAGAAAATACTAATGCCATGACAACAGAGTCACTCTGAAATGTGTAACTCTTGATTGGCCTTACTCTCAGGTCTTGAGACATTCTCTAAGTTATTGTATGGAGTTAAACAAAGATGACAGAGGTTCCTTGGCACTAAGTATACTGTAATTACCAAGTTGTCATATAAGAGATATCTGCCTTAATATGAATTAAATACAGATTTTTCTTACCATGTTAAAATAATTCCGAATTTTGGTCCCCCGGTCAAGGTCCCAAATAAAAATGTTCCCATCATGACCCGCTGAAAGTATGATCCTTTGATCAAATGGATGTGCTTCTAAAACAAATACTTCATCATCATGTCCCTGTGATAAAAATCAATATTAAAAATGAAAAGCGACACCAAGTATTTGGTTTATTTGGCCAAAAGTTCATGGGAATGTACTATTAATCCCACTCAGATGAATTTATGTACATAACAGCATTTACTACACGGTCACTACAAGAAATAGTTCAATTAGAGTTCCTTCTATGTTTAGGTGCTGATTTCAAGAAGTATTTAATACAGAATACCCAAAAAGGGGTTTAAAGTACAGTCCAAAACAATTATAGCTCATTAACCAGGCCCCTGAAATCGAATTTGTATTTCTATGACTCTGCTATTTAAAATACCCACAGAAAATGGGACAAACAGAATCTTTCATTAACACCCAATTCTGCCACAGAGATGACACACAAACCTTTACTATTCTTTATCAAATTATTTGAATAAATCAAATTTATTCAGATTATACCTTGGAAGACTCCATGGTACATTCAAACAAAAAAGTATAGTGGCTCTGCTCTTTTATCTACTTTATAGTTGAAGGTTTCATTTAACATGCTTTCTGAAAAATGGGTTCACTGCTAAAAAATGTTTAAAACCCAATGGGTGGTTGGGTTATGGACATTGGGGAGGGTATGTGCTATGGTGAGTGCTGTAAAGTGTGTAAACCTGAGGATTCACAGACCTGTACCCTTGGGGCAAGTAATACATTATATGTTAATTTAAAAAAGGGAAAAAAAAGTAAACAACAACAACAATACTCTGTATATATGTTTCCTTTACTAATGAATATCAGTAGATAGAGACCTTAGATCAGGAGTCTGCAACTGTAGCCGGCAATCCAAATCTAGGTCCCAGACATTTTTGTACACACAGTCCATGAGCGAAGAATGGTTTTTACATTAAAAGGCTTTAAAAAACAAAGAATATACAACAGAGACCATACGTGGCCTGCAAAGCCTAAAATACTTACTATCTAGCCTTGAAGTAGTTTGCCAACACTTGAATTTAGATCATTGATAAGAATACATGATTAACGATAGGCAAAGCATGTACGACATAGTGAAGTGGCATTTCACTTAGGAACACATGAGTATATTACACAATAGGAGCTTTTAGAAATCATCATATAGGGTGCCTGGATGGCTTAGTGGGTTAAAGCCTCTGTCTTCAGCTCGGGTCATGATCTCAGGGTCCTGGGGTCGAATCCCGCATCGGGCTCTCTGCTTGGTGGGGAGCCTGCTTCCCCCCCCAACCCCACCTGCCTCTCTACCTACTTGTGATCTCTGTCTGTCAAATAAATAAATAAAATCTTTAAAAAAAAAGAAATCATCATATCTTATGACCCTAAAAAGTGCATTTTATCCCAAATCATTATAAAACATGTAATAATAGAGCACCTTACCATATCACCTTTATATAGAAAAAATATAACTTATTAAAACCTAACTGCAGACTGGCTCAAAATGTGTAGGTAAAATCCCATTGCAATAAATACTTTTACAACTGATAATCTACTAAAACTTTTTTTCCCAGGGACCACTAAAAAATCACTTCGTTATATGCTAAATAATCAATCTGATATAACAAATAGTTTCTCAGGTCTCTAACAAGTAAACAGTAAATTACTTTGTTAAACTCAAATGATAATGATACAACTATTTCACTGTACATTAGAAAATAAAAGTTTTTAAATAGGGGATTTAATTTGTTGGTCCTGTCATAGGATAGGACATAATCACTGGAGCATAGAGAACAAAACCTAACCAAATTCAATAATGTCTTAATATATATCATCTGTCTTATTATTATTTAATTAATTATTAAGCACACCTCTATTTTCACAACTGCCACAAAAATCCAAATTATTATCATGGCTCATCCTACCATAGACTCCTACAGCATACCAGAATCACTCTTATCTTCATTTCAATCTATTCTCTCTATTCTGTTGCCAGAATTATAGAGTATCCTTCAAAAGCAAAATTCACATGTCATCCCTTAGCTTTTAAATCTTTTAATGGTTTTCTATTGGTCTAGAATAGATCCTATATGACCCTGAATGGTCTGGTCTCTGTCTATTTCCCCAGTCCTATCTGGTGATACTTTCTGTTCTCTGTGCTCTAGCCAAAAATTGGCTTTATTTCAACTCCATTCTACCTGAAGACCTTTGATGTGCTTTTCCCTCTTCCTATAAGGACCTTCCAACTCTCTCACATATCTAATATATCAAATATTTATTGATATCCTACCATATTGAGACAGAAAAGAAAAAAATATCAGATACTGATAAATGCTATGATGAAAATAAAGTGAGGTGATAGAATAAGACAAACACTGCAAGGCTACTCTAGAATGTTTGATCAGGGAGGGCCTTGTCAAGGAGGTAACATTTAGGCTGAGACCCAGGTGATTTCTATCTTTCAAATCTTAACCCAAATTGAACTTCCTTAGGAAACCTCTCTGACCCTATTTTGACCAGGGTCAAGTAGTTTTAGACCAGGTTTGGTCACCCTATTAGAAACTTGCATTGTATTTTGCACTTCTTTTCTACTGACCATTTATTTTAATTAATTTTTGTGTGGCTTTTCTTGTTATTTTTATTTTTTTCTTAAAATGCTGTAAATCCCAGGATGATGGGAACTCTCTAATTTACTGTTTATTCCTAATATCTAACTCAGTTGCTGGCACACAGTAAATGCTCAGTAAGTATTTGCTGAGTGGAAGAACTTTACACTACACTAAGATCCCAATAAACAAATTGTTAATACAGAAAAGATAAATATCAAAACTAAATAGATTTGACTATTACAAGGACTAAAAATAAACATATTCTGTTCTAAATTTTTTTAGTAAAATTCACTGAAAACAGATGATCCATGAATCGACCCATGGGAAGAGTCCCACTAAACAAAATTCTAAATTAAGGTACTTGTTAAGACAGAATTTTACATAGATCTATAAAGCCAGTGGCTATGACACAAACTTTGAAATTGCGATTTTGAGAGATACAGACCTGTGCAGTCTCATATGCAGTTAGCCCCATGTGGCTATTAAGCATCTGAAATGTGGCTAGTCCAAATTGAGATGTTATGTAAATATAAAATACACACTAGATTTCAAAGATTTTGTATTTTAAAAACAGAAAATAGTTAATAATTTTCATATTAGTTACATGCTGAAATGCTACTATTTTGGATATACTGGGTTAAATAAAATATATATATATATTTTTTAATTTTTTATTTTTTTATAAACATGTATTTTTATCCCCAGGGGTACAGGTCTGTGAATCGCCAGGTTTACACACTTCACAGCACTCACCAAAGCACATACCCTCCCCAATGTCCATAACCCCACGCCCCCTTCCCGTCAAGCAGAGAAAGACAACTATCATATGATCTCCCTGATATGAGGAAGTGGTGATGCAACATGGGGGCTTAAGTGGGTAGGAGAAGAATCAATGAAACAAGATGGGATTGGGAGGGAGACAAACCATAAGGGGGAATAAAATATATTTTTAAAATTAATTTCACCTATTGTGCTTTACTTTTTCTCTTGCAGCCACTAGAAAAACTATTTATTACATATGTGGCTCATACTGTATTTCTACTGAAGCATGCACACAGATGAACATTTACTAATCAAGAATCAAGCAAATAGTATATATTTTTCTACACATAATTAACAGAAACTTCTATCAGGGAATAGGGAAAGGCAGAAGGGGATAAAAATTGGTTAAGCAAATTAAAAAAAGAATCTAAAACTCCATTAACATAGTGTTAGCAAAGAGAATTGGGAGGTATATGGAAATCCTCCCAAAATTAAACAGATCTTTAGAAAACCTGACATAGGAGTCAAATAAGGATGATACCATGGTATACTACAAAGTGAATTTTGTCAGGAGAGCTGGATTCTAGTCCTTATCACTTAACTGCTTTGTAAACTGCATGGAAATCATTTGGCCCTGTCCTAAAGTATTTAGGAACTGATAATTGAAGCAGATAGGAAATAAGGCTTTTAAGTGGTATTTAACCTGAAGTGTGCATGATAAACCAATAAACAACCCCACCTATGTGACTTCTGTTATTAATCCTATCTTACTACAACAAATACATTTTTAGAAGAGGAAAAACCACCTTTTCTCTTACTTTTTCCCCTTACCTCTATGTCTTGCATAAATGAATCCCTGAAAGTAGAACATAAAGGAGGCTCTTGTCAAAATAAAGTTAGCTCTACCCCTAAAACAATAATAACAAAAATCCCAACTACTGCTAAAAACAGAATAACTTACATATCCTTAAATGCATTTTACAAAATAAATAATTACCAGACTTCAAAAGGATCTTGAAATGTTTTCATATCTGCTTTTAGCAGCTATACCATGTGCCATCCTTATTTTGTAGATACGTCAACAAAGGTAACTGAAATATTTACTTCTCCAAGGGTAAGTAAGTCATAGAAAGTAAACTAAAATTTAAATTTCCTGTATTCTGGAATAATGCCCTTTTTGATCAGTTTAATTATTCCAAAAATACTTACAGATAAAGTATGAAGAAGTTGCCCTGTGATAGAATTCCATACTTTCAAAAGGAAATTGTTCACTGCAGTAATAACTGTGGTGTCATAGCGATCCCAGGCCACCATAGTCACCTTAAGTTTAGTGACCTTGTCTTCTCCAGATGGCACATTATTCCTAAATAAAATAATTTGCAGTATTCACACACTGTAAATTACTGACAACGGTATATCTAAAATAGCAAATTATGGAAAAAAAAAAAAACCTCTCCAGTAGCTTGCAAATTTTTAGATAAAAAAATCCTAAACTATGTTTTTAAGTACTCACAAAATAAAATAATAAAAAGTACCTAAGTAGGGCAAAACCCATAATCTTATGTTAGGAAGAGAGAAGACACAAAATGACAAAAAAAATTTGTTACACTAGAACAAAAAAAGTGAAACTACAAAAAAAATCTATAATCCCTTGAAAAATAAAATATAAGATCATGTTGGCTACCAGAAAATATGAAGGAAACATAAAATGGACACTTGATTCCCTTAAGTAATACATTTTGAAACTAACAGATCTTGTAAAAGAGCAGCAAGAAATTCATTAACTTTTAATTTAGTTGAACATGGTAAGAATAGCTGGCTAGGACTACAATGTCAGTTCCATATTGTTATTAATGGGAAGATAATTGATTCCAGAGCCTTACCCTATAGAAACTGTAATGCCCTAAAGATGTAATCATGTATCTTCCAATCAACAGGGAAGAGGATGAAACAGAATGCTGATTAAGTGTACTTATACTATTGAGTAGGAATGCTAACAATATGTAACATTATAAAGGTAACCCCAGTAAGACAGATAAATAGTTAAGCTTATGATGACATTTGGACAACCCTCAAAGTAGAAAGTAGTATAGACAGATATTAAAAATGACCTATAGAAAACTAAGGCAGAAATAACTCTGAGGGCATTAGCAGAGTAGAGCTCTTTGGTTCACAAGAGATCAGAATTTTGAATGACTATTAATGTTTCTATCATACAGTCTGTCAACAGCAAAAGGCAATTTACTTAGAGACTAAATATAGGTGTATACTTCAAGTCTACCAAAGAACTACAAACTGTTTACGAATCCATATAATAATATATAATTCAGTAAATCAAAAGACAGTATACCATATGAGAACCACTGAAATATCTAACAGCCAATCTTACCCAGTCATTTTAGTAGCCATATCTAGCACTATACTCTTCCATTCTTGTTGCTGATATTGCCAAATTCTTGCTGTTCCATCTCTACTTCCACTAACAAATCTTAAACTGCAGAGAAACAGTGAAATACCCTTATTACTTTTTTCCAAATTAAGAAATCACTTTTTTTTTCAATTATGAAAGTAATACGTTCATCCCCATACACTACTGGGAGGAATGAAAATTATACACTTTGGAACACAGTTTTGCAGTTCCTCAAAATGATAAAGAGAGTCACCATATAACTCAACAATTCTACTCCCAGGTATAAATCCATGAGAAACCAAACATTAAGTCTACATAAAAACTTGTATAAGAATATTCATGGTATTATTCATCACAAGCCAAAAAGTTATAACAATCCAATGTCCATCAACTAATAAAGGGATGAACAAATTGTGGCATCCATACAATCAAATATTATTCAGCAATAAAGAGAAATGAAATAATGATACATGTTGCAACAGGACTGAATCTTGAAAACAATACATTAACTGATAGAAATCAGTCACAAAAAATACATTGTATAATACAATTTATTTAAAATCTCCAGAAGAGGCAAATCTATAAAGATAAAAACTGGATTAAAGGCTGCCCAGAGTTAAGGGTGGGCAGGTAAAGATACTGGAGAGTGATAGCTGAAGGGTATGGAAATTCTATTTTGGGGTGATAAAAATGTTCTGAAATTGTGGTAAAGGCTGCACAATCCTGTGAATATATCAGAAAACACTGAAGTTATGTTATTTGCATTATATCTCAATAAAACTTACAAAAATACATTCATTCACCCATAATTCTATCACTGTTTATACTTTCATTTCTATTCTACCAAACTTAATTAAAAACATACATAAATACTTTTCTATTTTCCCCTACAGGAAACAGAATTATACTACATATAATGTTTTATGTTTATTTTATAGATACATCTCTAGGTTTATAGAAAACTACTGTCACTTTTAATAGGTACTCAGCTATATGGATGCATAAAAATTTAATAACTCCCTAATGAAAATATTTATACTATTTCTATTCTTCACCATTAAAAATAATGTTGTGATGAATATCTCTGTATGTATCTTTGTACAACCTTATACATATCTTTGCTGAGTCAAATGGTCAGCACATTTTTAAAGCTTTTGGTGAGTTATTTGCCTCAAAAGTTTTTTTTTTTTTAACATTTTACTATCTCTTAAAAGTTGTGGGAGAGTGAGTGCTCACTTTTCCTAAACCCTTGGCAATACTATATGCTAAAGTACTTTAATATCTTGTTATTCTGAAAGAAAAAAAACGTTACTTTTATTCTAAACTGCATCTTTATTAGTAAAATTGGACATCCTTTGTTTATTGTCCACATAACTAATGTAAGATAAAATAATGTTTTTCCTTTAGGGAAAAGGCAAAGAATTAAAAAACTTCAGATTCCTCTAGCATGAAAGAATCATAGCTGTACAAACCTTCAAGTGTATACCTCAGTATAGTGCAATAAATCAACCTCAAAAAATTATCTGAAGGTTTTCTCATTCCTAATATAAACTTCACTCTATGTGGACCATCATTATTTACTCTTGCATTTAATAAAGATGAACAAATTCATCATAGCAATCACCCACTGTCTGAAAAATATTTAAAAATAAAACATGGTCAAAAAATTTAAAAAAATAAATTTAATTAACATAAAACATGGTCACCCACATAAAGTTCTTATAGAAATATATGGTTACACATTTATGTTAAGTGGTTACATTTTAAAATCTATTCTAGGTTAATTTTTAGACCAGGGCAAAAAGATTATCAACCTTTTGGGGTCAAACATTTGAGAGGGTGTACAAATACCTGTACATAATTTCTGAGTTTACAGATACAGGAAATACATATCATATGAGTAAGAGAGACAATAAGTAAAACAGATGTTCAAAGGAAGACAATATGGATAAAATCTGGAGCAGTCAGAAAATGGTTCAGGTAGAACATGGGAAGACAGGACTCAGAAGAGAAAGGGACTCGAGGGAGAAGAAAAGTAGAGTAAAGGAAAGCAGAAGGGAGAGGGAGACTGTAGGAGGGAAAGAGAAGTGAGGGGGAGTAGAGGGTGATATTTCTGGTTAAGAATGGTGTGAGGTAAAGTATAAGCAAATCAATGAACAGGAGAAAAAATACAGATATATGGATGTAACAAGAGCAATGATTAAGTCAATTAGGTTAAATGTAATGATTTATATGGGAGATAGTAAATGAGAAAAGAATGTAGGTCTAAGTTAAGTTATAAAAAGTTTTGAATTCATAAGACATTTGAATTCTATTCTATAGACAAAGAGGAAACACTAAAGATTTCTGAACAGAGCAATGTGGATTTGGCAGAAATAGACAGGATATATTTTGAAAGGAGAAGAAAACTGGAGGTAATGGGTTAAATAATGGAATCCTTGGCCAAGGTGAGTGATAATAGGAATGGAAAAAAACCAAAATAAACAAAAAAGAAATCACTCAGAAAGGAAGAACTAATAAAGTATGGCTACTACTTGGATAGGAGTTTAAAAAGAACAGGGTAAGGATGTTATCAAAAATAGACAAGGGCTTTCAGCTTAAGAAACTGAACAGAAATAAAGTACTACAGTAGAGGGAGCTACTTCTGAAAGAATAGAGGTAAAATATGTCAAACATCTGTATACACAGATATGTACTACATAGTTACCTGTCTCCATTGTTACAGAACTGAACAGCAACAACTTTGTCCTAAGACATAAAACAACAGATTTTTGGTTAGAGTTAATTTATTTGTAAAATAAAGTACTCTTCCCTTCAAATTCACATGCAAAAGCATCATGGAGTAGACTTTTTAATGCTATAATTTTCTCAGAAAAAACCTCCAGCTTTCTTAAAAAAAATTAATGAAGGTTGAAACAATGCATTGACTGAGGAGGAATACTTATTAGCAGTAATTTGAGACAAACCAGAATAAGCAAACCTGTTTCTAAATCATAATCTCAAGAGACAGTTTTGAATAGATATTGGTTTTTATGTCCCCCATAATAGGAGCACACTAACCTACAATGTGACCTTAAAGTAAGACTTAATAGAAGTTGAACTAATTTTCCCACTTATTTTTTAATTTCAGAAAATAAATCAATCATTTCCTGTTTCTCAGACGGATTCTTTCTTTTACAAAGGATTCATCTGTCTTTAGGTACAATATTTCAGATACTTCTCTTTGAATCTTCTTTTATAATGACTAAACTAGTAACTTTTACAAATATAATGTGTATTATAGTGATGAAAAGATTAAAGTATAAGGCAGAATATGCACTTTTCTTCTCTTTATTCCTTGGTAATAAAGCTAAAATGCACCCTCAAATGTTGTACATATTTTCACAAAACACTCAGTTACTGAACTGCATTTGAATTTTTAATAAAAGCTCAGACATTAAATATCTTTATATTTATTTTTCATTTTTAAAAATTAAACTGTCTTCATATGTTCAGAGGTATATTTACACTGTTCCATGATTTCACTATAGTATATATTTGACAAATTCTGTATTCTCACTGTCAATTGCAATAACTGGTTTTAGATGTTCTGAAAGTACATCTTATTTTCAGTGACTAACAGTAGCCACTGACTTCAACAGGGAGTATTTAGGCTTTCTGACTTTGTCGTAGCAGCACCCTGGCAAAAAAACGCACAAAACTCTACTAATCAATTTTTCTTCATCTTTCCCCCAACTCAATTCTTGCCCATTGTTTCTACTACCACCTTTTCACTCAGCTCTCAATAAACTTGACTGCACTTGTATACATACCCTGCTTGGGTGGTAATTGTAAAGATGCCTCCTTTGCATACTCTAGTACAAATGGATTTCTCCCAATGGATAGTCTCAGATTGAGATCTTTATATATTTCCTAAGTTTTTCTCTTTCACAATTTAAATAATACTCCAGGATTTTAGTATCTAGGAATAAGTAACAGCAAGGTGAGAGCTCAGCTTGGTTCAGTAATGGTTTATAAGTAACTGTTCAGTTATGTTTATGGGATAGGACAAAACCAGGAGATTGTTTCCAAAAGCTCAAGAAGGTTTCTAACAGGTCTCTTTTACTACAAATTTCAGGAACATGACTGATTTTGTAACTCACAAAGTATCTTTTTCTAATAGTGATGATTCAGGAAAACTGTGTATTTTGTTGATGTGCACTAATGCTATCCCAAATGAGAGGTCAATAGTACCGAAAACAGTAATCTTAATTAAGACTTGCAAAGCTGAGTGCTTTCAACTGCTGACTATACAGCTTTGACAATAAGGTATATGAGGTGTACAGTGAGCTGAAAAACATGTACTCCTATATTCCACAGTGAATAATTAGAGAAAAAGGTAAGGAAAGGAAGAGGAGAAAGAGATGAAAGGTACACAGAGATATGAAAACAAACATTACTGGCGCCAAGCTTCCTAAATAAAGTAGAAATAGCTTTAAGGAAAAGGTCCAGACACCAATGGCCAGTCACCAATGGCTGTCACCCAGGCATAAAGCTGTTCCCTGCCGTTGTTGATAACTAAGTAGAATTAGATTTCAGAAGTCTGTGATGGCATTCTGAAAATAATCAAACTAAAATCAACAAGCTAAATTAGTAAATTATTTTTTTCCTCAAGATATACTTAATATGTCTTTTATTATTTGAGGTAAAATGGGCATACAGCATTATATAGGTTTCAGCTGTAAATATTATAATTTGATATTTTCATATACTACAAAGTAATGACCACTGTTAGTTACCATCCACCACCATACAAATAAGCTCTCTCACCCATCCCCCAACACACTTTCTCCTCTGGTAATCATGGATCTGTGTATCTATGAGTTTCTTTTTGTTTGGTTTGGTTTGTCCATTTGTTTTGTTATTTTAGAAGCCACATATAGTAAAATCATGTTATTTGCCTTTTTCTATCAGATTTTTCACTTAGCATAATACCCTCAAGATCCATCCATATTATCACAAATGGCAAGATTTCCTTATGTGTGGCTAAGTAGCATTCCAGTGTGTGTGTGTATGTGTACCACATCTTTATCCATTCATCCATGGATGGACACTTAGGTTGTTTCCATATTCTGGCTACTATAAATACTGCCGCAATGAACATAGGGGTGCATATATCTACTTGAATTAATGTTTTTGTATTCATCAATAAATACTCAGAAGTGGAATATCTGGATCCTACAGTCATTCTATTTTTAATTTCTTGACAAATCTCCATACTGCTTTCCATAGTGGCTACACCAATTTACATTTACATTCCCACCAATAACATATAAGAGTATCTTTTTCTTCACATATTCTCCAACACTTGTTACTTCTTGCCTTTTTGATAATAGCCATTCTAATAGGTATGAGATGACATCACATTGTGTTTTTTTTAAAAGATTTTATGTATTTATTTGACACAGAGAGAGAGAGAGAGATCACAAGTAGGCAGAGAGGCAAGGAGGGGAAGTAGGCTCCCCGCTGAGCAGAGAGCCCGATGTGGGGCTTGATCCCAGGATCCTGAGATCATGACCTGAGCCAAAGGCAGAGGCTCAACCCACTGAGCCATCCAGGCGCCCCGCACATTGTGGTTTTCATTTCACTGATAATTAGTGATATGGAACATGTTTTCATGTGCCTATTAGCCATCATTATATCTTCTTTAGAAAAAAAAAGTCTATTTAGTTACTCTGCCCATTTTATAATTGGGTTGTTTTTTGTTGTTGAGTTATATGAGTCCTTTATATATTTTGGATATTAACCCCTTAATAGATAAATTATTTGCAAATATTGTTTCCCATTTACTAGGTTGCCTTTTTGTTTTATTGATGTTTTCCTTCACTGTGCACTAGCTTTTTACTAAGAAGTAGCCCCATTTGTTCATTTTTGCTTTTGTATCCCTTGCACTTAGAGCCAGAATTTTTTAAAAATCACTAAGACCAACGTCAAGGACCTTACCAGTGCTGGAGAGGGTCATGAAAAAGATATGACCACCAGGTTACCTGTGAGCTGGACCCCAGGCAATTAAAAGCTCCTTACCCTCTTCCCTATCCTAGGATATACGTTCCACTTGCCTTTCCTGCTCCCAGAGGCTGCTCTAAGGACACAGCCTTGAGACGATGATGTGATATTGAGAACACCTGCACAGTATACTTGACTGAACCCAGTTAAGGCTTCTTTATAAACTTTTAAGATTTGGTGGGTAGGTTGGGGGCACCTGGATGGCTCAGTCAGTTAAGCAGCTGCCATCTGCTTGGGTCATGATCCTGGTCCTGGAATCGAGTCCCGCATAAGGCTCCCTGCTTGGCGGGAAGCCTGCTTCTCCCTCTCCTCCCTGCTCATGCTCGCTCTATCTCTGTCTGTCTCTCTCTCAAGTAACTAATAAATAAAATTAAAAAAAGAAAGGTTTGGTGGGCAGGCACAAAGATCCATTCATCCTGCTGCCACCCAAAACAAACTTCATATTTAAATTCCCTTTGCTAATTAAAACTACCACCTACCAACCCAGAGTGGACTACCTCTTTCTTTGGTCTTTCTTTGTCCTCTGAGTATAGGGGTCAGTTTCAGATTATAGCTAAGAAGCTCCCAAGAGGGCTATAAAGACAATTGGCAAGCCAGCACAGAGACCAAAGAAATAGGCTTTGGGAATGAGGCATCCACAGGAAAAATCCCAAATTAGCCATCAAATTCTTTGTAAGGAAATGTGGCCTGTATTTTCGATGCCTATGGACTACTACATGAATATGTGGACACCCAGAAAATGCCAGCCAATCTAAGGTAAACTTGGAGGAAATGCACATATCACACTGGGACAGAGAAGGGAAACATGGTTGCTATAGTGGGCTTCTGCTGTGGGTAGTTCAGCTGGCCAGTGATGCCCAACTAGAGGCTGAAGAAAGTTAGAAGAACTGAGTTTAGAAAAGGAGAAGTGAGGGGCACCTGAGTGGCTCAGTGGGTTAAAGTCTCTGCCTTTGGCTCAGGTCATGATCTCAGGGTCCTGGGATTGAGCCCCACATTGGGCTCTCTGCTCAGCAGGGGGCCTGCTTCCTCCTCTCTCTCTCTGTCTGCCTCTCTGCCTACTTGTGATCTCTCTCCCTCTGTCAAATAAATAAATAAAATATTTAAAACAACAAAAAAAAGAGAAGTGAGTTGGGGGAATTTGGAGGGGGAGACAAACCATGAGAGACTGTGGACACTGAGAAACAAACAGGGTTTTGGAGGGGAGGGGGTTGGGGGGTTCGGTGAGCCTGGTGGCGGGTATTACAGAGGGCATGGAGCACTGGGTGTGGTGCATAAACAATGAATCCTGGAACACTGAAAAGAAATAAAATGGGAAAAAAAAGGATATGTGACTGTCCACTACTCTGCTAGCTCTGGGGGTGGCAGACAAGATGGGAGAGGAAAGCAATAAATTGGAGACCTTAGTGTCCTGTTTTACAAAGCAAAGAGGGTACAATGTATTAAGATATGAGAACTTAGAAGAAAGCCTGACTAGGATGCTATGGTAATTGATGAGGAAACAGACAAAATGCCCCATACCTTCTAACCCCTACTTTTTTTTTTTTAAAGATTTTATTTATTTCTTTGAGAGAGAGACAGTGAGAGAGAACATGAGAGGGAAGATGGTCAGAGGGAGAAGCAGACTCCCCTTGGAGCTGGGAGCCTGATGTAGGACTCCATCCCAGGACTCCAGGATCATGACCTGAGCTGAAGGCAGTTGCTTAACCAACTGAGCCACCCAGGTGCCCTCTGACCCCTACTTTTAAATAGCAATTACCCCAAAACTCCTAGGAGAAAACTTACATCTTTCTCTGTCCCCTTAAGTTTATAAATCTTATCATGTCTTTGAAATATAAATACTTCTGGAGATAACAAAAACATTGCCAGGAAAAAAAGGGAGGGGCTTTTAATAATAGAGCTATAGTTCTCTTGTTCATTGCATAATAATGAACCCTCATCAAATCAAATGACCATTTTTAGGCTTCTGTCATTTGCAGTTACTGTTTTGCTCTGATGCTTTGCAAAAAGTGTCCCTACAACAGTGCTTCATCTTTAAAAACACTCATGGAAAAGAATTTAATAGGTTTCTGATAACTAAGATTAAATTGCTTTCATGTTGGAGAGATAATAATGAACTTTACAAGTGCTCCCCTAAAATTATGTGTACAAGTGCCACGATATGTCATACAATGGTAGCTGGGGACCTATCCCTATTCTCCTTCCCCACATCAGCAAAATGGGCCCAATACACTGATAATACAATGTTAACATGTAAAGATTTTACCTCTGCTGCAGGACACCTGCAGGCTTTGCTCAGGAACATCTGTGAGGAAGAAGATGGGCAATGAACCCAAAGAAAATTCAATGCCTACACACTGCTAGAAGTTTTAAGGTATGATCTGGTAGGCTAAGAGTCATAAAGCTGTAACTGAAAAGGTACAAGGCTATCCAACTTCTAAGAATGGGAAAGAGGTGCAGTCCTTTATAGGGATTTTGGGGTTTGGGAAGACTTTTAAGGTCTACCTGGCACAGTGCTCCCCATTCCTTATGCTGCCTGGTAAAAAAAGGACACATATAAGACTGGGGGCAATAGCAGCATGTTGCCTTTGAGAAGGCAAAAATATTAATAAAACAGATTAAAGCTCTGGCCATCTCCTAAGTATTGCTACTTTTTAATTTGATGTGTCTATGACTCCAAAAGATATGGGTCAGACACTATGGCAGAGATAACAAAAGGGGAGAATGCCTCTGGAATTTTGGTTCCAGCTCTGGAAGGGGGCAAAACCTCAATATACCCCCAAAGAGCAACAGTGCCTAGCAATGTACACAGTGCTCCTCCAGGTAAAACTTCTCACACAGCAGCCAGTATAGCCACTAGTATACTGAGCTTATGGTGGTCTGGCTACTGATCACTCAGGAGCTATTGCCATTAACCCTTTGTACTGATAATTAGACTGTTTTGAGGGATTAAATTTATGGCTTGAACAATGGAAAGCTCATCATTAAAAAGTCTCTGTGGGGTCAAGATATATATATATAATATGACATTCGGGTCCATCTTCAAGAGCCTGAAGTGATTCTCAATGTTCTTCATGTCCCAGTTCTTAAGACACTGACACCCCTCTAGCAATCAGGAAGTCGGTGCCCTAGCTTGGGAATGAGCCCTAGCTACTGACCCGTCAGTAGTTTAGGCAAATTGGGTGCATATAAAGAGTGGCTCCCACAATGCCCAAGTAGGATGGCATATTGCTAAAGATGCCAGGCCGCCCTCATAGTACACTGACTTGATTAAAGTAATAACAGCATGCTGTGTGTCCTAAATAACACCAAAGGCAACTGCCGAAAGAATCAGGCCATCCACTGGAGTTCCTAACCTGTGAGAAATTAGCAAATTGATTATATTGGCCTCCTCTAAGTGAGGGTTCTAAATATGCCTTGGTTTATGCAGATATTGCATCTGGTCTAACCCAACCCACACTTTTCCCTGCCACCCTACAAACCAGGCTGTCATCATTAGGGGATTAAGGAACTGAGTACCATGTATGTAAAAACCCCATCAAACACATAATTATCAGAGGTCAAATTTGAAAGGCCAGGATGTGCAAGAATGAATAATAAAATGTGACATTAAACAAAGGTTCCATCTCCCCTACAACCACAAGCAGCAGGATTGGTAGAAAGGAAAATGGGTATTAAAACAGCCCATTAAATACTTTGCAAATACTTTGGCAAAGTTACCTCGGCCAACTGGACAAAAAGTACTGTCTGAGGTTTTAATATATTTAAATGACCAAACAATAGGGCCTATTGCCTCATATGCCAGACAAGGGATCCCTGCTCAGAGACCCAATATTGTAAAGACATAGAAGTTTCTGGAAACAACCAAAGCCCAAAATCTCACAGTGGATCAAAACACTATGTTGTGGAAATCACATCCCTCATTCTTGAAAAAGGAATTACCTACTAAAATTTACAATGCAATACCACACTGAGACAGGTGAGTTTCTTCACACCCTTAGGTGAAGAACCACTCAATCTCCACTAAGATCTTCCTGTCCTGCTACACGCTGGAACTGTTAAAACGCACTATATCTGAAAAGAAGCATGTACCACGGAAAGAATAGAGAAAATGGGGGTCCTGGTAATGGCATATCCTGTCCCCAGTTCATGTCTTCACACCTGACAGTGCTGCTTCCCGTGGACAACATGTATGGTATGTACAACCAGGTCAAGTTTCTAAAGGTGCTAACCTCCCTTTCCTCAAGTCAGGGGAAATGTTTGGTTTTTCCACTGGTAAGACCATTTTGCCATGGTCTTTGTCCCCTCCATTGGCTTAGATTTAGAAGACATTAATAGCAAACGTGAAGCCCTTAATAGATTCACTCAGCAAGCACTGAATGATAGCAATAAAGCCTGTCCTTAATGAATACTGAAATGTCTCTGGTAAGCTGTACTTACTTATTACTTATAAAGCTGTACTCCAAAATAAAATGGCCTTAGACATTCTTACTGACTCATAAGGAGGTACCTGTGCCATTAACCAAACACAATGTGTGTTCATCCCAATGAATCTGCTAATGTGTCATCTTTATTAAATCACATGACATACAAGTGAATGCCCTAAGTAATCCAATCCTCAGCTTAGGAGACTTAATAAATCAATAGCTCAGATCAAGGGTTCTTATAAAAGAACTGTCATCGATTTTGTAATCACTGTCTTATTTAATCTGTGTTTCCTTACATGCACCTGTATTGTTGCTATGGCATTAGACTCCAATGCAGCAAAACAGTCACCAAAGGAGCCACTCCAAGACAATAAAACCTCTTGCTGTGGGGCGCCTGCATGGCTCAATGGGTTAAAGCCTCTGCTTCAGCTCACGTCATGATCCCAGGGTCCTGGGATTAAGCCCCACATTGGGCTCTCTGCTTGGCAGGGAGCCTGCTTCCCTTCCTCTCTCTCTCTCTCTCTCTCTCTGGCTCATTTCACAAGGGAGCACATGAGTTTATAAAAGCTGGTCATGAGGGGTGGAATATTGGGGAAGCTCATTGAAAAGATGTGACGACCAGTTGACCTGCGAGCTGGACCCCAGGCTATCAAAGGCTTGCTACCTCCTCCCTTGGAATGTGGGTTCCTCTTGCCTTTACTGCTTCCAGAGGTTGCTCCAAGGACAAAGCCTTGAGATAATGATGTGGTGCTGAGAATACCCGCACAGTATACGTAACTGGACCCAGTTATGGTCTCTTGCTAAACTTTTAAGATTTGGTGGGTGGTCATGGGGATCCATTTGCTTTGCTGCCACCCAAGACATGCCTTACATGTAAGTTCCTTTTACTTATTAAAAATATCACTTACCAACCTGGAGTGTCCTACCTCCTTGTCCTCTGAGTATAGGGGCCAGTTTCAGATTACACTCAATAAGCTCCTGAGAGGATTACAAAGTGACAACTGCATACCTTTTCTTCTAGGAATTTTGATTACACGTAGGTCTTACTTTTGAGTTAATTTTGGTGTATTGTGTAAAATATTAATTCTTCCAGTTCATGAGCATGGAGTATCTTTCCATTTATTTGTCTTCTTCAATTTCTTTCATCAGAGTTTCATTCTTTTGCATATGGCTATCCAATTATTCCAACACTACTTACTGAAGAAACTACCATTTCTCCATTGTATATTCTTTGCTCCTTCACTGTAAACTTATTGACCATGTATGTGCAGGTTTATTTCTGGGTTGTTTATTTTCTTCCATTGATCTATTTGTCTGTTTTACAGCCAATACATTCCTGTTTTGATGACTAGAATTTTGTAGTACAGTTAAAAATCAGAAAGTGTGATGCCTCCAGTTTTGTTCTCCTTTCTTAAGTTTGTTTTGGCTACTTGTGATCTTCTGTGATTTCTACAAATTCTATATCTGTTCCAGTTCTAAGTATCTGTTCCAGTTCTAAAAATTGCCACTGGGATTTTGATTTTGATGGGGATTGCATGTAACCTCTACATAACTTTGGGCAGCCAGCCTGAACATGATATTAATTCTTCCAGTTCATGAGCATGGAGTATCTTTCCATTTATTTGTCTTCTTCAATTTCTTTCATCAGTTCTGGCTTTCAGTGTGTAGATCTACGTTTCCTTGGTTAAATTTATTCCTAGGTATGTCATTCTTTTCTAAAGAATTTGAAATTGAAATTTGAAATTGCTTCTAGCAATTGTAAATGGGACTGTTTTCTTAGTATATATATATTTTTCTTATAGTCTATTCTCAGTGTATAGAAACACAAAAGATTTCTGCATATAGATTTTCTATCCTGCAACTTTACTAAATACATTTATGAGTTCTAATAATTTTTTAGTGGAACCTTTAGGGTTTTCTATATATAGAACTATGTTACTTGCAAATAGTTTTACTTCTCCCTTTCCAACCTGGATGCCTATTATCTCTTTTAGATGGCTAATTACTGTTGCTAGGAATTCCAATACTATGTTGAATAAAGTGGCAAAATGGACATCCTTGTCTTGTTCCTGATCTTAGAGAAAAGATTTCACCTTTTCGACATTGAGTATGATGTTAGCTGTGGATCTTTCATATATGACCTTTATTATATTCAGTTCCTTCTGTCACAATTGATATTTTATCATAAACAAATGTGGAATATTGTCAAATACTTTTGCTACAACTATTGAAATGATGATATGATTTTTATCCTTAATTTTGCAATGTGGTGTATCAGGTTGATTGATTTGCAGATGTTGAATCATTCTTGCTTGTAGGAATCCCCACCTAATTATAGTATATGATCCTTTGAATGCATTGTTGAATTCAGTTCACTAATTTTTTTTTGAAGATTTTTGCATCTCTATACATCAGGGATATTGGCTTGCAATTTCCTCATTTTCAGTGTCCTTGTCTGCTTTTTTTGTTATCAGAAATTGACCTTATAAAATGAGTTTGGAAGCATCCCCTCAATTTTTAGGAAGAGTCTGGGGACAGTAATTAAATCTTTCAATGGTTAGCACTAGTCAGTGAAGCCATCTGTTTATGGACTTTTTTATGTTAGATGGATTTTGATTACTGATTTGGTCTCCTTTCTAGGAATCAATCAATACAGATTTTTTATTTCTTTATCATTCATTCTTAGGAAACTGTATGTTTTGAGAACTTATCCATATCTGAGTCCAAGATGGCATAGGAGTAGGAGACAAAATTTCATCTGGTCCCAGGAATTCAGCTAAATAGGTATCAAATCATTCTGAATGCCTGTGAACTCAACCAGGGACCAAAGAATAAAATTGCTGCAACTATATGAATAGAAAACAACCACTTTCTGCAAGGTAAAAGATGTGGAGAAGTGAATCTGAGGTGTTAAATAGGAAGACAGACATGGGGGTAAGGAGCCTCTGTCATCCAGCTGCTCCCAAGTAATATAGCAGCAGAACACAAAATCAGAACTTTTAGAAGTCTGCTCCAGTGAGGGATGAGGTCAGGGTGGATCCCCAGATAGGACAGTGTGGTCTCAGGATACTCAAGGTCACAGGGAGACCAGGGGTGCCTGAGTGTGGCAGAGCTCCCAGGCATCAGAGTGAAAAACCCAGCTGCAAAGAATGGGCACATAAGTGGGCTCTCAGCTCAGGATAGCCATAAACTGTGAAATGCAGCATTCAGGTGACTGCTCTCTAAGAAGGTGCCCAGTAAGCAGCAGAACCTGTGAGATACCCTCCCTCCCCCAAGAGAAGCAGCATAGGAGCACCCAGGAGAAATCTGCAGGGTTCAGAGACTCCAAAAGGGGTGGCCTGCCTGAGACAGAAACACTCAATCACAGGCTGTGTGAACAGGACGTGTAGACAGAGACCAGGGAGATAGGAGTGATTCACTGTTTTTCCGAGGGCACATTGAGGAGTGCAGCCCCAAGTGATAGATTCTGAGGATAGAGATTGGGAGGCGGCCATTTTCATTCTCATCGTCTGAGATTGTGGGGAAAGCTTTAGGGGAAAAAAGCCTGGCCCCCTGGCAAGGGCTGTACAATTCTGCCTAGAGCAAATACACTTGAGAATTAATGCTACAGGCCCCTCTCCCAGAAGATCAGGAAGAACATCCAGCCAAGACCAAGTTTACCAATCAAGGAGAACTGCAAAACAAAATTCCAGTTCTAGGGGAATACAGCACATAGAACTCATGGCCTTTTTCCCATGATTCCTTAGATTTTCAACCTTAGCATTTTTTAATTGTTTTTCTTTTGATTTTCAACAAAATTTCTTATTTTATCAATTCGTTTTTAAAATGTTTTTAAATGTTCATTTTTACAATTATATCCTATCCCTTCATTGTATTTAATCTTATTTGTGTGTATACATAAGTTTTTCTTGATTTATAATTTCAGGAAACAGTTTCTTCTAACAGAACAAAATACACCCAAAATCTAGTGCAGTCAAATGCTCTACCACTGAGCTATACCCCCACCCCCACCACAAATCTAGTGTAAGGCTCTGTTCCAATCACCTGTTGGATCATTTTCTCTTTTAGGTTTGGTTTGGTTTTGCTTTGTTTTTGTTTTTTATTTCATCTTTTTCTGTTTTCTTTTTTTATTTTGTTAAAGTCTTTTATAATTTTCATGTTTACAGTCATATTCTAGCCCTTCAAGGTATTTTAGATTTGTATATTCTCTCTTCTCAATTTATTTAATTTTATTTTTGTATATACATGGTTTTCTTTCCTTAAAATTTTGAGACATAATTTCTTCTAACAAACTGACCAAAATAAACTCATGGGATAGTGTACTGCTTTGTGCTATTCACCTGTTTATCTCACTTCCATTATTTTTTCTGCAGTTATTTTATTTTCCTCTTTTGTTGTATTCTTATACATGATTTCCATATTTACAGTTACATTCTATCTTTTCATTGATTTAATTTTATTTTTGTACATATATATTTTTTTTCCTTATTGATAATGTTGGGATCTAGTTTTCTAAAAAACAGACCAAAATACACAAAAGAACCCAGTGTATTGCTCTATTCTGCTCACCTGTCTGATTATATTCTCTTTTTTCTTCCTTTTTCCCTTTTCTTTAACTCTTGGTTTCAGATTTCTTCTGATTTGTTTAGTATATAATTCTCTGGGGTTGTTGTTGCCATTTTAGTATTTTGTTCTTTCATTCAGCTATTCTCCTCTAGACAGAATGACAAAATGAAAAAAACTCACATCAAAAAAAGAGAATAAGAGGCAGTACTGACTGCCAGGGACCTGATCGGGATGGAAATAAGATGTAAGATCTAGAGTTCAGAAAAAATTATTATAAAGATAGTATCTGGGCTTGAAAAAAGCATAAGAGACACTAGAAAATCCCTATCTGGAAAAATAAAAGAACTAAAATATAACCAAGTCAAAAACAAAAAGGCTATTAGTGAGATGCAATAGCAAATGGAGGCTCTAACTGCTAGAATAAATGAGGCAGAAGAGAGAATTAGTGATATAGAAGACAAAATGATGGAGAATAAAGATGCTGAGAGAAAGAGATATACAACTACTGGATCAGGAGAGGAGAATTTGAGATATAAGTGATACAATAAGGTGAAAAAAATATTAGAAAAATTGGGATCCCAGAAGAGGAAATGGGGGCTGGGGAGAAGGTATACTGGAGGAAATAATAGTGGAGAACTTCTCTAATCTGGGGAAGGAAAAAGGCATCTAAAGTCCAGTAGACACAGAAAATCAATAATTTGATCTATTAAAATTAAATACCCAACTTTTGTATCAACATGGATGAAACTGGAAGAGATTATGCTGAGTGAAATAAGTCAAGAAGAGAGAGTCAATTATCATAGGGTTTCACTTATTTGTGGAGCACAATAAATAACACGGAGGACATGGGGAAATGGAGATGAGAAGGGAGTTGAGGGAAATTGGAGGGGGAGATGAACCATGAGAGACTATGGACTCTGAAAAACAATCTGGAGGTTATGAAGGGGCGGGGGGTGGGAGGCTGGGGGAGCCAGGTGGTGGCTACTATAGAGGGCACATATTGAATGGAGTACTGGGTATGGTGCATAAATAATGAATTTTGTTACACTGAAAAGAAATTAAATTTAAAAAAATGGAATCTTAAAAAAAAAAAGAAAAGAAAAAGGGAAAACAGGTCAAAACACCGACATATAATAGTGAAACTTAAAAATCTCAGAGACAAAGGGAAAATCTTAAAAGCAGCCAGGGACAAGAGATCTCTATGTAACATACAACGGTAGAAACACTACACTACCAGTAGACCTATCCACAGAGACCTAGCAGACCAAAAGGGACTGACTGGCATGATAACTTCAGGTTGCTAAATGAGAAAAATATGCAGCCAAGAATATGTTTTCCAGCTAGGATGTCACTCAAAATAAAAGGACTGATAAAAAGGCTTCCAGGACAAAAAGAAACTAAAAATTTGTGATCACCAAACCAGCCCTACAGGAAATATTACAAGGGATCCTCTAAACAAAGAGAGAGCCCAAAACTAATACAGATATATATATATATATATACACATATATATGTGTGTATATATATATTAATATATATTAATATATTAATATATATATTATATATATAGCAGTCATCAACTATATATATTAATATACATATACACATATATATATTATTAGTAAGAGTCACTATACAGATAATACAATTTTACTCAATTCACATCCTTCAATAGTTACTCTGAATGTAAATGGGCTAAAATGTCCCATTCAAAGACACAGGGATTCAGATTGGATACAAAATCAAGACTCATCAATATGCTATCTGTAAGAGATTAATTTTAAACCCAAAGACACCTCCAGATTTAAAGTGACAGGGGTGGATACAATTTATCAAGTGAATGGACATCAAAGAAAGCTGGGGTGGCCATCTTTATACCAGACAAATTAGATTTTAAAACAAAGACTGTAATAAGAGATAAGGAAGGACACTATATCATAATTCAAGGGTTTACCTAACAAGAAGATCAAAAACTATACATATTTATGTCCCTAACATGGGAGCAGCCAATGACATAAGCCAATTAATAACAAAACCAAGAAACCACATCAATAATAATAAAATAATAGTAGGGGATTTTAACACCTCCCTCATTGCAATGGACAGTTTGTCCAAGCAGAAGGTAAACAAGGAGATAAGGGCTTTCTTTAACACACAGGACCAGATGGAATTCACGGATAGATTCAGAACATTCCATCCTAAAAGTAAGAATACACATTCTTCTCAAGTGCACACGGAACATTTTCCAGAATAGATCATATACTGGGTCACAAATCAGGTCTCAACTGGTACAAAAGGATTGTGACCATTCCTACATATTTTCAGGACACAGTGCTTTGAAACTGGAACTCAATCAAAAGAGGAAATTTGGAAAGAACTCAAACAGACGGAGGCAAAAGAGCATCTTACTAAAGAATGAATGGGTCAACTAGGAAGTTAAAGAAGAATTTTTTTAAAAATCATGAAAATGAAAATACAACTGTTCAAAACATAGGGGGTGCAACATGGAGGCTTAAGTGGGTAGAAGAATAAATGAAACAAGATGGGATTGGGAGGGAGACAAACCATAAGTGACTCTTAATCTCACAAAACAAACTGAGGGTTACCGGGGGGAGGGGGTTGGGGAGAAGGGGGTGGGATTATGGACATTGGGGAGGGTATGTGATTTGGTGAGTGCTGTGAAGTGTGTAAACCTGGTGATTCACAGACCTGGGGATAAAAATATATGTTTATAAAAAATATATGTTTATAAAAAATAAAAAATTAAAAAAAAAAAAACATAGGGGGTGTAGCAAAGATGGTCCTAAGAAGGGAGTATATTGCAACACAAGACTTTCTCAAGGAAAAAGAATGGTCTCAAAAGCACGACTTCCCTTTACACCTAAAGGAGCTGGAGAAAAAAACAGCAAATAAAGCTTAAATCCAGCAGGAGAAGACAACTAATAATATTAGAGTGGAAATCAACGAAACAGAAACTAAAAGATCAGTAGAACTGATCAACAAAATTAGGAGCTGGTTCTTTGAAAGAATTAATAAGATTGATAAACCCCTGGCCAAACCTAAAAATAAGAAAAGAGAAAGGACCCAAATTAATAAAATCATGAATCAAAGAGGAGAGATCACAACCAATACCAAAGAAACAAAAAGGCTATTAATGAGATGCAATAAAAATGGAGGCATGAAATCCTAAGTACATACAAGCAAGTATATGCCAACAAATTAGGCAATCTGAAAGAAACAGATGCATTCCTAGAGACATATAAATGAACAAAACTGAAACAGGAAGAAATAGAAAAACTGAACAGACCCATGACTAGCAAGGAAACTGAAGCAGTCATCAAAAATCTCCCAACAACCAAGAGCCAAGTGGCAGAGAGCTTCTCAGGAGAATTCTACCAAACATTAAAGAAGAAATGCCTATTCTTCTGAAGCTGTTTCAAGAAACAGAAAATGGAAGGAAAACTTGCAAACTCTTTCTATGAGGCCAGCATTATCTTGATCCCAAAACCAGACAAAGACCCCATCAAAAAGGAGAATCACAGAAGAATATCCCTGATGAACACTGATGCAAAAATTCTCACCAATATACTAGCTAATAGGATCCAAAAGTACAATAAAAGGATTTTCACCATGACCAGATGGGATTTATTCCTGGGCTGAAAGGGTGAGTCAACATTTACAAATCAAGCAATGTGATACACTGCATAAATAAAAGAAAGAAGAACCATATGATACTCTCAAAAGATGCAGAATAAGCATTTTACGAAGTACAGTATCCTTTCCTGATTACAACCCTTCACTATGTAGGGACAGAGTGAACATACCTCAATATCATAAAAGCTATCCATGAAAAGCACCCAGCAAATATCATTCTCAATGGGGAAAAACTGGAGCTTTCTTCCTGAGGTCAGGAACATGGCAGCAGTGTTCACTATCACTGCTGCTATTCATCATAGTACTAGAATTCCTAGCCTCAGCAATCAGACAAAAAGAAGTAAAAGGCATCAAAATTGGCAAAGAAAAAATCAAACTCTCATTCTGCAGATGACATGATACTTTATGTGAAAACCCCAAAAAAACTCTACCACAAAATTGCTAGAAAATCCATCACTCAGCATCAGGGAAATACAAATCAAAACCACAATAAGATACCAACTCACACAGGTCAGAATGACTAAAATTAACAAGTCAGGAAATGACAGGTGTTGGCCAGGATGTGGAGAAAGGGGAACTCTCCTACACTGTTGGTGGGAATGCAAGCTGGTACAGCTATGCTGGAAAACAGTATGGAGGTTCCTCAAAATGTTGAAAATAGAGCTACTGTACAACCCAGCAACTGTACCACTGGGTATTTACCACAATGATAGAAACGGAGTGAAACGATGGGGCAGCTGCCTGCCAATGTTTATAGCTGCTATGTCCATAATAGCCAAACTATGGAAAGAGCCCAGATGCCCACTGACAGATGAATGGATAGAGAAGATGCGGTATATATATAAACATATACAGTGGAATGTTGCTCAGCCACAAAAAAATGAAATCTTCCCATTTGCAAGGACATGGATGGAACAAGAAGGTATTATGCTAAGCAAAATAAGTCAATCAGAGAAAGATGATTATCATATGATCTCACTGATATGTGGAATTTAAGAAAAAAAAAAGAAAAGAGGATCATAGGGGAAGAGAGGAAAAAATAAGATAAAACCAGAGAGGGAGAGAAACCATAAGAGACTCAATCACTAGAAACAGAGGGTTGCTGGAGGTGACAGGGTGGAGGGATAGGGTAACTGGGTGATGGACTCTAAGGAGGGCATGTGATGTAATGGGCACTCCGTATTATATAACACTGATAAATCACAGGCTTCTATTTCTAAAACCAGTAACACAAATATGTGAATTAATCACATTAAAATAAAAATTTAAAAAAAGAATTTTTCTAGGTTATCCCATTGTAGGCATATAATGGCTTATATGCTTTTTTTTTTAAAGATTTTATTTATTTATTTGACAGAGAGAAAGATCACAAGTAGGCAGAGAGGCAGGCAGAGAGAGAGGGGGAAGCAGGCTCTCCGCTGTGCAGAGATCCCGATATGGGGCTTGATCCCAGGACCCTGAGATCATGACCTGAGCCGAAAGCAGAGGCTTAACCCACTGAACCACCCAGGCGCCCCGGCTTATATACTCTTTTATGACCCCTTGTGGTTTTATGGTATCAACTGGAACTCCACTTTTGTTTCTGATTATACATTTGCGTCCACTCATTTTTTTCTTGATGAATATAGCTAAATATCTGTCACCTTTATTATTTCAAAGAACTAGCTCTTATTTTCATTGATCTTTTCTACTGTCATTTAGTCTCTATTTCATTTATTTCTCCTTTGATCTTTATTTCCTTCCATTAGTAACTTTGGTCTTTTTCTTTTTCTTTAGATCTTTTATGTGTAGAATAAGATTATTTTTTATTTCTCTTTTGAAATATGTATATATATATATTTATACACTACTCTCTCTATATATATATATACTTTATATATATATATACTACTCTCTCTCTATATATATATATACTTACTCTACACATATATATATTTGAAATATATATATATATTTCAAAAGAGAAATCAAAAATAATCTTACTTTACACACACACACATATATATATATATGCGCCTGTATTGCTGTTAAATTTAACTCTTAAAACTGCTTATGTTGTATTATACCTGTTTTGGACTGTCATATTGCCATTTTTATTTGTCTCCAGGTACTTTGTTTTCTCTTTTGATCTCTGAATCAATCCAGTGAATATTCAGTAGCATCTTGTTTCATCTCCACATATCTGTGATTTCCTACCAGTTGTCCTTGTATGATTGATTTGTATTTTTATAGCACTGTGATCAGAAAAAAGATAGTTGATATGGTTTCAACCTTTTTGAATTACTGAGACTTCTTTTGTGGCCTCAATATGATCCATCCTAGACAATGTTTCAGGGGTATTCTGTACTTTTAGATGGAGCATTTTTTTAATGTATCTATTAAGTCCATCTGGTCTAATGTGTCCTTTAAGGCCAATCTTTACTTATTGTTTTTTTTGCCTGGAAAATCTATCCAGTGATGTCAGTTGGATATTAAAATCCCCTACTATTATTTTATTGCTTTCAAATTCTCCCTTAAACTCTGTTAATCTTTGCTTTGTATATTTTGGTGTTTAAATATTTACAAACACTATATCCTCATGTTGCACTGATGCTTTTATCATTTGGTAACACCCTTCTATACCTTTAATTACCATTTTTGTTTGAGAGTTTGTCCGGTATATGCAGTTTCACAAGGGTTCATTTTTTTCTCCTTGAAAGCTTTCATTTTTCAAAGTTTTAGTTTAAACCCAGTTAGTTAAAATTCAAGGTTATATTGGTTTCAGGTGTGCAATATACTGATCACCACATCCATACAACACCCTGTGCTCATCACAAGTACACTCCATAATCATCAACAACTTAATCCATTGCATAACCACCACCCCTCTGATAACCATCAGTTTGTTCACAATTGTTACGTCTGTTTCTACATTTGCCTCTCTTTTTTGTTCCCTTTGCTGTTTTGTTTTGTTCCTTAAATTCCACACATGAGTGAAGTCGTACGGTATTTGTCATTTTCTGATTGACATTTTTCACTTAGGATAATATCAAGTTCCATCCACATCATTGCAAATGGCAATATTTTAATACTTCTTATGGCTAATATTCCAGTGTGTATTTATGTGTGTGTGTGTGTGTGTTCTTTATCCATTCATCAATCTATGAGCACATATTTTTCCATTCATCAGTCAATGGACACATCTAATTTATCCATTCATCACTTGATGGACACGTGGGCTGTTTTCATAGTTTGACTATTATAAAAACTAGAATGCATGTATACCTTTTTTAATTTTTTAAATTTTTTATCCCTTTTTAAAAAACATAGCCATTTTAACTTTTATTTCATTATGAGTATGTATCCCTTTGAATTAGTATTTCTGTATTCTTTGGGTAAATACCAAGTACTGCAATTGCCAGATCATAGGGTAGTTCAATTTTTAACTTTTTGAGGATCCTCTGTACAATTTTCCAGAGTTGCTACACCAGTTTCCATTCCCACCAGCAGGGTAAGAGGGCTCCCCTTTCTTCACTTCCTCACCAACACCTGTTGTTTCTTGTGTTGTTGATTTTAGTCATTCTGTCAAGTGTGAGGTAATATATCAATGTTATTTAATTTTGTATTTCCCTGATTATCAGTGATGCTGAGCATCTTTTCATATGTCTGTTGGCCTTTTACATGTCTTCTTTGGAAAAAAGCCTATTCATGTCTTCTGTCCATTTTTTAACTATATTGTCTTCAGAGGGTTGGGGGTTTGTCTTTTTTGTTTGTTTGTTTTTTTGTTTTTTTGTTTGTTTTTATGGGGCATCTGGGTGGCTCAGTTGGTTAAGCATCTGTTTTCGGCTCAGGTCATGATCCCTGGGTCCTGGGATCAAGCCAGCATCAGGCTCTGTGCTCAGAGGGGAGCCTCCTTCTCCCTCTCCCTCTGCCCTTCCAACCCCACTCATGGTCTCTCTTGTTCTGTTTTTGTTTTCTTGAGAGCGAGAGTGAGTGGGGGCAGGTGCAGAGGGAGAGGGAGAGAGTATCTCAAGCAGACTCTATACTGAGCAGAGTCTGATGCAGGGTTTGATCCAATACCCTAAGACCATGACCTAAGCCGAAACCAAGTGTTGTACAAAACCAAACCACCCAGGTGCCCCTAGGGTTTGAGTTTTATAACTTCTTTATATAGTTTGGATACCAAACCATTAATAGATATATCATTTGAATATATCCTCTCCCATTCCATTGGCTGACTTTTATTTTTGTTCATTGTTTCCTTCCATATCCACTAGCTTTTCATATTGATGAAGTCCCAAAAGATTATTTTTGCTTTGGTTTCATTTGCCTCAGGAGACATATCTACTAAGTTGCTACAACCAGTGTCAAAGAGGTTAATGCCTAGGTAATACTCTAGGATTTTTATGGCTTCAGGCCTTGCATTTAGATCTTTAATCCAGTTTTTTTTTTTTTTTTTTTGGTGTAAGAATGAAGCCTATTTGCATTCTTTTGTATGTTGCTTTCCAGTTTTTCCAACCCAATTTGTTGGAGTTACTGTTTTTTTTCCATTGGATAGTCTTCCGTTTTGTCAAAAATTAATTCACCATATAGCTGTGGGTTCCTGGGTTATCTATTCTGTTCCATTGATCTATGTGTCTATTTTTGTGCAGGTACCATACTGTCTTGATGATTACGGCTTGTTGTAGTTCTGTGAAAAAGGCTGTTGGTATTTTGATAGGTACTGTATGAAACGTGTACATTGCTTTGGGTAATATAGACATTTTAACAGTGTTTGTTTCAATCCATGAGCATGTGATGACCTTCCATTTCTTTGTGTCAGCTTCAATATTTTTCATCCAGTGTTTTATAGTTTACAGAGTAAAGGTCTTTCATCTACTTAGTTAGGATTATTCCTAGGTACATTATTTCTGATGCAATTGAAAATGGAACTGATTTCTTAATTTCTTCTTTCTGCTGCTTCATTATTGGTGTATAGAAATGGAACAGATTTCTGTACATTGATTTTGGATCTTGCAACTTAACTGAATTTCTTTATCAGTTCTAACAGTGTTTTGGTAGTCTACTGGGATTTCTATATAGAATATCATGTTATCTGTAAATAGTGAAAGCTTGACTTTCCTTACTCATTTGGATGCCTTTTATATCTTTTTGTTATCTGATTTGTGATTAAGACTTCCAGTATTATGTTAAATAACAGTGGTGAGAGTGGAAATTCCCACCTTGTTGCTGAGTGTAATTCCCCATTAAATATGCTGTTAGCTGTGGGTCTTTCATATTAGGCCTTTATGATATTGAAGTATGTTTCCTCTAAACCTACTCAGTTGAGGGTTTTTATCAAGAATGGATGCTGTCAAATGCTTTTTCTGCATCTATTGAAAGGTTCATATGTTTCTTATCCTTTCCCTTATGAGGTGTATCACATTGATTGATTTATAAATATTGTACGACCCTTATCACTGAGTAATAAATCCCATTTGATCATGGTGAATGATTTTATCAATATACTGTTGGATGTGTATTACTGGTATTTTATTAAGAATGTTTGCATCCATGTTCATCAGGGATATTGGCTTATACTTCTCCTTTTTATTAGTCTTTATCTGGTTTTGGTTCAGGTTAATGCTGGTTCACAGAATGAATGTGGAAGTTTTCTGTCCTTTTCTACTTTTTGGAATGGTTTGAGAAGAATAGGTTTTAATTCTTCTTTACATATATGTTAGAAATTGCCTCTGAACCATCTGACTCTGGATTTCTGTTTATTGGGAGTTTTGGGGATGCAGGAAAACTGTCCTCAAAAGGTAAGTTTACAGTAATACAGGCCTCAAGAAGCAAGAAAAATATCATATAAGCATTCTAAACTTACACCTAAAGGAGTTAGAAAAAGAACAACAATGAAGCCTAAAGCCAACAAAAGGGAACAAATAATACAGATTAGAGCACAAAATAATGATATAAAACCTAAAAACAACTACAACAACAACAAAAACCAATAGAACAAATCAAGAAACCAGTAGCTGCTTCTTTGAAGAAAAAAAAATTGATAAATCATTATTCAGACTTAACAAAAAGCAAAGAGAAAGAACCCAAATAAATAAAATCACAAATGAGAAAGGGGACATAACAACCAACACCACAGAAATACAAACAATTATAGGAGAATACTGGGAAAAACTATATGACAACAAATTCGACAATCTTAAAGAAATTAATTCCTAGAAACATAAAAACTACCAAAAACTGAAATAGAAATAAATAGAAAACCTGAAGATACCAATAACCAGCAAAGGAACTGAATTAGAAATCAAAAGTTCCCAACATGCAAAAGACTAGTTTTCTTTTCATTTCCATTTGCATTGAACATCTTTTTCTATAATTTCACTTTCAGTTTCTTTGTGTTCTTAGACCTGAAATGAGTATGCAGGCAGCATAATAATGAGTTTTGGTGTTTTTTTTTTAATCAATTTATCTACTCTATGTCTTTGACTAGAGAATTTAGTCCATTTAACCTTACAGTATTTATAGATAGGAATGTACTTATTGACAATTGTTGAGTATTTTCTGGCAGATTTTTTACTTCCTCTCTTTTCATTTCTTCCTTTCTTTCTTTCTTTCTTTTTTATTCAGCACTCTTACTTGTGGTTGGGTAATTTTCTTTAGTGTATGTGTTTTTCATTTTCTGTGTTCTACTATAGATTTCTGCTTTGTATTAAGTGAGTTTCACATTTAATATCCTATACATATCACTCTATTTTAAGGTGATAGTATCTGATACATGAATACATTCTAGAACTACACATCTTTATCGCCCCTCACGTGTTATTTTTTTTATGTTTATTTTTTTAACTTATTTTTTATTGATGTTGATTTTAACTCTGGTCATTTTGGATGCCTACCAGGAAAGATGGTAGAGAAGGAGGACCCAAGCTCACCCTATACCACGAGATATAATCCACATCTTAGTCAATAAACTGGAGAGTAATCTGAATACTGTCAGAACAAACTCAACAACTAAATACAGAGGAAAAGCTGCATCTGAGAGGTTAGGAAGCTCAGAAAGGCAGAGAGAGGCTTCTGCAGAAGGGAGGGAGCTGTGTGTATGGAGAGGGTAGAGAAACGGGCCTTAACACCAAGAAACTTGCAGTGAGAAGAATAATCCCCATAATGTTTGACTTTGAAAACCAGAGGGGCTGAATTTTTTAAGATTGTATAATCAGTGGGACTTGGAGCCTGCAGCTTTAAAACTCAGCTGACTCAGCACTAAAGCAGCCAGGAGGGTGAGCAATTGCTGGGCCACTGCCCTTAAAGAGACAGCAACCTGCACAGAGAAGCAACATAGAATTAGTAGTTTACACAATGCTGGGGAGCAAACAGGAGACAGATCTATTCGTACTGATTTCAAAGCAAGTTGGGGGACTTTAAAAATGAAGGACCCAACAGATAAGATTTTTACCCCCACCTCTCAGCATAAACAAATTGTCATCGGCAGGAGGTAGAACTGCACAGACACTGGCTATCTAACTTACGGGCAGTAGTTACCTCCGTGAGTTCTCCTGAGCACTCAACCACTCCAAGCCTGCATCCCTGTGACTGTGGGCTCAGGGCAAATTTGCTAAAACCACACACTCTTCACCCACTCACCAGTGCATAGGTGCCCCTATCCACTAAGCCCAGCCATCTCATAAGATATAGCTACCTTGCCACACTGAGCCATAATGACCATACAATAACCAGCTGCTGAGTGGTGCTGCTGCTGCAGGCCACTCCTTACCATATGCTCCAAGCCACTATCGTGTACCAAGCCCAACCACATCCAGGCATCATGACGTACAGCTCCCAGCCTCTGACCCCAGGCCAACCTGGCAAGCAGTTCCCAGCCAATGCAGTATTTCTGTGGATGCAGCATAGGACTAGTGGCCCAGTACAACTGTTGCTAACACTGCTACCCTACTCCCAAGTTTCTGGGTAGGCATGACCCTTATAGCTACCCTGCTTAGATCCCACTAACAATACAGAGAGCAAATACAGCCCACAACAGGCAGAGAGAAAATACAGCCCACAACATCCCACAAAGGAAAAGTGACTCAGACACAACAGCAGAGCACAAGCAACACACAAACACACACAGAGGATATGCTCCTGAAATGCAAGATTCAGGCAAACATGGCATAGTGCACTTGAGAGAACTCCAGGATCTCTTCCTTATAAAAGCACTACTTTGAAGAGCAGAAGACATAGCTGACTTTATTAACACAGAGAAATAGACACAGAGAGGGAAGGGAAAGGGGAAAAATTTCTCCCAAATGAAAGAAGAGAAAAAAGCCATGGCTAAAGATCTAAGTGAAACAGATATAAATAATGTGCCTAATAGAGAATTTAAAGTATTGTTCATAAGAATACTCATGAACTTAAGAAAGGGGTAGAAGACATGAGAGACCTTAACACCCAGATAAAAAATAACATAGCAGAGATAAAGGGGCCAATAAACAAAATGAGACACATACATGCTTGATGGAATGAAGAGAACATTAGAAGAAGCAGAGGAACAAATTAGTGATCTAGAAGACAAAACAATGAAAGGTATTCAAGGTGAACAAAAAAAGAGAGAAAAAGAATTATGCCTAATGAGAATAGACTTTGGGAACTCACAGACTCATCAAATTTAATAACATTTGTATTATGGGAGTCCCAGAATAACAGCAGAAAAGGGGGCAGAAAATTTATGTGAAGAAATAACAGCTGGAAACTTCCCTAATCTAGGAAAAGAAACAGATACATCGATCAGGAAACAAAGAAAATTCCATCAAAATCAACAAAAACAGGCCAACACCAACACATACTGTAATTAAATGTGCAAAATATAGTGACAGAGACAAAATCTTAAAAGCAAAAAAACAAAAGAGACAGTAACTTAAAAGGGAAAGCCAACTATCAGGACACTTTTAAATGGAAAATTTGCAAGCCAGAACAGAGTGACATAATATATCAAAGTGCTGAAAGGGAAAAATCTTAAGCACAGAATACTTTATGAAAGGCTACGATTCAGAATAGAAGGAGACAGAAAGAGTTTACGGACAAACAAACAAACAAACAAACATCAACTTAAAAGAATTCATGACAACTAAACCAGCCCTGCTACAAATAGTTAAGGGGACTCTGAGTAGAAAGGAGAAACAAAAAGTGACAGTATAAACAAAGATTGACAGGAAACAAAAGCAGTAAAAATGAATATTTCGGTAAAAAGTCAGTCAATGATTTCACAAAATAAAAGGATATAAATTATAACAACATACACATTAAGCATGGGGATTAGAGCAGTAAGGAATGGGTTCAAACTTAAAAAACCATCAACTTAATATAGACTCCAATAAAAAAGAACAGGTTACATACAAAACTAATGGTAACCATATAAAAAGAATCATCAATAAATATGCAAAAAATTGAGAGAAAGAAATCCAAATGTTACAGTAATGAAAATCAGGAAAACATGAAAAACAAGAATCAGAGAAAATATTCAGAAACAACTACACAATAAATAATAGACAATAAACACATATCTATCAATAATTACTTTGAATATAAATGACCTAAAAGCTCTAATCAAATAATAGGGTGATGTAATGGGTACAAAACAAGACCCATCTATATGCTATCTAGAGAAGACTGATTTTAGACCTAAAGAAACCTGCAGATTGAAAGTGAGGGAATAGAGAAACATCATGCAAGTGTTAGCCAAAAGAAAGTTGGACTAGCAATGTTTACATCAGAATGTTTACATCAGAAAAAAAAAGACGTTAAAAAACAGTAGGAGGGAAAGATGGCAGAGGAGTAGGGACCCTATTTCAACCAGTCCCCTGAATTGAGCTATATATCTACCAGACCACTCTAAATACCCATGAAATCAGTCTGAGATAGAAGAAGATATATCTGGATCTCTACAAACAGAATATCTCTGGTGGCTGGTATCAAGGTATGACGTGGGAAGTTGTGATACTGGACAGATACTGGAAGATAAATGGAAGGGGAAGGGAAGGATCCAGGAACCTCTGCAGCCAGAGTACAAAAGCCTCACGTGCCAGGAACTGGGCAAAGACTCACAGACTGGTAGTGGGGTAGGGAGACAATGGGGCAACCCCCCAGACTGAAACCTGGCGCTGCAGGAGCACACATGCAAACTGGGGGTGGCTGGCAATTTTAGAAGCACAAAGAGCAGTAACATGCCTGGACCTGGAAGTGAGGGCTGGGAGTGCTACTGTGGGGCTCACAAT
>NC_081575.1:60442183-60557627 GCF_022355385.1 Mustela nigripes | reverse complement strand
CCAGGACACTGTGGGTTTTAGCAGCACAAACAAAATGGAGACAGTGTGGGGCTCACAACCCAGGACACTGTGGGTTTTAGCAGCACAAACAAAATGGAGACAGTGTGGCATGGAGAGCGCACTGAGAGGCAGACTGTGATCTCTCTGTTCTGAGATAGAGCTTTGGATCAGTCAATTCTTCTCTGACTCACGAGTGGGGGAAATGCAGAAAGCCACCAGAGAACAAAAGCCCCCCAAAACTGGTTTTCACTGAGCCCATCCCCCCATAGGGGACAGGGCAACTCTGCCCAAACAGGGTTGCCTGAGTAACAGCATGACAGCCCCTCGATCAGAAGACAGCCTGGAAGAACAAAAGGTCAATAACCCTAACGTTCCTAAAAAACAAATACATCTCATTTGGGTGGTAGTCAGTAATTTGGATTCTGTACATTCCCTAAACCACACTGCAGCAGAATGACTAAGAGAACACAGGAAAAATTCAGACTGTGACCTCTGCCACAAAACAAATAGATACACACATAAGCAAGATGTCAAAAACAGACTTCAGGGTAAGTTATGCAGACAATAGCTACAATGGAGAAAACCATTAATGGCAACATAGATTCTCTAAGGGTAGAACTGAGAGCTGATCTAGAGGATCTTGAAACAGCTATCTATGAGATCCAATCTAATCTACATACTCTAACAGCTAGGGTAAACAAGGCTGATGAAATAATTACTGATCTAGAAGACAAACTGATAGAAAAGAAGGAACAGGAGGAATCCTGGAAAAATAGCTTAAAATCCATGAATACAAAATTAAAAAAATAAACAATGCCAACACACATTCCAAGGTCAGAATTATTGGGATCCTTGAGGGTGGGTGGACACAGAGAGAGGCCTAGAAGATACATTTGAGCAAATTGTAGCTGAGAACTTCCCTAATCTGGGGAAGGAAATGAGTATTTGTGTCCTAGAGGCAGAAAGGACCCCTCCCAAGATCAAGGGAAATACCAACGCCCAAGTATATAGTAGTAAAACTCACAAATCTTAGAACCAAGGAAACCATCTTAAGGGCAGTTAGGGGCAAGAGATATCTTATGTACAGAGGAAAGAACATCAGAATAATGTCAGACCTGTCCACAGAGCCCCAGCAAGCCAGAAAGGAAAGGCAAGACATACTGAGGGTAATAAATGAGAAGAACATGCAGCCATGAATATTTTATCCACCAAGTCTGTCATGTGCAATGGATGGAGAGATAAAAAGCATCCAAGACTGGCAAAAACTGAAAGACTATGTGACCACTAAACCAGCCCTGCAAGAAAAATAAACTGGGATTCTATAAAAGAAGAAGGACCCCAAGAGTGATATGCAAAAGAAAAGTACAAAGAAAATCTATAGAGGGGAGCCTGGGTGGCTCAGTGGGTTAGGCCGCTGCCTTCGGCTCGGGTCATGATCTCAGGGTCCTGGGATCGAGTCCCGCATCGGGCTCTCTGCTCAGCAGGGAGCCTGCTTCCCTCTCTCTCTCTGCCTGCCTCTCCATCTACTTGTGATTTCTCTCTGTCAAATAAATAAATAAAATCTTTAAAAAAAAATCTATAGAAACAAAGACTTCACAGACAACATGATGACAATAAACTCTTATCTTTCAATAATTACTCTCAAGGTGAATGGCCTTTTAGGCCATTTTATGCTCCTCTTAAACAGCACAGGGTTGCAGATTGGATAAAGAGACAGTACCCATACATATGCTGTCTATAAGTGACATATTTTGAACCTACAGATACATCCATACTGAAGGGAAACAGATGGAGAACCATCTTTCATGCCAATGGACCACATAAGAAAACTGAGGCAGCAATTCTCCTATCTGACAAATTAGATTTTAAGGTAAAGACTACAGTTAGAGATACAGAAGGATACTATATCACTCTTAAAGGGTCTATCTAATAAGAATATCTAACAATTGTAAATACCTATGTCCCCAACATGGAAGCAGCCAAACACATAAGTCAACCCTTAACCCAAACAAAGACACATACTGATAATAAAACATTAATAGTAGGAGACATCAACACTCCACTCTCTGTAATAGATCATCTATGCAAAAAATCAACAAAGGAACAAGAGCTTTGAATGACACACTGGACCTCATAGATATAACATTCCACCCTAAAACAACAGAATACTCATTCTTCTCAAGTGCATATGGAACTTTCTCCAGAATAGACCACATACTGGGTCACAAATCAGGTCTCAACCCATACCAAAACACTGAGATTCTTTCCTGCATATTCTCAGACCACGATACTTTGAAACTGGAACTCAATCCCCAGAAAAGTATGGAAGAAATTCAAACACTTAGCTAAAGACCATCCTGCTCAAGAATGTTTGGGTCAAACAGGAAATCAAAGAACTTAAACAATTCATGGAAAACAATGAGAATGAAAACACTTTGGTCCAAAACCTATGGGATACGGCAAAGGTAGTCCTAAGGGGGAAGTACGTAGTCATCCAAAACTCACTAAAAAAAAAGTAGAGAAATTCTGAATACACAAACTATCTTTTATACCTTAAAGTACTAGAGAATCAACAACAAATTAAGCCTAACCCATGCATGATAAGGGAAATAATTAAGATTAGAACAGAGATTGATGAATCAGAGATAAAAAAATATAGTAGAACATATCAACGAAACTAGAAGCTGATTCTTTGAAAGAATTAATATGATCAATAAACCACTGGCAGACATGTCCAAAAGAAAAGAGAAAGGACCCAAATTAATAAAATTATGAACAAAAGGGGAGAGAACACAACTAACACAAAGGAATAGAAATAATCATCAGAAATTATCATCAACAGCTATATGTCAGTAAGTTAACCAATCTAGAAGAAATGGATGCATTCCTGGAAACCTATAAAGTACCAAGACTGAAACAGGAAGAAATTGACAACCTGAATAGACCAATATCTAGTAATGAGATTGAAGCAGCAATCAAAAACCTCCCAAAACACAAGAGTCCAGGACGTGAAAGATACCCTGGGGAATTATACCAAACATTCAAAGAAGAACTAATACCTATTGCCCTGAAGCTGTTTTAAAAAAAACAGAAATAAGGAAAACTTCCAGATTCTTTCTAGGAGGCCAGCATTACCTTGATCCCAAAACCAGGCAAAGACCCCATCAAAAAGGAGAATTTCAGACCAATATACCTGATGAATATGGATGAAAAAATTCTCAACAAGATACTAGCTAATAGGATCCAGCACTACATTAAAAGGATAATCTACCACACCAGGTGGGATTTATCCCTGGGATGCAAGGGTGGTTCAACATTGTTAATTAATTAACATTAATTAATTAGCAACTTAATCAATAATCAATCAATTAATTAATTAATTTTTGAAAGTTAATATAAATTAAGTAATTTAATTAATAAAATTAATAGAAAAATAATAAATTAACAAAAATTAATAGAAGAGAGAAAAATTATAGAAAAAATTAATAGAAGGAGAGAGAAAAACCACATGTTCTTTTGAATGGATGCAGAAAAAGCATTTAACAAAATATAGCATCCTTTCCTGATTAAAACTCTTCAGAGTATAGTGATGGGGGGAACATTCCTCAATTTTATAAAATCCATCTATAAAAAACCCAGAGTAAATATCATTCTCAATGGGAAAAAGCTGACAGCCTTCTCTTTGAGATCAGGAACATGATAAGAATGGCCACTATCACCACTGTTGTTCAACATAGTACTAGAAGTCCTAGCAACAGCAATCAGATAACAAAAAGAAATGAAAGTTATTCAAACTAGCAAAGAAGTCAAACAAATTCTCTCCCCCCACAGATGACATGATACTTTATATGGAAAACCCAAGACTCCACCCCCAAAGCAATTCAGTAATGTGGCAGGACACAAAATCAATGCACAGCAGTCAGTTGCTTTCTTATACAATAAAATATAACTGCAGAAATAGAAATTAGAGAATCAACTGCATTTACAATCGCACCAAAAACAAGATATCTTGGAATAAACCTAACTAAAGGGGTGAAGGATCTATACTCTAGGAACTACAGAATACTCCTGAAAGAAATCAAGGAAGACACAAAGAAATCAAAAGAAGATACAAAGAAATCAAGGTAGACACAAAGAAAAATATTCCACACTCATGGATCGGAAGAATAAATTTTGTTAAAATGTTGATGGAGCAGCCTATACTTTCAACACCATCCTGTTCAAAATACCAACAGCATTTTTCAAAGTGCTGGAACAAAAAATCCTAAAATTTATATGGAACCAGAAAAGACCCCAAATTGGCAAGGAAATGCTGAAAAAGTAAACAATGCTGGGGGCATCATGCTTCCTTATTTTGAGCTATATTACAAAGCTGTGATCACCAAGAGAGCATAGTACAGGCACAAAAGCAGATACATATACCAATGGAACAGAATATAGAGCCCAGATATGGGCCCTCAATTCTATGGTCAACTAATCTTCAAAAAAGCAGGAAGAAGTATCCAATGGAAAAAAAGACAGTCTCTTCAATAAATGGTGCTGGGGAAATTGGACAGCTATATACAGAAAAAGGAAACTCGACCATTCTCTGACACCATACACAAAGATACATTCTAAATGGATGAAAGCTCAATATGAGACAGGAATCCACCAAAATCCTAGAAGAGAACATAGGCAGTAACATCTTTGACATCAACCACAGCGGCTTCTTTCAAGACAGGGGGAAAAAAAGCAAATATGAACTTTGGGGCTTCATCGAGTTTCCTGCCCACCAAAGGAAACAGTCAACAAAACCAAGAGGCAATCAGGGAATGGGAGAAGAAATTTGCAAATGACACTACAGACAAAGGGCTGATATTTAAGATCTGTAAAGAATTTCTAAAACTCAACACTCAAAAAACAAATAAGTCAAAAAATGGGAAGAAGACATGAACAGACACTTCTTCAAAGAAGACATACAAATGGCTATCAGACACATGAAAAAGTGTTCATCCGCATTAGCCATCAGGGAAATTCAAATGAAAACCACACTGACATACCACCTCACACCACATAGAATGGCAAAAATTGACAAGGCAAGAAACAACAAATGTTGGAGGGGTTGTGGAGAAAGGGGAACCCTCTTACTCTGTTGGTGGGAATGAAAGCTGGTACAGCCACTTTGGAAAACAGTATGGAGGTTCCTCAAGGCATTAAAAATAGAGGTACCTTACAACCCAGCAACTGGACTACAGGGTGTTTACCCCAAACAGAGACATGTAGTGAAAAGAAAGGACACATGCACCCCAATGTTCATAGCAGCAATGTCCAGAATAGCCAAACTGTGGAAAGAGCTGAAATGCCATTCAACAGACAAATGGATAAAGGAGATGTGGTCCATATATACAATGGAATATTACTCAGCCATCAGAAAGGATGAATATCCAACTTTTGCATCAATGTGGATGGAACTGGAGGAGATTATGCTGACTGAAATAAGTCAAGCAGAGAAAGTCAATTATCATATGGTTTCACTTACTTGTGGAACATAAGGCATAGCATGGAGGACATTAGAAGGAAGGTTAAAAGGAAAGGAGAGAGGAATCAGGAGGGAGATAAACCATGAAAGACTATGGACTCTGGGAAACAAACTGAGAGTTTTAGAGGGCAGGGGTGTGGGGGGATGGTTTATTAGCCCGCTGATGGGTACTAAGGAGGGCATGTATTGCATGGAACACTGGGTGTTATACACAGACAATGAATCATGGAACACTGCATCAAAAACTAATAATGTAGTGTATGGTGGCTAACAAAAAAAAACAAACAAATAAGTAAATAAATAAAAATGCACGGTAATCCAGGGGGAAAAAAAAAAGACACTATAAAATGACTAACAAGAGACAAAGAAGTACACTATATAATAATAAAAGAGGGACGCCTGGGTGGCTCAGTTGGTTAAGCAGCTGCCTTCGGCTCAGGTCATGATCCCAGCGTCCTGGGATCGAGTCCCACATCGGGCTCCTTGCTCAGCAGGGAACCTGCTTCTCCCTCTGCCTCTGCCTGCCATTCTGTCTGCCTGTGCTCGCTCTCTCCCCCTCTCTTTCTCTGATAAATAAATAAAATCTTTAAAAAAAATAATAATAATAAAAGAGAAAATCCAAGAAGAAAATATAACAATTATAAGGATTTATGCACCTAACATAGCTGCACACAAATATATAAAACAGTTAATAAACAATTATGAAGGAACTAATTGACAATAATACAATTATAAAGAGTATTTTTTTAAGATTTATTTTTTAATTTGACAGAGAGAAATCACAAGTAGGCAGAGAGGCAGGCAGAGAGAGAGGGAGGAGGAAGCAGGCTCCCCACTGAGCAGAGAACCCGACGCGGGCAGAGGCCAAAGACAGAGGCTTAACCCACTGAGCCACTCAGGTGCCCCGACAATAATACAATTATAGTACAGAATTTTATCACCCCACTTAGGTTAATGGACAGATTATCTGAACAGAAATGCAAGAAGGAAACAATGGCTTTAAATGACACACTGGAACACATGAATCTAACAGATATATTCAGAACATTCCTTCCTAAAACAGCAAAATACACATGCTTTTCAAGTGTACATGGAACATTATCCAGAATAGATCACATATCATCCCACAAAACACCCTCAACAAATTAAACAATATGAAATTCATACCATGCATCTTTTCTGACCAGAATACTATGAAACTAGAAGTCCATTACAATAAAAAATCTGGAAAGAGTACAATAAGTGGAGATTAAATAACATGTTAACTCAACAATGATAGGTCAAAGAGGAAACAAAGGAAGAGATTTAAAAATACATGGAAGCAGATAAAAATGAAAATACAACAGTGCAAAATCCCTGGCACAGAACGTGATTGTAAAAGGAAAGTTTGTGGCAATATAGACCTTCTTGAAGAAGCAAGAGAAAAACCCAAATAAACAACCTAACATTACACCTAAAGGAGCTAGAAAAGGCAGGACAAACTATACGTAAAGCCAGTAGAAAGAAGGCAATAAAAAGGGTAGAGCAGTAATAAATGACAGAGATACTAAAACAAACAACTGAACAGATCAATAAAACCTAAAACTTGGTTTCTTGAAAAAATTAATTAAACTGATAAACTTCTAGCCACACTCAAGAAAAAAACAAGAAAGGGCTCCAATAAATAAAATCCCATATGAGAAAGGAGAAATAACCAATACCACAGAAATAAAAAGAATGAAAATAAAATAAAATAAAAAGAATGAAAAATATGCCAACATATTGAACAACATGTAAGAAATGGATAAATTCAATAAATATATTACCAAACTGAAACATGCAGAAACATACATTTTTAAAGATCTTATTTATTTATTTATTTATTTATTTAATTTGACAGAGAGAGAGAGAAAGAGAGAAAACGAGTAAGGAGAAGGAGCAGCAGAGGAAGAGGAAAAAGCAGGCTCTCCACTGAGCAAGGAGCTCAATGTGAGGCTCAATCCCAAGACCCCAGGATCATGACCTGAGCCAAAGGCAGACGCTCAATGACTGAGCTACCCAGGTGCCCCAAGAAACATAAAATTTGAACAGACCAATAACCAGCAAAGAAAATGAGTCAGTAATTAAAAAAACTCCCAGCCACAAAAGTCTAGGACCAAGGGGCTTTACAGGTAAATTACACCAAATACTTAAAGAGTTAATACCTCCTCTTCTCAAACAATTCCAATGTAAACTTCCCAATTCATTCTATAAGGCCATCATTACCCTGATACCAAACCAGATAAAAGACACCACTAAAAACAAATGACAGGCTGATCCTTGATGAATGGAGATGCAGAAATATTCACCAAAATGCTAGTAAACGAAATTCATCAATACATTAATAAAATCATTTAACAAGACAAAGTAGAATTTATTCCTGGGTTGGAAGGGTGATTCAATATTTGCAAATAAATCAATGTGACACATCACATAAATAAGAGAAAAGATAATAATCATGTGCTGAACATCTGTTGAACGGTCAACAGATGCAGAAAAAAGCTTTTGACAAAGTACAGAATCCATGATAAAAAACCCTCAACTAAGTAGGTTTAGAGGGAACATACCTCAACATGATGAAGGCCATATACAGAAAAACGGACAGCTAACATCATCCTCAATGGGGTACAACTGAGAGCTTTTCCTCTATATTCAGAAACAAGATAGGGATTGTCTATTCTCACCACTGTTAACATAGTACAGGAAGTCCTGATCACAGCAATCAAACACAAAGAAATAAAAGGCATCCAAATCAGTAAGAAGAAATCAAATTTTCACCATTTCCAGTTGTCATGATACTTTATATAAAAAAAACCAAAGACACCACCAAAAGACTGCTAGAACTGGGGCGCCTGGGTGGCTCAGTGAGTTAGGCCGCTGCCTTCGGCTCAGGTCATGATCTCAGGGTCCTGGGATCGAGCCCCACATTGGGCTCTCTGCTCAGCGGGGAGCCTGCTTCCCCCTCTCTCTCTGCCTGCCTCTCTGCCTACTTGTGATCTCTATCAAATAAATAAATAAAATCTTTAAAAAAAAACACTGCTAGAACTGATAAATAAATTTAGTTAAGCTGCAGGATACAAAATCAACATAAGAAATCTGTTGCATTATTATACATTAATGATAAAGCAGCAGAAAGAGAAATTAAGGATTCAATCCAACTTATAATCGCACAAGAAATAATAAGATACATAGGAATAAACCTAACCAAAGAAGTAAAAGACCTAGACTGCGGAAAGTATAAAACACTGATGAAAGAAACTGAGGATCATAGAAATAGAAGACATTTCATGCTCAAGGATCAGAACAAATATTGTTAAAATGTCTATTCCACCCAATGTAATCTACACATTTACTGCAATCCCTATCAAAATACCACCAGCATTTTTCAGAGTTAGAACAAATAATCCAAAAATTTGTAGGGAACCACAAAATACCTTGAATAACCAATGCAATCCTGAAAAAGAAAAGCAAAGCTGGAGGAATCACAATTCTGGACTTCACATTATATTACAAAGCTATGGTGATCAGAACAGTATGGTAGTAGTACAAAAATTGACACATATATTAACAGAAAAGAACAGGAATCCCAGAAATGAACCCACAAATATATGGCCAATTAATCTAGAAACACAGAAAGGGTCGCCTGAGTGGCTCAGTGGGTTAATATCTGCCTTTGGCTCAGGTCATGATCTCAGGGTCTTGGGATCGAGTCCCACATCTGATTCCCCTGCTCAGCAGGGAGCCTACTTCCCCCCTCTCTCCCTGCTGCTCTGCCTACTTGTTATATCTCTCTCTGCGTCAAATGAATAAATAAAATCTTTAAAAAAAAAACAGGAAAGAATATCTAACAGGAAAAAGAGAGTCCCTCCAACAAATGGTGTTAGGAAAACTGGATAGCCACATGCAAAAGGAAGAAACTGTACCACGTTCTTACACTGCACACAAAAATAAATTCAAAATGGATGAAAGACCTAAATGTGAGACAGGAAACCATCAAAAATCCTGAAAAAAAACAGAGGCAGTAATCTCTTTGACTCAGCCATAACAACTTCTTTCTAGATATATCTCCTGAGGCAAGGGAAACAAAAGCAAAAATAAACTACTGGGGGCACATCAAAATAAAAAGTGTCTGCACAATGAAGAAAACAATCAACAAAACTAAAAGGGAACCTAAGCAATGGGAGAAGATATTTGCAAAGGACATATCTGATAAAAGGTTAGTATCCAAAATATATATGGAACATATAAAACTCAACACTCAGAAATCAAATAATCCAGTTAAAAAATGGACAGAAGAAATAGTCTTCCAAAAACAGACATACAGATGGCCCACAGACACATGAAAAGATGTTCATCATCACTTACTATCTGGGAAATTCAGATCAAAACTACAATGAGATATCACCTCATACTTGCCAGAATGGCTAAAATCAACAACACAAGAAACAAAAGGTGTTGGTGAGGATATGAAGAAAGGAGAACCATCTTGCACTGTTGGTAGGAATGCAAACTGAGTGCAGCCACTCTGGATAGTATGGTGGTTCCTCAAAAAGTTAAAAGTCAAACTACCCTATGATCCAGCAACTGCAATACCGGGTAATTACCCAAAGAATACAAAAACACTAATTCAGAGGGATATATGAATCCATATTTTTATAGCAGCATTTTTTTACAATAGCCAAGACACATGCAGCAACACACATGTGCATCAATTGATGGATAAAGAAGAATACAGACAATGGGATATTATTCAGTTTTTAAAAAGAATGCAATCTTGTCATTTGTGATGACATGGATGGAGCTACAGAGTATAATGCTAAGTGAAATGGCAGTCAGAGAAAGACAAATACCGTTATGTTTTCATGCACCCGTGGAATTTAAGAAGCAAAAGAAAGGAGCAAAGGGAAAGAAAGAGACAAATCAAGAAACAGACTCTTACTTATAGAGAACAAACTGATGGTTACCAGAGGAGTTTTGGGGGAATGGGTTAAATAGGTGATAGGGATTAAAGAGGGCACTTTTCATGATGAGCACCAGGTGATGTATGGAATTGCTGAATCACTATATTGTCCAGCTGAAACTAATAAAACACTGTTAAGCAACAAAATTTAAAACTAAAAAAGAAAAGATTTAATAAATAAAACTTTTCATTTTGTGTATCCCTGTACCAATTACTATATAATTTTATCAATTTTTTGTTCTGAAATTCATATTAGCTTTATATATATTTAATCCCCTATCTTTAATACATGCTTGTCTTTTTCAGTGAGATATTTTACTTTCATACAATTTCTTATTACTAGTTAATTCCTTTTCTTTTCTGAAGAAAGTTATCTCAACATTTTTTTTAGATTTAATTTTTTTTTCAGTGTTCCAAAATTCATTGTTTATGCACCATACCCAGTGGTCCATGTAATACATGCCCTCCACAATACCCACTACCAGGCTCTCCCTACCCCCACACCCCTCCAAAACCTTCAGTTTGTTTCTCAGAGTCCACAGTCTCTCATGGTTTGTCTCCCCTCCAGTTCCCCCCAACTCACTTCTCCAACATTTCTTTTTTGACTGTTTTAATTTTGACAAGTTCATTTATTTTTTGCTTGTCTGGAAAACTATTTATCTCCCCTTAAATTCTGAATAATATTACCAAGTAGGATTCTTGGTTGGACATTTTCTTGTTGTTGTTTTTTTTTTTCCTTTCAGCACCTTCAATATACCATGTCATACCATGCCACTCCCTTTTGACCTACAAAGTTTCCAGTGAAAAATCAGCTGATGGGCTTATGGGGGCCCTTTTTAAAATACTTTATTTATTTATTTGACAGAGAGAAAGATCACAAGTAAGCAGAGAGGCAGGTAGAGAGAGAGAGAAGAGGAAGCAGGCTCCCCACTGAGCAGAGAACCCAATGTGGGGCTTGATCCCAGGACCCTGAGATCATGACCTGAGCCGAAGGCAGAGGCTTTAACCCACTGAGCCACCCAAGCACCCCTGCGGGGGCCCTTTTAATGCAACAATTCATTTATCTCTGGCTGCTCTTAAGATTCTCTTTAATCTTTAACATTTTAAATTGAATGTTCTTTATTTTTTTTAAAAGATTTTATTTATTTATTTGACAGAGATCACAAGTAGGCAGAGAGGCAGGCAGAGAGAGAGAGAGAGAGAGAGAGAGAGGGAAGCAGGCTCCCTGCAGAGCAGAGAGCCCGATGCGGGGCTCGATCCCAGGACCCTGAGATCATGACCCGAGCCGAAGGCAGCAGCCCAAACCACTGAGCCACCCAGGCGCCCCTTGAATGTTCTTTAATGTATATCTCTTTTTTTCTTATTTGGAACTCTGTGGGCTCCCTGGAACTGAATATCTGTTTCCTTCCCTACGTTAGGGAAATTTTTAGCCATAATTTATTGAAATAAGTTTCCTACCTTTTTTGCTTTTTCTTCTGTCTTCATTTGGGACTCCCTATAATGCAGATGTTATTCTGCTAGATGTTGTCTAGTATGTACCTTAAACTATCTTAATTTTTCTATTTTTTTCCCCTTTTCCTATTCTTGGTACTTCTGATGTCTTGTCTTCCATGTTGCTCATCTGTTCTATTTTGTTTATTCTGCTATTGAACCCTCTAGGTATATTTACCACTTCACTTATTGTATTCTTCAGCTTTGTGACTTCTCTTTGTTACTTTCTTGTGGTTTATATCTCTCTGTTGAAGTTTTCACTGTGTTCATCCATTCCTCTCCTGAGTTTGGTAAGCATATTTATGACCATTACTTTGAATTCTTTATCAGGGAGATTACTTATCTCTACTTCATTAAGGTCTATTTCTGAGGTTTTCTCATTCTTTCATCAGGAACATATACCTGTCTGCTCATTTTGCTTGACTCCATTTAAGTTTCTATGTGTTAGGTACAAGAGTTACCTTTCCTCTTTAAAAAAAATTTAATTATAGCTAACACACAATGTTATATTAATCTCAGGTGTACAACATAGTAATTTGATAAGTTTACACATTATACTATGTTCACCAGAAGTATAGCTACTGTCTGTCACCATATACTGCTATTAAAATATGACTTACTACATCCCCTATTTGGTAATTTTTACCCTATGATTTATTTATCCCATAACTGAAAACCTGTATCTCTCATCCCCTTCACCCATTTTACCAATTACACTACTTCCTTCCAGGATGGCAATCACAAGCTTCTTCTCTGCATTTATGGGTCTGCTTCTGCTTTTTGTTCATTGGTTTTACTTTTTAGATTCTACATATAAATGAAATTATATAGTGTAATCTTGCATTGGAGATAAATCTTATCAGTTCAACCATGGCCTAGCTTATGGCTGTTTCTCATACCCCTGAGATTGTCTATAAGTAGCACAATTTGTTCTTGATAGGTCTCAGTTGTTGAGGGTATGCCAAGGAAGGGATCTCAAGACAGTGTCTAGTTTCAGGCTAATTTTAAGACAGATTATCAGGCAATATATTCTTAAGATATGCAAATATGTAGTCTTTGGGTCCACAATCATAAACCCTGTTGACTTCCAGACCAATTCCAGAGGTGTCCCTGCACAATAGTTGCAAAAATCATAGATTTAGACGTGTGTATAACGTCCTTTCTGTGGGGTATCAGTGAGCTACAATGATGTCAAGATAATGCCAAGTGAGGGTTCTAATATAGTGAATACCCCTGCCCATGTGCCCTGAGAGCCTTTCTATAGCCTCTGGATGTGTGAGCTGCCCCCATGACAAAAAAAATAGGAATTTTTTCATATCAAGAACAGGGGTGTATTTTAGTCTTAGTTGTGCAATTCCCTGGGTATGATAGCCTGTCAAAAACTGTCTCTCTAACTTCTTCAAACACATTGGATCCAGAAACAATATCCTGGGCCTCTAGAGCCAGGTGGTCAAGGGGTATCCTGTGTGGGGTGTGCATGCCCACCAACTATGGCAGGCAGGCTGTAAATGTGGTATGGGGGTGGGGTACTCAGCCCACCTGGTTGTGGTGGGATAGGCCACAGCTGCAGAATGCATGGGTAGGGTGCTCCCATTGAAGCTAGTGGACTTAAAGACTTAAAGGAGGGGTTCCCAACAGTGCCCATCTACACCATCACCAACAAGGGAGGAGAATCCAAAAATGGTGCCCACTTCTGCCCCTGGAGAGAGTCCCAAGAGGTTCCTGCTTCTCCAGCAGATGCATTAAGAATAGCAAAGGAGTCTCCTTCACATAGAGTCTAGTTGGCTTGCAAACTATTGTTTTTGAGCTGGGTCCCATGGCAAGTGAGTCTGTGCAGGACCCTTTAAGAGTATATTTTTCATTCCCTACAATTCTCCTAGAAGTAAGCCCCACTGGTTCTTATAGCCAGATGCTTTGGGGGCTCATTTCTCCACTGCAGGTCCCAAGGGTTGGGGTGTCTGATGTGGGACATAGATAACTTGCTCCTCAAGAACAAGTTCCGTATTATGAGATCACTCCCAACTGTGGATTGCTGCTCCTGAGGTGGAGTTTTTTTGAAGGACCACATCTCTACCTCTTCTACCCTTCTCAATGTGGTCCATTTATGCTTTGTTGTAGAGCCACTGTTTACCTAGCTTTCAGGTCCTTTTCAGAGGGAATTGTCCCATATATAGCTGCAGATTTGTTGTGTTCATAGAAGGAGGTAGTTTCAGGATCCTTCTAGGCCACCATTTTTCAATGTGTCTTTTAAAAAGTATGTAGATTGTAAATGCCTAAGAACAACTGATTGGTCATATTTGAGCATCACCAATACATGCTACTAAAGAGAATATGGTTTATTTATTTTTAAAAAGTATGTAATTTTAAAGTAACAAACAGCTCACATAATTAATTGAATACAGCAGGCTCAAAGAGGATTTTCATTAACTGTTACTATAATATGTGTTTTCTTCCTTTCTATGTAATCAAATAGAACTTGTTTTATATACTACAGCCATACTAAATCCAGAATTTCACACTGATCTTCATTACTACCGAGATATCTTACCATGTAGATTTCAGCACCAATATATATTAATTAAGGTACAGATCAGAAAGAAGAAATAAAACCAACTTTCCAGAGATATGAAAAAAGAAAGCAACATACTTAAGTTTCTCATTTTGCTCTTACCGTATGTGATTCTAATTCAGCAATTTTCTCAGGGGTCTCAGAACCCAAATAATATATTCTAATCACATGGTCAGTGCTACCTGTTGTAATGAACATACCACCTGGAAGATTAAAAAACAAACAAGCAAACATTACACCAAGTAACTTTAAAAAACCTTTTAATTGCCTTCTTAGTTATATGCTACCTTATATTAATAAGAGGATATCTTATCATTAAAGACAGGTTATCTTCTAATCATTAAAGACATATAAAATTTCAGAGAAAAATACATAAAATTCAGGAGAAGTATTTAAAGGACAACTATACCACTCACCCAATAAAAATCCAACAACTATACACTAAATACAGGCCTTTGAATAATAAACATTAAAGGTCAGAGCCTTGAGGAATTCTTTATAATTTATGCAAAATCCTAACGCTCAAAATTTTTTTATAAAATGACCTATAGCTACAGTGGCTATAATGGTGTAACCTAAAAACTCAACCACTTTTTGGATTATGAAAAAATTCTAGAGATGGAAGGTGGTAATATATCAAAAACATTGTGAATATACTTAATGTCAAAAAACTACTCACCTAAAAATAATTATTAAAATAGTAAATTTTAGGGGCACCTGGGTGGTTTTGTCAGTTGAGTGTGCCACTCTTGGTTTCAGCTCAGGTCATGATCTGTGGTCCTGACATTGAGCCCTATATCCATGCTCAGCATGGAGTTTGCCTGAGAGTCTCTTCCTCTGTCCCTTCCCCAACTTAAGTGCTCATGGGCACATGTGTGCACTCTCCCTCTCTTTGTCTCAAATAAATAAATCTTTTTTTTTAAATAGTAAAATTTATGTTAAATTTACCACAATGAAAGAAAAGGTCAACTAGCATATAATTCTTAGCAGTAGAAAAGCAACCTTTACACACTGTAAAAGTGACTTCTATATGGAACTACAGTATATATTTTCTGAAACGTCAGGTCAGGATTTTAATGTTGAACTGTATGTGTATGGGGGGAGAGCTGTACTTTTTACCAACCAAATTCTGATTTATATAAAAACATATTAGAAAAATAAAAAAAAACCTTCAAAAGCTATTACATGTTAGTCAAAATCCACAAAGGTCCATCTATTATATCATATGGTTCACATTTTGGGTATGTTTCTATTAAAAAACATATACCTTTTTCTCCACAAAATTAAACATATATCTTTTACAACTGGATCATTTAGTATTTTGGGTACTTGAAACTTTCAATTTTTACACATACCAGAACTGAAAGATGAGCAAGATATCTGAACTCCAGGTCTGGATCTCTCAGTAAATTTCACTGGGCGATCTCTAAGGGAAAAGTTAAGACATTTGTATTTTCCATCATGTTCATTTAACATACAAGAATCTTTGCACACTGCTACATATTGAGATTTAACATCAGCATTATAAAAAACACAACTGAAGTAGTCAGTACTATTGCCATCATTTGGGTTAAAAATACATTAAACCTTGCAAATATACATTAAGATACCAGTATTATTATTATAACTTTACATATTACCACATAACTTACTACCATTAAGAAGTTCAAAGTCTTTTTTAAATTTTTTATTTCTTTTCAGCATAACAGTATTCATTGTTTTTGCACCACACCCAGTGCTCCATGCAATCCGTGCCCTCCATAATACCCACCACCTGGCTCCCCCAACCTCCCACCCCCTGCCCCTTAAAAACCCTCAGATTGTTTGTCAGAGTCCATAGTCTCTCATGGTTCACCTCCCCTTCCAATTTCCCTCAAGTCTCTTCTCCTCTCCATCTCCCCTTGTCTTCCATGTTATTTGTTATGTTCCACAAATAAGTGAAACCATATGATAATTGACTCTCTCTGCTTGACTTATTTCACTCAGCATAATCTCTTCCAGTCCCGTCCATGTTGCTACAAAAATTGGGTATTCATCCTTTCTGATGGAGGCATACTATTCCATAGTGTATATGGACCACATCTTCCTTATCCATTCGTCCATTGAAGGGCATCTTGGTTCTTTCCACAGTTCGGCGACCATGGCCATTGCTGCTATAAACATTAGGGTACAGATGGCCCTTCTTTTCACTACATCTGTATCTTTGGGGTAAATACCCAGGAGTGCAATTGCACAGTCATAGGGAAGCTCTATTTTTAATTTCTTAAGGAATCTCCACACTGTTTTCCAAAGTGGCTGCACCAACTTGCATTCCTACCAACAGTGCAAGAGTGTTCCCCTTTCTCCACATCCTCTCCAACACATGTTGTTTCCTATGTTGCTAATTTTGGCCATTCTAACTGGTGTAAGGTGGTATTTCAATGTGGTTTTAATTTGAATCTCCCTGATGGCTAGTGATGATGAACAGAAAAAAGTTCAAAGTCTTCTTACCAGAATAATAAATGATACAAATACTCTTTACAAAAATTTTGTGTATAAGTTAAATCGTCTCTTCAACACTAGTTTCATAAGAATTTTATTCTAAAATCTCTAACATCTAATTGAAGTAGGTATAGATGTATTTTATATATTTATACACATGCATACATATATTTTATACTTAAATACATGGACTAAAGAATTTCTCAAGGTAATAAAGAAAAACAAACAGGATTGATTTTGTACAAAATTTCTAATCCAATTCTAAACTTACCTAAACTTCATTGTTTTTACATGCCATTGCCAGAAACAGATTGTTCCATCAGCACCAGTAGAAGTGAGGTATCTGGTTGTGCCTTTAGTTGATGGACAGAACTAAAAAAAAAAAATCTAATTGAAATAGAAAGCTTTCATGTTCAAATTTATTTTAAACACAGCATGTTCTAAAATTATAATCATTTAAAAAATAATTTAAATAAATTCAATCAAGAATTTCAAGAAATCAGTTAAATTTCCTAGATTAATGGATACCTTACAAAAATTGAAAATATCAAGAAACTGTAGAAAAAAAAGTCAGTCAACAAATTTAGGATTAAATATATTAGTCTTAAAAATAATTACTTTTAGGGGTCCCTGGGTGGCTCAATCAATAGAGCATGCAACTCTTGATCTCAGGGCTATGAATGTAGAGATTACCTAAAAATAAAATCTCAAATAACTATTTTAAAGTACTGAATATCACACTTTAAAAGATTACTATTTCATTACTTCTAATGGAGAAAAAAAAAATCACAAGGTGGTTACTAGGTAAACCATTACAAATTTGCTAAATATATGTTTAACAGCAATGACTGTGGAATTTTCATAGTTTTTATGACCACAGCATCAGAAACCATTCTAAAATCAATGCCTAGGAAGTTACTATCTAAATATTTTGGTATTAATGCTTAACTTTAAATTCCAGCTTTAATGACATATGATATAAATTTTGTCCTTTTTAAATTTAAATCATTTTCATTTGTTATAATAGAATAAATAAAATGGTCAAATCACTATATCATTGTAGAAAAAACAGATTAAAAAATATACTTAAGTTGACAATTTAAAGGATGACTAATACCCTAGATGAAACATGGACAGCCTTATCATATAGGATTCTCAAGCTGTGACTCTCAGTATTTTATACATCCTCAGAAAAGAATCACAGATAAGGGAAGAGCCACTGGGCTCCTGATGCCTGAGATACAGGAAAAAGCTGAAAATCAAACCATGGTCTCTGCATGCCATGAGTTTTAAAAATCCCAAATAGAGATAATCAACACCATGAAGATAAATATTAAGAATCAAGATGCATAGGGTTTGAATAAATTTTGACCACAAATTTGAAGAAAATGGTCACTACAGATTAGAAATCATTTATACAGTTCTCGATTGGAAACACATAACTTCTTAAAGACTAGAGTTTAAATAAAAAATTATCAATTAATGTTAGCCATTAATAATTGATAATATAGTAAAGAAACCAGTACTCAGGTAGCATGCCTACACTTTCCTTTCTGAGATAGAGAAGCTTGCATTGGAGAACTTAATCCACAATTTATAGGCAGAGTCTGCAAGCTACAGCCCACAGGCCAATTCCAGCTTGCTGCGTATTTCTGTAAATGAAGTTTTACTGGAACAAATTCACCTTACACTGCCTATGGCTGCTTTTGCACTGGAATGCAGAGTTAAGTAGGTGTGACAGAGACCATATGGCCTGCAAATCCTAAAATATTTACCTATCTGATCTGTAAAATTTGCTGATCACTGATTTATACAAATGAGAAATATGAAACTCTATAATTTTATTAAGTTTGAAGAAACACTAGAACCTTTATTATCACCATTATATTTAAATAAATTCAGTCACAAAGGGGTATCTGGCCCATTAATGTAGTCTAATTGAATTGTTTTTAAATAATAAATCGTGTTAGAGATTATAAAACATTTGTATTTGTATTTCTTAATATAAATTAATATATCATTATTGAAGAAAATTTAGTAAATACAGAAAACAATAAAAGATACTTATAATCCCACCATCCAGAGGCAACCACTATTGAAATCATACCATTTTATCTCAATTTTGCTTACAAAAAAGAATCTGGAAAGATAAACACCATGATGTTAAGAGAGACAGTTAATTAGCCCAGAGTAAGTAAAACATATAGAATGCTAAATAAAATTAAGAGGAGATAAAGAGTGCTGGTGCAGGGAACAACTTAAAATTTTAGAATGGTAAAATGGTCAGAGAAAGTCTCCCTGTGAAAGACAATTTGCACAAGGTGGTTAGAAAGGGAAGGAGGGGCGCCTGAGTGGCTCAGTGGGTTAAAGCCTCTGCCTTCAGCTCAGGTCATGATCCCAGGGTCCTGGGATTGAGCCCTGCATCGTGCTCTCTGCTCAGCAGGGAGCTCTTTCTGCCTGCCTCTCTGCCTACTTGTGATTTCTGAATTTCAAATAAATAAATAAAATCTTTTAAAAAAATTAAAAAAAAAAAAGAAAGGGAAAGAATAAGCCATGTGACTATGCAAGAAAGAGCCATTCCACGGCCATGAAACAGAAAAAGCAAAGGCAGCAGTGTAGATAGAGTGATCTAAAAAGGCAGAGAGGTAGCAGCTAAAGCAGAATGGAAATGGGAAACAAGTAGTAGACAATGAGTTCAAAGAGAGAAAGGGGTTGAGAATATACGCCTTACAATGTGGGTCATTTAGACTTCCACTTAAATCTGAATTTGGAAGCTACTGAAGTTTCTGAGTACCAGTGAAATGATTTAACTTCCATTTAAAAAATCACTCAGCTTGCTATGCAGAGGTTAGACTGGGGCAAGAAAGAGGGAAGGGAAGAAGCAGGAAGATCAGTTAGATGTCTGTCTCAATAATCTAGGTTACCAAGGATAATGGTTTGAAATGGAATAGTAATGATTAAGGTCATGATAATTTGTCAGATTCTGGATTTATTCTGAGGGTAGCCAACATGATATGCTAACAAGTTAGATATGAGATATAAGAGAAAGAAAAAAAGCCAGGGATGACTACTCTGAGCAACTGAAAGGATAAAACTGCCGTATGTTGAGTTGAAGAAAGCTCTTGGAAAAGTAGATTTGAGGAAGAAAGACAGAAGTTCAATTTTGAATATGTTGAATTTGAGATTCATGACATTTATGTGATGGTACCAAGTAGGTATTTGAATATATAAGTATGGAACTAAAAGAAAGGTCCCAGAATAAAAATTTAAGTTTGAAAATCATCAGCCTACAGATAAACCTAAAGCCATGAAACTTAATGAGATCACTAAGAGAAAGAATGTGATAGAGATCCATGGATCTTTAGGGATTTCCCACGTATAAATGAAATGAGATAGAAAGTAGAAAATCAAACTATGAAGGAGCCAAACAGTATCATAAACATTTTTCAATATAAGCAGTTTTTTTTTTATGTTATGTGAGAGTTGCTTCCAAATTCCAGAAATAATCTGTCAGATAAGATGGTAGAAATACAAATAACTAAATAATCACCTAAAACAAAGTCCACGAAATAATTTCCATTGATCAAAAATTTAAATCTAATATACGTTAAACCTAATTCATGAGGCACCTGGGTGGCTCAGTGGGTTAAGCAGCTGTCTTCAGCTCAGCTCATGATCCCAGAGTCCTGGGATCAAGCCCCAAGTTGGGCTCCTTGCTCAGCAGAGAGCTTGCTTCTCACTCTCCTTCTGCCTGCTACTCTGCCTACTTGTGTGTGCTCTCTTTATCAATTAAATAAATAAAATCTTTTAAAAAATCTTGCTAACTCCTCATAAACAGGTGATATTAAATTAAATAACAGACAAAAATTAATGGACATACTTTCTAGTGACCAAAGAACAAAGAAAAGTAAATGGGAGTAATTATCTCATCCACAAAAGTAGTCTCCTTGACCATAGTATAAAATAGAGTTTCAGGATTCCTTTTTGCTCTCAACACAAAGAAGAGAACAAGTTCAACTTAGTTTTCTTAAATTAAAGGTATTTTTGGAGGTATCCAGGATTTTCACTATCAACATTTAGTAAAAACACTCTGTGAACAAGAACTGAAAAGAAGTCAATGCATTTTATGTCAAACATCAAGCTAAAACAGGAAATCACTGAAACGAAGAATAAAATTTTAACATTAAACCATACACACACAATCTGACTGACAAACATCTTGCATTAAGTATTAACACAAAGTATGCCAATATTCAAATTAGAACCTGTTTCCAACCTAACAGGTATCAGTGTTGCTTCCTTACAATATTTGTAAGTCTTTTCCCTTCTTCACAAATACTAGTCAGATAAATGTCTTGCCCTATATTTGGAAAACTAATTCAGTGATTTTTGAATGATCTCTAAAACAATAAATTTATATGAAAAAGGAATTTAAAAAATACCAGAGAAAGGTAGGGCAAAGCCCTTAGAGATCATTTTTCTGTTGCCATTCTTTATAATAATATCCACACAAAATAACAAAAACTGAGAGAATTTTCATCCTCATTACATAGGTAGTGATACCTTTTCATTTTTCTTACCTGTATGGAAGTAATAGAAGCTGAATGTCCCTGAAGGACTGCAACTGGTGCACAAGTTCGAAGACACCACACTCTTACAACCTTATCACAGCTGCCTGCAGCAATAAGAGTGTTTTCATAGTTAACAGCCATATCAGAAATTTCAGCAGAGTGCCCTCGGAGTGTAGCAAGGAGACGTCCATCATCCGTTGCCCAAATTTTCACCAAACAGTCATCTGAACCCTATAGTAACACAGAATGACAGATTCCCAATGAAGCAAAAATTTGCACCACCACCCCTCTTCCCGGAAAAAAAGAGCCAAAATGACAAAGGGAGGATTTTTCTTTAAGATTTTATTTATTTATTTGACAGAGAGAGAGAGAGAGATCACACATAGGAAGAGAGAGAAGCAGAGAGAGGGGGAAGCAGGCTCCCTGATGAGCAGAGCCGAATGCGGGGCTCCATCCCAGGACCCTGAGATCATGACCTGAATGAAGGCAGAGGCTTAACCCACTGAGCCACCCAGGTGCCTCAAAGGGAGGATTTTTATTAAGTTACTTCTAAGCCTTTACTTTCTAATCTCCTCTGTCCATATAATATGGATCCAGGAAGAAATATAAATGATCTTCAAATGACAGCGTTGACAAAGCATTATGTAAACTAATGAAATTTGTGAAGAACTCCCCAAAACTACCAATCCTGACAACTCAAATATTAAAACTCACTTTAAGTGATTTGGCATTAAATATATCTGACATTATTTTTTTTTTAAAGATTTTATTTATTTATTTGACAGAGAGAGAGATCACAAGTAGGCAGAGAGGCAGGTGGGGCGGGGGAGGGGAAGCAGGCTCCCCACTGAGCAGAGAGCCCGATGCGGGACTCGATCCCAGGACCCTGGGATCATGATCTGAGTGGAAGGCAGAGACTTAACCCACTGAGCCACCCAGGTACCCCTGCCATTATTTCTTTCCTTATGCCTGACAGCCTTTTATCATGATTCCTTGAATATTTTTCTACAAATATTTAAAAATTTAGCCTAAACTCTACATGCATTTCTCAATAACTTGTGTCCTTGTTAATAAACTCTGCTGAAAATGTTAAGTTGAACTTCCTATTGATAATTTCAAGAGCTTTAAAAATAGTAAAAAGCAATTCTACTCCAATGTAGTAAATAAGTTAGTTCATAATTATTGGTTTATAAAAAGATAATGGGACATCTGGGTTGCACAGCCAGTTAAATGTCTGCCTTCAACTCAGGTCATGATCCCAGGGCCCTGAGATCTAGCCCAGAGCCCCAGGTCAGGCTCCCTGCTCAGCGGGAAGTCTGCTTCTCCCTCTCCCTCTTCCCCCAACCCCACCACCCCTGCTCATGTTCTCTTTCCCTCTCTCTCTCAAATAAATAAAACCTTAAAAAAATAAAAAATAAAAATATAGCAATTGTCATTCTCGTCATGATCATTAACATCCAAATACTTAGGTGATGCATTTGGAGTTAAGAAAATGTCAATGGAAGAGTCTTTAATGAACTCCAAGGAGTCATAAGTTCCCAAAATGCAAACTATTTCATTTACTATAGCACAGAAAGTTAAAAAGAAAATTATGACACTAAATACACTTCTATGTTAACTTACTACTAAAATAGTGAGACTAAAACCCTTCTTAGAAATATTAGCATGCTACAATTTTGTACTCAAAAGCCCACAATATTATCTGGTTAATAAAATGCTAAGCAAAGTAAGTCAGTCAGAGAAAGACAAATACCATATGATTTCACTCATATGTGGAATTTAAGAAACAAAACAAATGAGCAAAGGGGAAAAAAGGAGAGAGAGAGGCAAACCAAGAAAGACTCTTAACTATAGAGAACAAACCTATGGTTACCAGAGGGGAGGTGGGTGTGGGGAAGAGGTAAAATATATGACCAGGATTAAGGAGTATGCTTGCTGTGATGAGCACCAGGTGATGTATTGGAAGCGCCTAATCACTATATCGTACACCTGAAACTAATATTACACTGTATGGAAACTAACTGGAATTTAAATAAAACTTTAAAAACCCAGATTTAAGGATGCCTGGGTGTTTCAGTTGGTCGAGTATCCAAGTCTTGATCTCAGTTCAAGTCTTGATCTCAGTTCAGGTCTTAATCTCAGGATCCTGAGTTCAAACCCCATGTGTAAAACTTTTTAAAAACTTAGTATTGGGGCACTTGGGTGGCTCAGTCAGTTAAGCATCTACCTTTGGCTCAAGTCATGATCTCAGAGTCCTGGAATTGAGCCCAGAGATGGGCTCTCTCCCTACTCAGGCGGGAGTATGCTTCTCCCTCTGCCCTTTCCCCCTGGCTCTCTCTCCCAGAAAAATAGATGAAATCTTAAAAAAAAATTATTAGTACTGAAATAAAAGAAAGATATACACAATAAATGTAATTTTGGTTACAAACTGTGTATGGAGTACAATTACTCAACCATAAGAATGACATAATCATTTTAATTAAGAAGAATAGGCACCATTTACACTAAGTGACAAATGCAAAATGCATTTTAATAAATGTTTGCGAAAATGAAATAGAATGGAGTAGATAAGTTTGTTTCACACAAATTAACCTCTAGAATATAAGGCCTTCTTAAGATTTAATTTTTTAAATTAGATTTCCCAAAACATAGAGAACATTATAGTTCACCCATTTATTTATATAGAATGAGCAAAGATTTTCAATTTCTTTTTTTAAGTTACATATTTCTTCCCTTTTTTTTAGATTTTACTTAAATTCAAATTAGTTAACATATAATATATTATTAGTTTCAGAGGTAGAATTTGGTGATTCATCAGTTGCATATAACACCCAGTGCTCACTACATCAAGTTCCCTCCTTAATGTCCCTCATCCAATTATCCATCCCGCACCCACCACCCTTCCAGCAACGCTGTTTGTAAATTCATCTTTTTACTCATCTTTGTACTCATCTTTCCTTGCATTCATGTGTCTAAGAAGGATGAATTGCTTACAAAGCATAATTCAATACCATGAAGCCTACCTTCAACTGTAGTAAATAGCAAACATGCTACAGTATCATTAATTTTAAACTCACTGTAAAAATTCTTCTCCCACTTCGGTCAAATGCTACACAATAGACAGAAGACAAGTGCCCCAGAATTCTCTTATGCATCTTAATGTGCTGATAAGCAGATGAAGGGAAAATATGGCTGAAGCGACTGCATCCAGTTAATTGCCGGGCAGAGGTGATATTCACTGAAAAACATAGAATAGAAGATTCCTTCTTAAAACCTAAAAGCAAAACGTTATTCATAAAGTCAAATCATAAGTATTAAGATGAGATAAAATAGGGTACACACACCATAGCAATTTTACCCTGTGAAAAGCCTAAATTCCATTATACATTTCATGATTTTATGAATTCAAGTTTAATACCACAAAGCACTAAGAATACTCTTCTTTTAAATCCCGTAAGTCTGATTTTCTGTTTGCCTTACTATGGGTTCTCAAGTACATTTTTGTTTTACCTTTCTTGGTAAACTATAGTCAAAGACACTGTCACTTCAAATATATAGGTAAATCATACCATAACATAAAGGAATTTTAGAATACAGACTGCATTTGATTAAATAAATACATTTTAAAAGTTACATAGGGAACTGTATGAACTGCTATCCTACCTCCTCAAACCTATTCACTGCATATGCAGCTACACAGCTGTCTCTAAACTTTCAAGAGTAATAGGCTTATACAGTGGGATGCCTGGGTGACTCAAGTCAGTTAAGCATCTGCCTTTGGCTCAAGTTATGATCCCAGGGTCCCAGGACAGAGTCCTGCATCCGGCACCCTGCTCAATGGGGAGCCTGCTTCTCCCTCTACCTGCTCTGCCTGCTGCTCCCCCTGCTTGTGCTCTCTCTCTGACAAATAAATACATAAAATCTTAAAAAAAAAAAGACTTATACAGTGAAAAAAGAAAGGAAGCTATGATAATACATTAAGCTTTTAGTAACAAACAATCCTTTCTAAGTTTGTATATAGGTTCTCCATTTTTTGGTCTCTGAAACAGTAGACTCTCCACTAGTTACCAATAAATTTTTGAAACTGCATCTCCTATATAAAGTCATCATAGTTCTTTTTGTTTGTTGTTTTGCCTTATTAATTTCCTTTATAAAAACAGACAGAATAAACCAGAAGTCTGCCCAGTTCTCTTTCAAATGCCACCTGGATTCTTCTCACTTACCTAAAATGGAGATCTTAATCCCCATGTAAGGATTTACAAGCAGCCGCTTGCTCTGTGAAATTCCTCCAGTCTTCCCTTATACACTAAAAATATTTAACATCCCATACATTATATTTTAATCAAAACATAAGATCCTTATAAGCGCGAAGTTACCTTGAAACAACATAACATTTTACTGTAGTGCATAAATAATATAGTACAGATGGTAACAGCTTTATGTTGAAGTAAGGCAAAATTAAGGCAAGAATGGGTTTGTAGCTAGATTAAAACAATTAGAACCATGCTACAACAGGGGTGCCTGGGTGGCTCAGTAGGTTAATCCTCTGCCTTCGGCTCAGGTCATGATCTCAGGGTCCTGGGATTGAGCCCCACATTGTGTTCTCTGCTCAGCAGGGAATCTACTTCCACCTCTCTTTCTGCCTGCCTCTCTACCTACTTGTGATCTCTCTCTCTCTCTCTGTCAAATAAATAAATAAAAATCTTTAAAAAAATGTCAGGGTCATGTTAAAAAAAATGCCACAATAAAAAATATGGAGTTTTCACACATCTCAATCTTAAAAGCAAAGGAGTCTTTTTTTTTTCAAAGGCAGATCCACTGGCCATTTTAAATTCAAAAAATGACAAAAAATGAATGATGAATAGCAAAACCAATTAGACTTTGAATGCCAAACAATAGAGATCTGAGGATTTATAGAACACTGTGAGATGCTGAGTAAATAATGGTAGAAAACCCACAAGCATCACTACTACCAGCTCAGAGGATTTCTTTTTGGCACCTTTCCCCATCCCAACCTCTAGAAATTTTCACAACTCTAAGATGGAAAGAGCAAACACCATTAACTTTGGGACTTAGTAATCTTCCTTTACCAGTCAAACATTTCTTACTGCTCTTAGTTCCTTAAAACAATCAACCATCACTTCTGCTTTGCTTTTTTTCTACCCATACTTTTCAAATAGATAGAAGAAAAGGTGTGTTACTTTAAGGCAGGGTTTTTCAGCCTCAGCAATACTGGACTTTGGGTCTGATGAACCTTCACTGTGTGGGGCCTGTCTACTGAAAAGTATTCCTTAGCCTCTACCCACTAGATTTTAGTAGAACCCTACCACCATTAAGCTGTGACAAGAAAAAATATCTCTAGACATTGCCAAATGTCTACTGGTGGTAATAAACAAAAACAAAAAACATTACAACTGTCCCCAGTTAAAAAACACTACTTAAAGTAGAAAAACAAAAAACAATATCAATAGGAATAAAAGTAATCAGAAAAGCAACTCTAAGAAGAAAAGCAGAAACATAAGGAAAAAGAAGTAGTGAAAGACACAGGGTAGAGATAAAGAGCTACCAGAAAGCTACCAGAAATCATTCCTCTAATAAATACCTGCATTTTTTGAAGGCCAAAGGAATATAACTAAGCATATAAACAGTATATTCTTAACCCCACTAAGAGATCCCATTAGTACCACAGGTCAAAACTATTAAATCAGGAAAAATGACTAAAAACTTTATGCATCTTTACAGTCTATACCAATTAGCTTTTACTTTTTAAGACTCCTTTACAAAGAAAACTATTAATTGAAAAAAAAAGGAAAATATATCCAACAAATATTACAAAATCTTAATATTTTAAAACACATATAAAACTAACCATCTATAAGAATATCATTAAGGGGGCGCCTAAGTAGCTCAGGTCCTGATCCCAGACTCCTGGGACAGAGTCCCACATTGAGCTTCTAGCTCAGCAGGGAGCCTGCTTCTCCCTCTCCCTCTGACCGCTCCCCCTTGATCTCTTTCTCAACTCAGCTCTCTCTAATAAATAAATAGAATCTTTAAAAAAAATTCCACTAACATCTAATAGATGAACAGATAAAAGGAAATTAACAGGTAAGTCACAATATAGGAAATACAAATAAACAGAATCATAGAATATATTTAACTATTTTGCCAACTATCAAAAGAAATTTAAATGAAAATAATAAAATACAGTACTATACCTAATAAATTAGCATTTTAAAAATTATAAAACCTAAGGCCAGCAATTACTACTTGAAACTGTTATATGCCTACATTTCGAGATAGACTATAAAGTGACATGATCCATTTGGAAAATAATTTTGGCAATACACCTCAAGAGTCATGAAAATAAACACACTCATTGCCCAACCCTTGAGAATCTATTCTAGTGACACAACTTATTAGCAAAAATGAGCTGCATGCACAAATGTTTAATGAAGTACTACTTACACTACCAAAGAATGATAAATAACCTAAGTCCAACAACAGGGGAATGGTTGATCAAATTACAGAATATGTGATGGACTATTCTATAGAAATTAACAATTAAAATACAAAACTAGGCACTGTGGAAAAATTTAGGAACTACAAAGCACAAAATATAAAATGCAACCTTACAAGTATACTATGACTTAAATTATGGGAAAATATGCAAAATATGCATAATAAGGACTTAAAAGAAACAAAGGAAATGAAACTATCTGCTTTGTGATTAAACTATAGGTAAATTTTTAAAATTTCACCTAACACACTTAACAATACATTTTTAACTTAAACACAACTTTTCTATTGGGTTCTTCCTAGTTACTGTTAATAGCTATTCAAAAAATTTCTAATATAAGGTACATTGTATATTTGACAGCAGCAGCATCAAATATTCCTTCTTTCCAACCTCAGTGATTTTTTGTTTATTCATCTAGCACCTGAGATGCTAACATTTATATATTTTCTGTTATTTGATATCAACAGGGCTTAAGTTCTATATACACTAAGGAGTTCTGTCAACACTCTTTTTTGCATGCATTGTCCATTTAACCAGTATTTTTCACAATTGCTGCTTTCTGTTTTTCTTATATATTTACAGAGCACTTTATCAGAAACATTTTCCTCAATTGTTAATGGCTGATAACTGACTACAAAGATACAAGAGTTCACTTTCAACCAACTCTTGAGTATTTTACTAAGAAGAATTGGGTCTCATTCTTCTAAGCCTGAATATTATTCATGCTCCCTTTAAGAGAGAAGAATGCTCAAAGTCATTATTCTTTTGTTCAAAATTAACAATAAAATAAATGACACACATAAACACACACACAATTATCACAGTCCTGTATCTGAATGTTTCTACCTAATGTACTATTTCAGTGAATTTTTTTCTATTTTAAGTATAATGCAAGTTGAAAGATAAGCAATTTAAAATTTAAAATTTAAAAATTCCCACAATCTTATGCCAATATATCCACTATAATGTCATTACTGCATTCTCACTATTAAGCCTTCCTAGTAAATCCATAGGTTCTTCCCCTATATGCTAATTGGGACTTTTAAGACTGCTGAATGGTCTTTGAGAAAAAGCACAGAAAAATGTCATAATTTGAAGTGCATGATATTCCAGTAATCCTTTATGGGTTGAGCTGAATGAAACTTGGTATTTGACTACTTTCTACATAAAAATAGTGATTTTAGATGGCTCAGTGTAATACCTATAATTGGAGTGCAGGGATGGGCAGACATCAAGCTTTAGTTTGATGTAGGTATCTTGCCCTATTTACTTCTCCATTAAGAAAGCATCATCCACACTGTCAGGTCTATAGTATCATCCCACATAGATTTCTCATTTCTTTTATCTCTACCCATTGTTTTTCATAGTATAGTCACATTTATACCATTTCAAGTTTGTATCTCCTTATGTGAAATTTTCTAGTTCACTTTATTGCATTATACCTAGTAATTATAAATACTCTGTCCAACCTAATGTTTTCTCTTGTGACTTACTGGTCACTTCCACCTTTGTGGATTTTTTTTTAAGATTTTATTTATTTATTTGTCAGAGAGAGAGAGAGAGAGAGAGCATAGACAGACAGAGTGGCAGAGGGAGAAGCAGGCTCCCCACGGAACAAGGAGCCCAATGTGGGACTCGATCCCAGGACGCTGGGATCATGACCTGAGCTGAAGGCAGCTACTTAACGAACTGAGCCACTCAGGCGTCCTTGTGGATCTTTTTCCTATGTTACAGGCACTGTTTTTCATCATGCCCTTTTCTTAAAAACTGGGTGATTTTATAAGTGTCCCTAACAAGCAGTAAAATTAACTTATTTCAGTTTAATTTTCTATGCTTCCTCAACATCAATTAGAAGTGCTAGTGAATAGGGGCACCTAGGTGGCTCAGTGGGTTAAGCCTCTCTTCGGCTTGGGTCATGATCCCAGGGTCCTGGGATCAAGTCCTGCATTGGACTCCACTCAGTGGGGAGCTTGCTTCACCCCCTCTCTCTGCCTGCCTCTCTGCCTACTTGTGATCTCTCTGTCAAATAAATAAATTAAAAAAAAAAAGAAGTGCTAGTGAATAGTAAAAGGGAGAGAATATGAGATCACAATTATCCCATAAGAAGACTCAAAATTTTATCAAGCATTTTTTTAAGATTTTATCTATTTTTTTGAGAGAGACAGAGATAGTGACAGAAAGCCCAAACAGGGATGAGAGAGAGAAGCAAGCTTCCTGCCGAGCAGGGATCCCGATGCAGAACTCGATTCCAGGACCCTGGGATCATGACCTGAGGTAAAGGCAAACATTTGTACAACTGAGCCACCCAGATGCCCATCAAGAATATTTTAAATAATTAATTAAAACTGAGTAAAATTCACATAAAGTTTCTCCTGAAATGTTATTTTTTCTAATACCATTTTATTATTTATATTTATTTGAGAGATAGAGAGAGAGAGAGAGGACAGAGCACAAGCAGGGGGGAGAAGCTGAGGCAGAGGGAGAAGGAGACTCCCTGCCAAGCAGGAAGCCCGATGCAGGGCTTGAGATCATAACCCAAGCTGAAGGCAGATGCTTAACTGTCTGAGCCACCCAGGCACCCCTCTATTAACATTTTAAACGCTACTGAAATGCCTTTAGAAATTAAGACTGCTGAATGGTCTTTGAGAAAAAGCACAGAAAAATGTCATAATTTGAAGTGCATGATATTCCAGTACATGCTACGTATTAATACATCATTTCATGTACTAAAATTCTATTTGTTTTGTAATTACAATATGGAATGCTGTAACCCAAATTAATAAGGTTCAAACGAGACTGTTTTTTTCAGGTAGTCTTCAACAATAGCTTTGCCTTGCTCACTCTGTGGCATTCTGAATTTATTATAAGGATGTGCTTCTTTTCTTATGTTAAACCTTTCTTCACTGTTCTCTCCATTAGTGATCCATGCTGTCATTTTAGAGGAAAAAAGCTACCAACAACCCGATAAAATCCTGGTGTTACAAAAACTGTGTCCATTTAGAATATTTGTTGCATGCAGCACGAGATGTACTATTTATTATCTTGGTTAAAGCTTAGTATTAGAATTTCAAATATTAAATGGTAACAAAAACCCTGAAAAACAATACAGGACCCAGTATCAAGAACACTTAAGAATAAACCAAGGGGCGCCTGGTTGGCTCAGTGGGTTAAGCTGCTGCCTTCGGCTCAGGTCATGATCTCAGGGTCCTGGGATGGAGTCCCACATCGGTCTCTCTGCTCAGCAGGGAGCCTGCTTCCTCTCTCTCTCTCTGCCTGCCTCTCCTTCTACTTGTGATTTCTCTCTGTCAAATAAATAAATAAAATCTTTAAAATGCAAACTATAAAAAAATACAATAAACCAAAATCAAAGATTTATTACAGGGTTACAATACTAAGAAAACTTTATTACTATATAAGCTTTTCTTACAACAGTTAAGACCATGCAGTCTGTTCTCCTAAATTCAGTCAATCATATCACAAGACCTAGGTCAGTAAGCAAGAAGAAACAGAAGGATCACTGCAAATGCATAACTTCTGTGAAAAACACCTCAAAGCAAAGTAAGAAGGGACATTACTAAACCAAAAAGATCAGGAAGCATATGCAGAAAGATACTGAAACAACTGTGTAACAAGTAGGATAAAAATTGTAAAGTAATAATTTAAAAACTGGAAAAAGTACAAAAGTAGTAATAAAGTATACAATATTTATTTTATACTAAACTTAAGGTTTTACATTCTATATATTTAGCAAAGAAAAATCTGACTTTCCATGAGTCTGACTTAGATTTCTAAAGTATTTTAAGAGTCCTAGCTTATTACATAATATATTCAAAATAATTCCATTTTAGAAATAAAATTATTTTTTCTTCTGGAGTCTCATATCACACATGCTTTGCTAGGATACAACCATCAATAGCAAAACCCAAATTTAAAGTTTGTTAAAGGAATGATGTCAGCATCATGGCAGATTAATTGTTCTACTTTTCTCTCCACTTTGATTAATAACTAATTAGACATTCATAGCGGAACAAAAGTGCTTCTGCACATCATACCAAAACACCCCGGAGGTTTTTACCTACCTGTACATGTATGGGTAGACAGGGCTTTGGTGGAGGCTGCAACCCAAGGTTTGGGCAAGCATGCCCCACCTCAACTTATAGTGATCATGGGATAAAAGTAACCTGGACAGCACAAAAGAAGTGGATATCCACAGGCAATAGAGACTTTGTGGAGGTCCAGCCTGCATGAAGGGAAAATCTGGCATGCTATCAGAGTGGAATAGAGATGAACTTTGACACAGAGGAGATGGAGGAACTTGCCAAGGATGCACTGCTTCCCAGGATGACAATGCAAGGGTCCGAGATTTTGGCAGCTTCAGTAGCACCCTCTTCAGTAGAGGTGGAATACTGCAACCACTCCCACAGAGAAGGAAGAAATCAAAAGTGGTTAAGTGACTGCCCAGCTGCTGCAAAAGTGCAGGTTACAACTGAAGGGACCTATTTCTCTCAGGCAGCACCAGAACTTTCGAGGACAGACCTCCTTGACTGGGGGGAGGGAGAGGAATAGGGGAAAAGCAGATGAGAATATCAAAGGGCACTGAAGGAACAAGTTTCATGCTGTCTGCTTCAGATCAATAGGTCTACCCCACCGATCTCTGGGAGTGTTCTAACTTAGAGGATCCACCCACTGGCCAGTGGGCACCCTCAAAGCCCCAGGTGCTAAGCCCATGCCACTCTCACTCCACTGCCAGGTCCCAGTGCATCTGAGGGAACTAACGCCAGACGGAAGAACCACACACATGAGTTACTGTGATATATTCTAGAATAAAAAAAAAAAGGATTCTAATAGCCAGCCTGTTTAATTATAAGGATCAAAGACATAAGAAAAATTAAGGAAACAAAACTGAAACATACTTTAGACCAAATAGATATAACAGACATTTATAGAACATGTCATCCAACATCATGAGAATACATTCTTCCAAGTGCACACATAACTCTCCAAAGATAGATCATATGATAGTACACAAAACAAGTCATAGCAAATTTAAGAAGACTGAAATCATGCCACTTATCTTTTCAGATCACAACAGCATTAAACTAGAAGTCAACAAGAGGAAAGGTGAAAATTCTACAAATGTGAAAAATAACCAAACTTCTGAACAATCAATGGGTTAAACAAAAAAAAAAAATCAAAAGGGAAATAAAAAATACCTTGAAAAAAAATGGAAACACAACATATCAATTCCTACGGGATGCCAAGAAAGCAGTTCTGAAAGGAAGGCTTATAAAGATAAATGCATATATTAAGAAAGTATAAAAATCTCAAATAAACATAATTTTACACCTTAAGGAACTAGAGAGAAAAAGAACAAATTAAGCACTGATTAGCAAAAAGAAAGACAATAAAGATAAGAGCAGAAATAAATGAAATAGAGGCCAAAAGAATAAGTATAAAGATCAACAAAACTGAAAGCCAGTTTTTCTGAAAGATAAAATTGCTGCACTAAGAAAAAAGAGAGATAAGACTCAAAAAATATTATAAATGAAAGAGGACATATTACAACAGAAATGCATAGGACTATGAGACTACAATCGAAAATTATACGCCAACAAATTAATTAAACCTAGAAAAAACGAATATATTCTTAGAAATGAACAGCCTAAAAAGACTGAATCAGGAAAGAGACTGAATCAGTAGTCAAACCCCCCCACACACAGAAAACCTCAGGACAGGAAGCATCACAGGCAAATTCTATCAAAACTTAAAGAATTAATGCCAATCTTTCTCAAACTTTTTCAAAAAATTGAAGAAAGAACATTTCCAGAATCATTCAACAAGACCAACATTACTTTGAGACCAAAGTCAGATAAAGACACTACAAGAAAACTATTATAATAGACCAATATCCCTGGTAAACACAAAAGCAAAAATTCACAACAAAATATTAGAAATGAAATCCAAGCACACATTAAAAGAATTATACATGAACGAGTATGATTTAACTCCAGGATTCAAAGATAAATCAACATACTCAAACCAATAAATGTAATACACCACATTAATAGAAAGATAAAAATCACATGATTATATCAATAGATGCTGCAAAAAGTATTTACAAAATATGACATCCTTTCATGACAAAAACCTTCAAAAGGATTGGTATAGAAGGAGCATACTTCAACATAATAAAAGTCAAATACAACAAACCCAGAGGTAACATTATACTCAATTGTGAAAAATTGAAAACCTTTCCTCTATAATCATGAACAAGACAAGGATGCCCACTCTCATCTTTCTTTCCAATATAGTACTGGAAGTCGTAGATATAGCAATTGGGTAAGACAAAGAAAAAGCATTTGAATCAGAAAAAAAGAAATATAATTGTTATTTGTACATAATATAATTTTAGAAAATTCAAGCTTCAAACAAAAAACTTGGAAAAAAATCACACTCTCAGTAAAGTTGCAGGATATAAGATCAACATGCCATTATGTTAGATTTCACTTATTTTATAAAGTTTTTATTTAAATTCCAATTAGTTAAATACGGTATACTATTAGTTCAAAAGGTACGCTTTCATTAAACACTCTGTGAGTTCAAGGCTTTCACTAAACACCCTGTGCTCATCACACCAGGTGTACTCCTTAATACTCATCACTTATTTTACTCCCACCACCACCAATCTACCCTCCTATAACCAACAAGTTGTTCCCTATACCTAAGGGTCTGTTTCTTGGTTTGCCTGTTTTTTCCCCTTTCTTTTTTGTTGTGTTTCTTAAATTTCACATATGAGTAAAATTGTATGGTATTTCTCTTCATCTGATTACCTTGTTTTGCTTAGCATAATACACTCTAGCTGTATCCCCACTGTTGCAAATTGCAAGACTTTATTCTTTTCTGTGGCTAAAAAGTTCCATTGTATATACATGTATATATCACTTCTTCTTCATCCATTCCCTGGTTGATGGAGACTTCAGCTGTTTCCATAAGTTGGCTATTATGGATAATGCCAATATAAAAATCAGGCTGCATATATCCCTTGGAATAAGAATTTGTGTATTCTTTGAGTACTTAGAAGTGTGATTCCTGGATCATAGGGTAGGGCAATTCCATATTTAAGATTTCCAGGAACCTGGGGCGCCTGGGTGGCTCAGTGTGTTAAGCCGCTGCCTTCGGCTCAGGTCATGATCTCAGGGTCCTGGGATCGAGTCCCACATCGGGCTCTCTGCTCAGCAGGGAGCCTGCTTCCCTTCCTCTCTCTCTGCCTGCCTCTCTGCCTACTTGTGATCTCTCTCTGTCAAATAAATACATAAAATCTTAAAAAAAAAAAAAAAAAGATTTCCAGGAACCTGTATCCTGTTTCACGAAGTGGCTACACCAGTTTGCATTCCCACCAAGAATGCAAGAGGGGTACCATTATTCCACATCCTTGCCAAAACCTGTTGTTTCTTGTGTTGTTAATTTTAGCCATTCTGAATAGTGTGAGGTGATATCTTATTGTACTTTTGACTTGTTATTTCTCTGATGATCAGTGATGCTGAGTATCTTTCCATGAGTCTTGTTAGTCATCAGTATGTGTTCTATAGAAAAATGCTTGTTCATGCCTTCTGCCCACTTATTAATTGCATTATTCATTTTGGGGGCATTCAATTCTTTAAGTTCTTTGAATATTTTGGATACTAACCCATTACCATGTCATCTACAAATATTTTTTTCCCATTCCACAGTATAGCTGATTGATTCCCTCACTGTGCAGAAGCTTTTTATTTGTATTAAGTCCCAATACATTATTTCTGCTTTTATTTCCCCTGTCTCAGTAGACATACCTAGAAAGAAGCTGCTACAACCAATGTCAAGAGGTTACTCTCTATGTTCTCCTCTAAGGTTTTTAGGGTTTCAGGTCTCATTTTTAGATCTTTAATCCATTTCCTTTTTTTTTTAAAGATTTTATTTATTTATTTGACAGAGAGAGATCACAAGTAGAAGGAGAGGCAGGCAGAGAGAGAGATAGAGGGAAGCAGGCTCTCTGCTGAGCAGAGAGACCGATGCGGAACTCGATCCCAGGACCCTGAGATCATGACCTGAGCCGAAGGCAGCGGCTTAACCCACTGAGCCACCCAGGCGCCATCCATTTTGAATTTATTTTCGTGTGTGGTGTAAGAAAGTGGTCCTGATGCATTCTTTTGCATGTTGCTGTCGTTTTCCCAACACCCATTTGTTAAACAAACTGTCCTTTTCCCATTGGATATTCTTTCCTGCTTTGTCAAAGATTAATTGCCAGATAGTTGTGGGCTCATTTCTGGGTTTTCTATTCTATTCCATTTATTTGTGTCTATTTTTGTGCCAGTTCCGTATTGTTTTGATCACTACACCTTTTAATACAGCTTGAAGTCCAGAACTGTGATGTCTCCAGATGTGCTTTTCTTTTTCAAGGAAGCTTTGGCTATTCAGGGACTTTTGTGGCTCCATACAAATTTTAGAATTGTTTATTCTAGCTCTGAGAAAAATGTTGGGTTTTTTTTTATTTTTTTAAATTTTTTATTTTTTATAAACATATATTTTTATCCCCAGGGGTACAGGTCTGTGAATCACCAGGTTTGGGTGAGTGCTGTGAAGTGTGTAAACCTGTTGGTGTTATTTTGATGGGGATTGCATTATACATGTAGATTACCTTGGCAGCATACATATTTTAACAGTATTTGTTCTTCCAATCCGTGAGTATGGAACGTCTATTTCTTTGTGTCATCCTCAATCTCTTTCATCAGTGTTTCATAGTTTACAGAATTTGGGTCTTTCACTTATTTTGTTAGGTTTACTCCTAGGTATCTTACTGATTTTGGTGGAACTGTAAATGGGACTGATATCTTGCTTTCTTTTTCTGCTACTTCACTGTTGGAGTATAGAAATGCAGCAGATGTCTGAATATTGATTTTGTATTCTGTGACTCTACTGAATTCATTTATCAACTGAAGGTTTTCCATTTACAGTATCAAGTCATCTGCAAATAGTGAAAGGTTGACTTCTTCCCTGCCTATTTGGGTGCCTTTTATTTCTTTGTGTTTTTATCATTGCTGTGGCTAGGACTTCCAGTACTATGTTAAATAACTGGTGAGAGTGGACATCCCTGTCTTGCTCCTGACTATAGAAGAAAATGTCTCAGTTATTCCCCATTGAGAATGATTATTAGCTGTGGGTTTTTTTTAATTTTATTTTATTTTTGTGTGTCCCAAAGTTCATTGTTTATGCACCGCACCCATTGCTCCATACAATATATGCCCTCCATAATACCTACCACCAGGCTCACCCAAACCCCCACTCCCCCTCTTTTCCAAAACCCTGTTTGTTTCTCAGAGTCCACAGTCTCTCATGGTCCATCCTCCCCTCCAATTTCCCCCAACTCACTTCTCCTCTCCATCTCCCCATGTTCTCCATGTTATTCCTTATGCTCCACAAGTAAGTGAAACCATATGATAATTGACTCTCTCTGCTTGACTGATTTCACTCAGCAAAATCTCCTCAAGTCCCATTCATGCTGATACAAAAGTTGGATAGTCATCCTTTCTGATGGAGGCATAATACTCCATTGTATATATGGACCATATCTTCTTTATCCATCAGTCTGTTGAAGGGCATCTTGGTTCTTTCCACAGTTTGTGGTCATTGCTGCTATGAACATTGGGGTGCAGATGGCCCTTCCTTTCACTACATCTGTATCTTTGGGGTAAATACCCAGTAGTGCAATTGCAGGGTCATAGGGAAGCTCTATTTTTAATTTCTTGAGGAATCTCCACACTGCTTTCCAAAGTGGCTGTACCAACTTGCATTCCCAACAACAGTGTAAGAGGGTTCCACTTTCTCTACATCCTCTGGCCTTTCTGATGTTGAGGTATATTCCCTCTAAACCTATTTCATTGAGGGCTTTTATTATGAATGGATGTTGTACTTTTTCAAAAGCTTTTTCTACACCTATTGAAATGACCTATGGTTCTTATCATTTCTTTTATTAATGTGGTGTCTCACATTGATTGATTTGCAAATACGGAAGCATGCTTGCAACCCAGGAATAAGTCCCATTTGATGGTGATGAATGACTTTTTTTAATGTATTGTTGGATTCTATTTACTAGTATTTTACTGAGAATTTTTGAATCCATATTCACCAGGGATATTGACTTGTAGTTCTTTTCCTTAGTGGTGTTATTTTGTTTTGTTTTAAGATTTTATTTATTTATTTGAAAAAGAGAGAGAGAAAGAGAGAGAGCATGAGCAGGGTGGAGAGGGAGAAGCAGGATCCCCACTGAACAGGGGGACTGATGTGGGGCTAGATTTTAGGACCTGAGCCAAAGGCAGAGGCTAAACCAACTGAGCCACCCAGACACTCTCTTAGTGGTGTTTTTATCTCATTTTAGTATCAGAGTAATGCTGCCCTCATATAATGAACTTAAAAGTTTTCCTCATGTATTTTTTAGAAGACTTTGAGAATAGGAATTAACTCTCCTCTAAATGTTTGTACAATTCTCCTGTGAAGCCACATCATCCTGGGTTTCTCTTTCTTTTTAATTTCTTTCATGTTTTTTGTTTGTTTATATTTATGTTTACTTAAATTTATTTGAATTCATTTATTTAAATTGATTGACTGAGCATGTAGGGGGCAGGGGAGAGAGAGAGAGAGAATCTCAAGCAGACTTCTCATTGAGCATGGAGTCTGATGAGGAGTTCAACCTCACATCCCTAAGATGAGCCAAAACAGAGAGTCAGAAGCTTAACTCACTGAGCCACCTTGGTGCCCCCAGGCTTTTCTTTGTTGCAAGTTTTTTGATAACTGATTCAATTTCTGTGCTGGTTATCAGTCTTTTCAAGTGTTCTTTTTCTTCCTATTTCAGTTCTGGCAGTTTATATGTTTCTAGGAATTTATCCATTTCTTCCAACTTGTCAAACTCCTGACATAAAGTTTTTCATAATATTCTCTTTACTTGTTTTTATTTATGTATTGTTGGCTGTCATTTCTCCTCTCCTTCATTTATTTTATTTTATTTATTTTGGGTCTTTTCTCTATTCTTTTTGATATGTCTAGCTAGAGGTATTCCAGTTTCATTATTTTTTTTTCATTATTTTATTTTTTTTAAGGTTAGGTTGTTTCTTCAAGATTTTCTTCCATCTTGAGGTAGGCCTGTAATTCTGTATATTTCCATCTTAGGCCCATTTTGGCTGCAACCCAGAGATTTTGGACTATCATGTTTTCATTTTCAACTGTTTCCATATTTTTTAATTCCTTCTTTATTTCCTGGTTGATTCATTCACTGTTTACTAGCATCTTGTTTAACCTTCATATATTTGTGGGCTTTCCAGCCTCTGTGTGTGGTTTACTTCTAGTTTCATAGTGATGCAGTCAGAAAACAGGCATGGTATGATTTCCATTTTTTGTATTTGTTGAGGCCTGTTTTGAGGGCTACTATGTGATCTATTCCGGACACTGTTCCAGGTGGGCTTGTAAAGAATGTGTATTCTGTTGCTTTAGGGTGGAATGTTGTAAATATATGTTAAGTCCATCTGGTCCAGTGTGTCATTCAAGGCCATTGTGTCCTTGTTGATTTTCTACTTAGAGGATCTGTCCATTGATGTAAGTGGGATGTTAAAGTCCCCTACTATAATTGTATTATTATTAAGTTCCTTTATGTCTATTATTGTTTTATATATTTGGATGCTCAGATGTTGGAGGCTAAAATATTTACAATTATTAGATGTTCTTGTTGGATTATCCTCTTTATGATTATATAATGCCATCTCTTTGTCTCTTTCTGAAGTATTTTTATTTTTATTAAGATTTTATTTATTTATTTGTCAGAGAGAGAAAGCACAAGCAGGCAGAGTGGCAGGCAGAGGCAGAGAGAGAAGCAGGCTCCCTGCTGAGCAAGGAGCCCGATGTGGGACTTGATCCCAGGACCCTGGGATCATGACCTGAGCAGAAGGCAGCAGCTTAACCAAATGAGCCACCCAGATCCCCAAAGTATTTGTTTTAAAGTCTAGTTTGCTCAATATAAGTATTGCTAATATGGCTTTCTTTTGACGTCCTTTCCCATGATAAATGTTTCTCCATTCCCTCACTTTCAATCTGTAGGTGTCTTTACTTCTAAAATGAGTCTTTTGTAGGCAGCATGTAGAGGGGTCTTATATTTTTATCAACTCTGACATTCTGTCTTTTGATTGAAGCATTTAGTCCATTTATATTCAAAGTTATGTACTGATAGATATATATTTATTATCATTTTATTTCTTGTTCTGTTGTTGTATATGGGGATTTTCTCTGATCCTTTCTTGCCTTTGTCACTTTTGGAATCTTATTTGCACTCAGAGTCCCTCTTAGTATTTCTTACATAGCTGGTTTAGGGATCAGGAACTTCTTCAGGTTTTGTCTGGGAAACTATTTTATCTCTCCTTCTATTCTGAATGATAGCCTTGATGGAAAGAATATTTTGGCTGAAGATTTTTCCCATTTGATACTCTGAATATATCATGCCACTCCCTTCTGGCTTGCCGAGTTTCTGTTGAGAAATCTCCAGTTAGCCTTATGGGTTTTTTTCCTGCAACTTAAGGATCTCTTTTGTCTTGCTTCTTTTAAGATTTTTTTTTATTTATCACTACACTTTGCAAATGTAATTACAATATATCTTGGTGTTGGCCCACTTTTGTTGAATTTGATGGGAATTGTGTGTGTCTCCTGGATCTGGATGTCTGTTTTCTTCTCCTGGCTTAGGGAAAGTTTCTGCTATTTCTTGAAATAAATGTTCTGCCCCCTTCTCTCTCTGTCCCGTTCTCCTATAATACAAATGCTATTATGTTTGGTGGAGTCACTGAGTTCCCTAAGTCTATTCTTGTGATGCATAATTCTTCTCTCTTTTGTTCAGCCTCATTATTTTCCAATATTTTGTCTTCTGGATCACTAATTCATTCCTCCACATCTTATAATGTGCTGTTCATTGCATCAAGCCTGTTTCAAATCTCATTTATTGCATTCTGCATCTCTGACTCTTTTTTAAATTTCTTTTATCTCACTCTGGTTATTTGCCTGCCTTCTCTCCAGGAGCAGTTTAGTGTCCTCCTTGGCTCTATTCCAGCCAAGCCCACTGGCATTCAAAACTCCAGGCTTTAAGTCTTGCTGTTTTCAAGAACTCATGAAATTCATCCCCTATTATTTTCCAGGCCAATGGCTTTGGGGGAAAATTCTCTTTATGCATTCCCCTGTGTCCTCCTCTCTCTTGACTCTTATGCAACCACAGCTCTCTCCCTTTCACAGCACCGAGGACCTTTTTGTCCCCTAAACAACTCTTCTCTTCACTTCCTACCTTCTTTGATGTGGCCTCTTCTTTCCTTTCAGTTGTGGAGTATTTTTCTGTTGGTCATCAGGTCAGTTTCTGGGGTATTTAGGATGACTTGATAGTTATCTCATTGTGTTTATGGGACAAGACGAGTCTAGGGTCCTCCTACTCTGCCCCCATCTTCCCCTCCATCAGTTGCATTTCTATATACTGATAATGAAACACTAGAAAACAAAACTTCCCTATTCACAGTAGCATCAAAAAATAAGACACTTAGGAATAAATTTAACCAAGGAAGTAAATGATCTGAACAACAAAAACTACAAGACTCTGTTGAAAAAAAAATCAAAGACATAAACAAATAAGACATCTCATGTTCATGCGTCAGCATTATGAATAATATTAAAATGTCCATACTACCCTAAGCCACCTATAGATTCAGTGCAATCTCTATCAAAATTTTAATGCCAGGGGCAACTGGGTGGCTCAGCTGGTTAAGTGTCCAACTCTAGGTTTCAGCTCCAGACATAATCTCAGGAGGTCAGGTTCTGCCCTCCGAGCAGAGTCTATTCAAGTTTCTTTCTCCCTCTCCCTTCCCCCTCCGCTCTTCTCCTTGCTTTCTTGTTCATGTGCACACTTTCTCTAAAATAGGTAAATAAATAAAATCTTTAAAAAAATCTTAATGGCATAATTCACAGAAACAGAAGAAAAATACTCCTAAAATTTGTATGGAACTATAGAAGACTATAAGTAGTCAAAGAAATCCCGAGAAAGAACTAATTCAGAGGTATCACACCTCCTAATTTCAAATTATACAAAACTATGGTAATAACAACAGTATCGTACTGGCATATAAACAGACACACAGACCAGTGGAACAGAATACAGACCCCAGAATGAATCCTATCATATACAGTCAACTAATATTCAAAAAAGGGACCAAGAACACCCAATGGAAAAAAAAATGGTCTCTTCAATAAATGGTGTTGGATACCAACGGACCACATGCTGAACAATAAAACTGGATCTCTAGAGCTTATACCACTCACAAAAATCAACTCAAAATGGATTTAAACATAAGACCTGATGCCATAAAACTCACAGAAAGAAACAAGAAACTCTTCAACATTGGATTTGGTAACAATATTTTGAACATGACACAAAAAGCACAAACAATGACAGCAAAGAGAAACAAGTGGGACAACATCAAATTTAAAAATTTATGCACAGTAAAAGAAATAATCAGTAAAATGAAAAGGCACCCTAAATAATGAGAAAGAAATGTCTGCAAACAGTATTTTGGACAGAGGGTTAATATCTAGAATATATAAAGAAATGTACAACTCAATAACAATAACAACAACAATAAAACACAATATTTGATTTAAAATGCACTTTAAATCCCACTGAGCCAACCAGGCACCCCTGAAAACAGGATATTAAAGAGATATATGCACTTCAATATTTATTGCAGTACTTTTCACAGTAGCCGTAATATGAAACAACCCACATTCCCATCAATGGATGGGTGAATAGAAATAGAAAAAATGTGGTATTGAGGCACCTGGGTGTCTCAGTTGTTGAGCGCCTCCTTCAGCTCAGGTCATGATCCCAGTGTCCTGGGATCAAGCCCAGCACTGGGCTCCCTGCTCAATGGGGAACCTGCTTCTCCCTCCCAAGCTCCCCCATGGCTTGTGTTCCCTCTCTTGCTATCTCTCTCTGTCATAAATAAATAAAATCTTAAAAAAAAAAAAAGATGTGGCATATATGTAAATGGAATATTATTCAGCCATGAAAAAGAAAGGCATCCTGACATTTGTGACATGAATAGACCTTGATCAAATTATACTAATTTGATGAAAGAACTCAACCAGGGATCACTTATATGTGGAATCTAAAAAACTCAAACTTGTAAAACCAGAGAGACAAATGGTAGTTACCAGGGGCTGGTGGTAGGGGGATAGGATAGTTGTTGTATGGGTACAAACTTGCAACAAATAATAAGTCCTAGGGATCTAATGCATAGTAGGGTGACTATAAACAAATATATTGAATTAAAATCAACAAAACTACTAAGAAACTAGAACTTAATTATTGCAATAAAAGGAAACGATAATTATATAATGTGATAGAGTACTAATTATTGTCACAATGGCAATCATATTACAATATATAGATATATCAAATTAACATAGTACAATTTAAATCTATACAATGCTTTACATCACATATATTTCAATCTGAAAAGTACATTAAGAAGGCCTTTTTCTAGAAAGCATAGGTTCAAATAAGCATTTGAATCAACCACATGAAGAGACACTTGTCCACATATATAACTAGAAATTTAATATTTCTACTCATTTTCTATAACTTCAGGAAATTTTCATTGTGATTATAAAATTTTACTGAGCTTTGTGCTCTTTAATTCTAAACACACAAAATGCAGGAGACAAAAAAACAACCAGCTGCCTTTGGCAAGAGGTAAATGCAATCCTACCTTCTGTATCAACAAGGATGAGCTTGGTGGACATTATGCTAAGTGAAAGAAGCCAGACAAAGACAAAAATCACATGACCGAACTGATACATGGAATCTTATAAAAAAAGTTCAACTCATATTAACAATAATTTGAATGGTGGTTACCAGAGGCTGGAAGGGTATGGGAAAAGGGGAAACACTGATCAAAAGGTATAAACATTTAATTACCTCATATACAGTATGGTGACTATAATAGCTAATAATGTACTGTATACTTGCAATTTGTTAAGAGAGTAGATCTCAAGTGTTCTCTTAAAAGAAATGATTACTATAGTAGTTGATGAACATGTTAATTTTTTATTGCAAAAATCACTTCACAACATAGACATATATCAAAACATCATGTTGCACACCTTCAAAATACACAATTTTAATTTATTGAAAATAAATAAGAAAAAAATGCAAACCATCAACAAGGAAATACAGATCGAAACACCAATGAGATATCACCTCACACCGTCAGGATGGATAAAATTAACAACACAGGAAATAAGAGATGTTGGCAAGGATCTGGAGAAAGGGGGATCCCTCTTATACTAATGGTAGGAATGCAAACTGGTGCAGCCACTATGGAAAACAGTATGGATGTTCTTCAAAATGTTAAAAATAGATCCTACAATCGAGAATCATACTACTAGGTATTTACCCAAAGGATACAAAAATATGGATTCAAAGGGATACATGCATCCCTACGTGTATAGTAGCATTATCAGTAGTAGCCAAACTATGGCAATAGCCCAAATGCCCATGGACTGATGAATGGATAAAGATGTGGTACACACACACACGCGCGCTCATGTGCGCATAAACATACTGGAACATTATTCAACCATCAAAAAGACTGAAATCTTGCCATTTGCAATGATGTCACATGTATAATGTTAAGTGAAATAAGTCAGAGAAAGAAAATACCATATGGTTTCACTCATATGTAGAAGAAAGAAAACAGATGAACATAGTGGAAGGAGGAAAAAGAAAAAAGAGAGGGAAACAAGCCAAAAGTAACTCATAATGATAGAGAACAAACTGAGCGTTCATGGAGGGAGGTGGGAAGGGGATGGGTTAGATAAGCATTAAAAAGGGCACTTGTTGTGATGAGCACTGGGTCTTGTATATAACTGATGAACTGCTGGGTTCTATTCCAGAAACCAACATTGCACTGTATGCTAACTAACGAAATTTAAATTAAAAAATTACCCATACTACTATGAACACTGGGTTACAGATGGCCCTTCTTTTCACTACATCTGTATCTTTGGGGTAAATACCCAGTAGTGCAATTGCAGGGTCATAGGGTGGCTCTATTTTTTAATTTCTTAAGGAATCTTCACAGTTTTCCAAAGTGGCTGCACCAACTTGCTTTCCCACCAACAGTGTAAGAGGGTTCCTCTTTCTCCACAGTTGCCAAACTGTGGAAAAAACCAAGATGCCCTTTTACAGACGAATGGATAAAGAAGATATGGTCCAAATATACAATGGAGTATTATGCCTCCATCAGAAAGCATGAATACCCAACTTTTGTATCAACATGAATGGGACTGAAGAGATTATGCTGAATGAAGTAAGCCAAGCAGAGAGAGTCAATTATCATATGGTTTCACTTACTTGTGGAGCATAAAGAATAACATGGAGGACATGGAGAGATGGAGAGGAAAAGTGAGTTGGGGGAAATTGGAGGGGGAAACAAACTATAAGAGACTATGGACTCTGAGAAACAAAATGAGGATTTGGGGTGGGGGAGGGCGGGGTAAGCCTGGTGGTAGGTATTATGGAGGGCACATATTGCATGGAGCACTGGGTATGGTGCATAAACAATGAATTTTAGAACACTGAAATAAAATAAAATTAAATGAAATTTTAAAAATTACCCATACTTTTCTGACCAAAATTAACAAAAACATCCTTTGCTATATATAACAAAACTTAACATTTAAGACTTTCCATGTGCCAGGCATTGTGCTAAGCACTTTATATATTTAACTTATTTAACCCTATAAATTATTATTAATACCCCTTTTTAAAGATATGGAAAATGAAAAATAGAGGGGTAATCCCCCCAAGATCCCTATCTAGTAAATGGCAGAGCAAGGATTCAAACCCAAGCAATCTGGCTTCAGAGATTAAAATGAGAAAAAAAATTTAAATTTTCATTTGCCCCAAAGTTATACTATGTTCCAATGACTATAATAGTTTTCACCCAAAACTTTAAATTCTAGCTCAAACCAACCTAGAACATAATTAAATCTGTCAAATCATCCAATTCCAAAATTGCAATATAAAAATAGCAGATGGAGTATGTTTTAAAAGAATTTGAATACTTCTAGAAATAATAGAAGAACTAAATCAGGCAGGAGGAAATAAGATCAACAAACACAAATTAATCGCATTTCTATACACTAATAATGAACACAGAAATCAAAATTAAGAATATGATACCATTTACAATCATTCAAAAATTAAATACTTAGATATAAATTTAGAAAAGCATGTATAATATTTGTATAGTGTAATTGTAAAATGCTGATGAAAGAAATCAAAGACCTCAATAAATGGAGAGACATACCATGGTCATGGATTAGAAGGCTCCATATAGTCAGTTTTCCCAAATTAATTCATAGGCTGAAAGCAATTCCTTTCAAAAGGCTTTTTCAGATACCAACAAGCTTACTCTAAAATATATGTGGAAGAGGTACCTGGGTGGCTCAGTTGGTTAAGTGTCCAACTCTTGATTTCAGATTAGGTCATGATCTCAGGGTTGTGAGATCGAGCCCTCCATCAAGCTCCATGCTGGGCATGGAACCTGCTTAAGATTCTTTCTTCCCCTCTTCCCCTCCTTCCTCCCTTTCAAACATAAAAAAAAATAAAATAAAAATAAAAATTAATAAAATAAAATAAAATGGAAAAGCACTGACCCTAGAATATTGCAAATAATCCTGACAAAGAAAAAGTCGGAGGTATTACTCTTCTCAACATTAAAGCTTACTATGCAACTATAGTAATCAAAACAATCTGGTACTGGTGAGGAGATAAACACATAGATCAGTGGAACAGAATAGAGAACCAAAAAATAGATTCTTGAAGATGTGAGAAATATTCTTGACTGATATTTGAAAAAAGTGCAAATCAAATTCTATGGAAGAACAGACTTTCCAACAAATGGTGCTAGAGCAATTAGACATTCATAGGTTAAAAAAAAAAAAAACAATGACCCTCCACCTAAAATTCATACATTACACAATTTAACTCAAAATGGATCACAGAATTAAATGTAAAACTATCAAGCTTCTCAAAAAACAGATACAGTAAAAAATCTTCAGAATTCTCAAGCAAAGAATTCTTAGGCTTGACATGATCCAAAAAGAGAAAATATGATATGTTGGAAGTCATCAAAATTTAAAACTTTTGGTCTGTGAAAGCCTATGTAAAGAGGATGAACAAAACAAGCTATACACAAGGAGAAAATATTTGCAAATGACATCTAACAAAGGAATGGTGTCTAGAATATATAAAGAACTCTTAAAGCTCAAGAGCAGAATGAAAATAATCCAATCAGAAAATGGGTGAAAGATTCAGACATTTTATCAGAGGATATGCATACAGTAAATAGCACTAAGAAAGATATTCAACATCAGTAGCCATTAGGGAAATGCAAAACCACAATGATACAGCACACTGCACAGGCATGAAAAAAACCTAAAATAAAATATTGTGCCAATACCAAATGCTGGCAAAGATGTGGAAATTGGATAGATTGCTGGTGGGAATGTAAAATGCTACAGCCACTCTGGAAAACAGTTCAGCAGTTTCTTTAAAAACTCAACATGTAATTACCATATGACCCACAATTGTACTCTTGGGATTTTATCCCAGTGAAATGAAAGCTTACCAGAGAAAAGAAAGCTTATGTTCACATGTACACCAAAGCAAAACAAAACACCTATGCACAAATGTTCATAGTATTTTCATTTCTAACTGCCAAAAGCTAGAGTCAACCTAGAGGCCCTTTAACTGGTGAACAAATAAACTGTGGAATACCCATATCATGGAATACCACTCTGCAATAAAAAGGAATGAATATTAACACAACTTTAATGAATGTTCAGATAATTATACTGAATGAAATAAAGTCATAGATTATATGATTCCATTTACATAACATTCGTAAAATGACAAAAGTATACAAATGGAGTATAGACTAGTAGTTGACAATATAAAGGCAGTGAGAAGAGGCAGGCAGATGATAGGTAGATGTGGTTATAAAAAGTTAATATGAGGGATCCTTGTGGTGATAAAAACTCTTAACTGTGGAGGTGAATACATAAGTGATAAAACGGTATAGACTTAACTATGCACATACAATCATATAAATACCAACAAAACTGACAATCTCTGATTAAGACAACAGGAAATTCCAAGTCTTACACTTAAACTAAACTTCTCACATAGTTTACCACCCTGACACCTTTTCTATCCTATTCCTTTCGCCTTATGCCTATGTCTGCTATTTTACCCTGTCAATATCTTCCTTGACCTTGGAAACATAGCCTAAAATCACCTCCTTAAAAAAATCTTTCTCAATCACTTCAGCCGAAAAAGAACTCTCTTACTTCACTTCTGGACATTATCATGGTACACTGCTTCTGCATATCTCTGATCTTATAAGATTATAAGCATTGTAAAGACACAGATTAATGTTTAATACATCATGGAGTGACCTAGCTCAGTCCCTTGGAAGCAAGACACTCAAGTATTTGTTCAATTAATCTGGTCCCACCTTTCTCAAAATATCTAACCACAATTCCTACTTCCCTTGGACATAAATTTTCCACTTGAAATCAGACAAATCTTGTCTGTCCTATGCAGATATCCTCTTATCTGGAATGTTCCACCCCTCAGCCTTCAAAGTTCACCTCAAAGGCCACTTATTCCTTAAAATTGTTCCTTGTTTCTCTTAATCAGTTTCATCTCTCCTTCCTGAATGCCAATTACACTTTGTATTTCCCTTAAATCACTTAGTCTACATGTCTGCTATAGACTTGTTTGTGGTCCTACCCACAAATTCATGTTGAACACCTCATGTCCATTATGATGGTATTGGGACATGGATCCTCTGGAGAAGTGATTATTAGATCATGGGGCACAGTGCTCACTAATGGAATCAGTACCCTTTAGAGAGGCCTGAGAAATCTCCCTTGCCCCTCCTTCCACGGGAAGTTACATTGAGAAGGTAACATCTATGCACCAGAAAGTAAACCCTCACCAGACACTAATTGGGCTGATGCCATGATCTTAGACTTCTCAGACTCCAGAACGGTGAGAAACAAATGTTTATTGTTTAGAAACCACCTAGTCTATGCCAGTTTGTTGTAGTAGCCTGAAAGGACTGAGACAATGCCCTATACTATAATCATATTCTGTCATCTGTCCAAACATCCTCAAAAAGTAAAATCCTTGAGAGCAAGGACTTCCTTAAACACTTGGAAAAGGCTTTGCATATATTTCATGTTCAAATATTTGTTAAATTGAATTAAAAATTATTTCTAGAAAGTTAAGTAATTTTGATTATCCTTCAATCTTCCAAAACCATTCAGAATTTACATTCCATAGTCAATAAGTTTTATAGGGAATCTTGATCAAGTCTATAATCCTCTTCTTAGGACTTATAAGATCTTATTTCTGATTCTCCCCTACTCTCTAAACCTTGCCCTCTTCATTTCTTATATTGTTTTTTATCCTGACTCACTATTGATGAAATGCTGACAGTTCATTCAAATGTTATCCAGGGTTCTCATCTATCTTCATGCTACTGGCAATCTCACTTACCCAAATACTAATTACTGCCAAATTTTTATCTCTAACCTTTGTCCTTCACCTTAGCTCCTGCCCCACATTTTCAACCACCTCATGGATATCCATCCCCTCCACCTGGGTATGACATAGATGGAGATTTCCCATATCAAGTTAATTATCCTTCCATTCCAAGTTTCTTATATTCTCCCTCTCTTCAATTTTGTCACTAACATTATTTCTTATATTTCCTCTTTTATTCACCATATCCAACCAAACTGTATTATTATCTATCTCCAAATTTTTGCTTGAATCAATTTAGTTATCTCCATTTCTATTGCCACTGATGTCATACTTATCATTTCCCATCTACATTCACAGTGATAGCCTTCCCTCTGATTTCCCTGTCTGCTTCTTCCAGTCTCTCTTCTCTCCAATTTACCCTACTCTCTGCCATCTGTGTTATCTCTTCAAAATAAAAATCTGATCATATAATTTTCTTATTCAAAAATATCCAGTGGTACATTCATCTATACAAGATAAAATCTAAACCCATCAGTATTATCATAGAACAGAGGTTGACAAACTATAGTCCATGGTCCAATTTCAGCCCACCACCTCTTTATGTAAAGACAGTTTTATTAGAAAACAATGATTCTCATTCATTGACATATTATCCATGACTGCTTTCACATTACCACACAGTTGAGTAATTGCAACAGATCAAAGGGATATACACAAGGCCAAAAACTTACTATCCAGCCCTTTATCCAAAAATTCTATAGAATCCTAGCATGGATGGTTCAGAATAATTGGGCCCCAACCTCCCTTTCTAGTCACATCTCCACTGAAAATTCCAGGCGCTTATTTTATCAAACAGCAATTCTCTTCTCAGTACTACTACTCTTTGATACAGTTGGACCTCAAAGTATATTGAATAAAATAGTGTTTACTAATTCCCATATTATCTCATGTCTTATTTAAAACACATATATCATATGTGCAAACTGTAACTCTAAACATAAATCAGAGGTTGGTAACTATTTGGGAAAGTGACAGCAAATATGAAGATTATAAATATTTCGGAATACCTACAATGGCTGACAAGAGGTTCTACTATGGCAACCAGTTAATATATATTATTGACTTTGCTAAGAATTTTGTGGGAAGACCACTAGAATTACAGTCAAAGGACAGGTCTGACAAGTTTACATACTAAAGTAGTACCTCACTATAGTTGTGTGTGAGTTAGACAATATTTTCACAAAGATAACTAAAATTCATCTTTAATCTATGAGTAATTATTATCATTATTCACATTACTATCAGCACTTGTGACCTAATAACATAATTACAAATTACATCTACATGACATTTTAAAGCTTATGAATTAATTATATAGACATCTCATTTGAGATCACAGTCATTCTGTGAGATATGAAAGAAAACATTTTCTTCAATTTGTTAATAAGAAAATTAAGGCCCAAAGAAACTAAGAGATTTGTCTAACATCACAGAGCCATTGAAGAGCCAAGCCCAGGCTCAATCCAGGTCTCCAAATTCTAGTTCAATATTCTTCACACTTTTCAGTGTTAACGACTTTAACGAAATTATACAAAGGGTAATTTCCTATGAGCCTGAAAAACTAACTTTAACAGCAAAAATTCTACATTTTTCTACATTATGTACTTACATCATACTCTAAAAGTCAGTAACAGTATCAACAGGAACTCTGGCTCTATTGAAATTTGGTTTCACTAGAAAGTTCAACCGATTTAAAGACTATTCTAAAATGGCAATATCAGGGGCACCTGGGTGGCTCAGTGGGTTAAGCCGCTGCCTTCAGCTCGGGTCATGATCGCAGGGTCCTGTGATCGAGCCCTACATCGGGCTCTCTGCTCAGCCAGGAGCCTGCTTCCTTCTCTCTCTCTCTCTGCCTGCCTCTTTGCCTGCTTCTGATCTCTCTCTGTCAAATAAATGAATAAAATCTTTAAAAAAATAATAAAATAAAATAAAATGGCAATATCAGAGCTCTTAGACCACAAGTCTATTCAAATCATTCTCTAATTACAGTGAAGAAAAATCTGTTTTAAAATTATTTTACAGTGGAAACAAAAGTGAAAATGAACTTTTGGGACTTCATCAAGATCAAAAGCTTCTGCACAGCAAAGGAAACAGTCAACAAAACCAACAGGCAACCCACGGAATGGGAGACGATATTTTCGCAAATGAGAGTACAGACAAAAGGTTGATATCCAGGATCTATAAAGAACTCCTCAAACTCAACACACACAAAAGAGACAATCATATAAAAAAAAATGGGCAGAAGATATGAATAGACACTTCTCCAATGAAGACATACAAATGGCTATCAGACACATGAAAAAATGTTCATCATCACTAGCCATCAGGAGATTCAAATTAAAACCACATTGAGATACCACCTTACACCAGTTAGAATGGCCAAAATTAGCAACATAGGAAACAACATGTGTTGGAGAGGATGTAGAGAAAGGGGAACCCTCTTACACTGTTGGTGGGAATGCAAGTTGGTGCAGCCACTTTGGAGAACAGTGTGGAGATTCCTTAAGAAATTAAAAATAGAGCTTCCCTATGACTGTGCAATTGCACTCCTGGGTATTTACCCCAAAGATACAGATGTAGTGAAAAGAAGGGTCATCTGTACCCCAATGTTTATAGCAGCAATGGCCACGGTCACCAAACTGTGGAAAAGAACCAAGATGCCCTTCAACGGACGAATGGAGAAAGAAGATGTAGTCCAAATACACTATGGAGTATTATGCCTCCATCAGAAAGGATGAATATCCAACTTTTGTAGCAACATGGATGGGACTGGAAGAGATTATGCTGAGTGAAATAAGTCAAGCAGAGAGAGTCAATTATCATATGGTTTCACTTATTTGTGGAGCATAACAAATAACATGGAAGACAAGGGGAGATGGAGAGGAGAAGAGACTTGAGGGAAATTGGAAGGGGAGGTGAACCATGAGAGACTATGGACTCTGACAAACAATCTGAGGGTTTTTAAGGGGCAGGGGGTGGGAGGTTGGGGGAGCCAGGTGGTGGGTATTATGGAGGGCACGGATTGCATGGAGCACTGGGTGTGGTGCAAAAACAATGAATACTGTAAAGCTGAAAAGAAATAAAAAATTAAAAAAATACTAATGCTACCACAAAAAAAAAATTATTTTACAGTGACATGGAAAATTTAACTGGTGTCAAAAATATTTCTAGGGTGAAACACATGATTTGTTTTGAAAAAAATCATTTGTTTCAACTCCACAGCCTAAAAATATGCAGAAAAGCCCTTAAGTAAAATTAATAACAAATTATTGTATGCTAACTGTGTGTTTTTAAAAGATTTACAATCATGAATAATCATGTACCCAACAAGAGAGCACCCAACTATATAAAATAATAAATAGCAAACATAAAAGAATTAACAGTAACACAGTATGTGGAAAAGACTTTAATATCCCAATTACATCAATAGACAGATCATCTAAACAGAAAATAACCAAGGAAACAATGGCTTTGATGACACACTGAACCAAATGGACTTAACAGATATATTCAGAATATTCCATCCTAAAGCAGCAAAGTACACATTCTTTTCAAGTACAAATGGAAAATTCTCCAGAACAGATTACACCTTAGCCCTCAAAACAGACCTCAACAAATACATAAAGATGGAAATCATACCATGAACCTTTTCTGACCACAAAACTATGTAACCAGAAGTCAACCAGAAGAAAAATGGGGTAAGACCATAAATACACGGAGGTTCAATGACATGCTACAATACTTGGGTCAACCAGGAAATCAAAGATGAAATTTAAAACTACATGTTAACAAATCAAAATGAAACACAAAACAGTCTAAACCTGTGGGATACAGCAAAAGCAGTCCTAAGAGAGAAGTACACAGTAATACAGATAGTCTACCTTGATACATATAGCCTACCTCAAGAAGCAAGAAAAATCTCAAAGAAAAGACCTAACCTTACAACTAAGAGAACCAGAAAAAGAATCCATGAAGCCTAAAGACAGCAGAAAGAAGGGAATAATAATGATTAGAGCAGAAACAAATTATATAGAAGCTAAAAAAGAAACAATAGAACAGGTCAATGAAACCAAGAACTGGTACCTTGAGAAATGAAATAAAATTAACAAACCCATAGCCAGACTTCTAAAAAATAAGGACCCAAAAAATAAAATGACAAATGGGAGAGGAGAAATAACAACACCACAGAAATACAAACAATTATAAGAGAATATTATGAAAACCTATATGCAAACAAATTGAACAACCTGGAAGAAATGGATAAATTCCTAGAAACATTAACTGTCAAAACAGAAACAGGAAGAAATAGAAAACTTGAACAGAGAAATCGACAGCAAATAAATTGCATTAGTAATGAAAAAAGTTCCAACAAAGAAAAGCCCAGAACCAGTTGGCTTCACAGGTGAATTCTAGCAAACCTTTAAAAAACAGTTAATGCCTATTCTTCTTAAATTATTCCAAAAAGTAAAAAAAACTTCCAAATTCATCATATGAGGTGAGCATTACACCAAAACCATACAAACACCCCCACTAAAAAAGACAACTACAGGCCAATATCCCTAATGAACATAGATCCAAAAATTTTTAATAAAATATTAGCAAACCAAACCAACAATACATTAAAAATATCATTCACCACAATCAATTGATATTTATTCCTGGTGTGCAAGGGTGGTTCTATATTCATAAATCAATCAACATGATACACCACATTAACAAAAGAAAGGATGGGGGCCACCAGAGTGGCTCATTGGGTTAAGCCTCTGCCTTAGGCTCAGGTCATGGTCTCAGAGTCCTGGGATTGAGCCCCACACCTCAGGCTCTCTGCTCAGTGGGGAGCCTGCTCCCCAATCTCTGTCTGCCTCTCTGCCTACTTGTGATCTCTCTCCCTTTGTCAAATAAATAAATAAAACCTTAAAAAAATTAAAAGATAAAAGAAAGAATAGGAGACATATGTCATTTAGACAGATGTAGAAAAAGACTTTGAAAAAGTAAAACATCCATTCATGATAAAAGCCCTCAACAAAATAGGGTTAGCAGGAATATACTTCAACGTCATAAAGGCCATATATGAAAAACCCACAGCTAATATCATCCTCAATGGCGAAAAACTGAGACATTTTCTTCTGTAGTCAGGAGCAAGACAGGGATGTCCACTCTCACCAGTTATTTAACACAGTACTAGAAGTCCTAGCCACAGCAATGATACAACACAAAGAAGTAAAAGGCACCCAAACAAGCAGGGAAGAAGTCAACCTTTTGCTATTTGCAGATGAAATGATACTGTATATGGAAAACCTGAAAGACTACCAAAAACCTACCACAATTGATAAATGAATTCAGTAGAGTCACAGAATGAAAATCAATATTCAGAGATCTGCTGCATTTCTATACTCCAACAGTGAAGTAGCAGAAAAAGAATGCAAGGAATCAGTCCCATTTACAGTTCCACCAAAATCAGTAAGATACCTAGGAGTAAACCTAACAAAATAAGTGAAAGACCCAAATTCTGTAAACTATAAAACACTGATGAAAGAGATTGAGGAAGACACAAAGAAATAGGAAGACATTCCATACTCACGGATTGGAAGAACAAATACTGTTAAAATATCCATGCTGCCAAGGTAATCTACATGTATAATGCAATCCCTATCAAAACACCACCAACAGGGGCGCCTGGGTGGCTCAGTGAGTTAAAGCCTCTGCCTTCGGCTCATGTCATGATCCCAGGGTCCTGGGATCTAGCCCCACATTGGGCTCTCTGCTCAGCAGGGAGCCTGCTTCCTCCTCTCTCTCTGCCTGCTTCTCTGCCTACTTGTGATCTCCATCTGTCAAATAAATAAATAAAACCTTAAAAAAAATACGACCAACATTTTTCACAGAGCTAGAACAATCCTAAAATTTGTACAGAGCCACAAAAGACCCTGAATAGCCAAAGCTACCTTGAAAAAGAAAAGCAAACCTGGAGACATCACAGTTCTGGACTTCAAGCTGTATTAAAAGCTGTAGTGATCAAAACAGTACATAACAGGCACAAAAATAGACACCAATGAATGAAATAGAATAGAAAACCCAGAAATGAGCCCCCAACTATATGGCAATTAATCTTTGACAAAGCAGGAAAGAATATCCAATGGGAAAAGGACAGTTTGTTCAATAAATGGGTGTTGGAAAAACAACAGCAACATGGAAAAGAATGCAACTAGACCACTTTCTTATACCACACACAGAAATCAACTCAAAATGGATTAAAGACCTAAAAATGAGACCTGAAACCCTAAAAATCCTAGAGGAGAACACAGAGAATAACCTCTTGACATTGGTCATAGCAGCTTCTTTCTAGGTATGTCTCCTAAGACAAAGGAAATAAAAGTAGAAATAAAGTACTGGGACTTAATAAAAATAAAAAGCCTGTACACAGTGAGGGAAACAATCAACAAAACTAAAGGCAACCTATGGAATAGGAGAAGATATCTGCAAATGACATACCTGATAAAGGGTTAGTATACAATATATTTAAGTAACTTGTAAAACTCAGTACCCAAAAAATAATAATCTAATTAACAAATGGGCAGAAGACATGAATAGACATTTCTCCGAAGAAGACATGCCAATGGCCAACAAACACATGAAAAGATGCTCAACATCATTCATCATTAGGGAAATACAAATTAAAACTATACCTGTCAGAATGGCTAAAATTAACAACAAGAAAAAACAGGTGTTGGCAAGGATGTAGAAAAAGGGTAACCCTCTTGCTTTGTTGTTGGGAATGTGAACTGGGGAAACCACTCTGGAAAAGAGTATGGAGGTTCCTCTAAACTTAAATATGGACTTACCCTACAATCCAGCAATCACACTTTTAGGTGTTTACTCAAAGAATACAAAAATACTAATTCAAAGGGATTCAGGCACTCCTATGTTTATAGCAACATTATGTACAATAGCCAAACTATGGAAACAGCCCATGTGTCCATCAACTGATGAATGGTCAAAGAAGTTGTGAGGTGTATACATATATACGTGGTGTGTGTGTGTGTATAAAATATTCTTCAGCCACAGAGAGGAATGAAATCTTGTCATTTGCAATGACATAGATGGAGGTAGCTAAGTGAAATAAGTCAGTCAGAGAAAGTCAAATACTGTATAACTTCAGTGCTATGTGGAATTTAAGAAGCAAAACACAAAAGCAAAAGGGAAAAAAGTGAGAAAGGCACACTAAGACTCTTAACTATGGAGAACAAACTGATGGCTACCACAGGGGAGGTAGGTGGGAGAATGGGTTAAACAGATGATGAGCATTAAGGAGTGCACTTGTTGAGATAAAGATCAGTGATATATGGAAGTGTTAGATCATTACATTGTACACCTGAAACAAATATTGCACTGTATATTAACTGGCATTTAAATAAAAACTTTTAAAAAAGACTTGTAAGACCATATGTTGAAAGAATCAAAACATACCTGGGACTAAAAGAACGAATATCAGCTATGAATTAAAAAAGAAAGAAAGAAAGAAAGAAAAATCAGCCCTGTAATTAATCAGGCTAGGAGGACAGACACAGATAAAGTGAACTACAAAGTTAACAGAAAACACTGTTTTTCCCAAGGTCATGTACCAGTTGTAAAATATCATAATGACCTCTTATTGGAGTGATTATTGCTTTCTTACCAATGATGTCTCCAGACTTGCTTTGCTATTTTCATTTATTACTGGCAGAAGATACCAAATTCCTAAACCACCCTGCTTCATGACAGCACCCAATCCCTAGTTAATTCCTACTTCTCTCAATCTGCTTCAAAAGGAGCCACCACTCTAGAACTAATCCTGGCTGACTTCAGACTCTCTCAGAATTCTTCAGCAGCAATCCAAAATTTACAAAAAACACTTCCCTTCTCCCCCTTATCCAAAGGCCTTTTGTGGTTCTTCTGGAGTATATTCCCTCACTAATGAATGAATAAATCTGATTTTGTCATACTATGGACTTTTTCCTTGTGGTCTCTAGTTGGTAAGGCTTTAACAAGGTAAATTTTTTTTAAAGATTTATATTTTATTGAGACAGCGAGCAGGGGTGGGGGGTTGAGGAGGGAAATGGAGGAAAGAAAGAAAAAAAAAGAAAGGAAGGAAGGAAGGAAGAAAAAGAGAGAAGAAAAAAAGAAGAAAAGAGAAGAAAAGTCTTAAGCAGACTCCCATCTGACTGTGGAGCCCTGAGGGCTCTATCTCGAGATCCTGAAATCATGACCCGAACCCAAATCAAGAGCTGGACTCTTAACTGACTGAGCCACCCAGGTGTCCCCCAAGATAAATTATTTTTTTAATTACCCTAGAGATTCAACAGTTTAGTACTGACAAAAAGCACCACCCTCCCTCTCTTCTCAAAACATAAAAAAAAACAATACTTCTGCACTTAAACCAGAAAATCATTAGCCATAAGTGACTTTCACTACCAAGATGAACTTACTGAATTCTACTACTTATATCACAGGAAGTATCTGATCAATTATGCTGAGAGATATAATATTTAACCAAAGCCAGGTAACTACCATACCTGCTGGGAGAAGCAGTATATTATTAAATTGGCATCAAGCTCCAGACAAAAGTATACAAATTGGTGCTATTATCTGATTTTTAATATGTATCAGTCACATAGCTCAAGAAATTTTACCTGTCACCCATAATCTACTAATGTGCTATACCTAGTGCTCATGAAATTCTTGTATAATTTTCTAGCTTTTCATTTTTAAACTTTAAACAGATTATATTTAAAAAAAAAAGACTATTTCCAAGTTTTCTATAAATGGCATTGAAAGATAAAATTAGTCTTTTTAACCGCAAACCAATACAACTTCATATCCAAAGAATCCATAAACAACCTAGAGAATTTATTTTTTTTTAATTTAAGATTATTTATTTATTTATTTGAGAGAGAGACAGTGAGAGAGATCATGAGTGAGGAGAAGGTCAGAGAGAGAAGCAGACTCCCCGTGGAGCTGGGAGCCTGATGTGGGACTCGATCCCGGGATTCCAGGATCATGACCTGAGCCGAAGGCAGTCGTCCAACCAACTGAGCCACCCAGGCGTCCCCAACCTAGAGAATTTAAATATGACTCATCACCAGTAACACTGGAAGGTAGCAGGTCTAGCTATTTTAAAGAATAATCTCAACCCGACTTTGGTAGGCCAACCTTATGAAGGGAATGAAGGACAAAGGATATTACCAAAACTATATTCTAATAGGATGCGTGTTGGATCAAGAAATGTTTTAAAATCCACTAAAACAACTTCAAAACAATAAAGCAAAGATTCAAACTTCTAAGAAATAGTAGCTATACACCTACCTCAAAGATAAACCTCAGGAATATGGGGGTTGGGTAGAGGATGAAGTAGAGAGGAATGCTTTCAGCAAAAGCTTAAGACTAAATCAAAAACATTACCAGAGACTCAGCCAAAAACTGCTAACGAAAAATAGTCTTAAGGTTTCATTCACAAAAATGAAAAGGACTACTATTCATAAATCAGGCTTCTAATACCACACCCATCACCATCAAAATTATCTTCAAATACAAAATTTTTCAGAAAACAAGATATATTTAAAAGTTAAAATAATTTTGGATTAGCCTTTTCTTTTTTACAAAAAGATCATGTGATCAACATTTATTTATTATTTTTTTTAATTTTAATGAGAAAACAGAATCACAGCAAATAAGCAAACTTCTGACTGTTTAAAACGCACTTGAACAGGGAGCTTGGGTGGCTCAGTTGGTTAAGGGTCTACCTATGGCTCAAGTCATTATCCCAGGGTCCTGGGATGGCACCCTGTGTTGGGCTCCCTGCTCAGCCTGCTCCTCCCTCTCCCTCTGCCCCTCCTCACTGCTTATGCGTGCTCGCTCTCTCAGATAAATAAATCTTTACAAATAGATAGATAGATAATGCACTTGAACATAATGGCTCCGATTAAGTAGAGAGGACAATAAACTAAGAAAATACTCTTTCAAGAATAGTGGAAAGTGACTCATGAAATTCAGTGTCAATTCTAGATTTACAATGACTAGTAATATTTTCTGTGTGAAGCTTGGCTTGAGGGCTCCCCAAAAAAAGTCCTAACAACTAAACGAAAAAAGTGTTGTTAAAAAGGTCAGAAAAAGATCAGAAACAAATTTCAAAAGAAACCTGAAAACTACAGTAAAAACACAAGACAACAGAGTTACTTCGTATTTCATGGATCAAATTATGTCTCTGAAGCCTTAACTACATAGAATAGCTTTACAGTCTTAAAGGTTGATGCCTTTCACACCTTACAAGACCCAGCCACACTACAATTCAAATTACACCAGTAAGTCCCACCGAGTATTAACATTCATGATCACTGAATGTCTTATTCCTAGGATAATATTAAGTGAGATACAGCAAATAAACAATTTTCTAATTCCATTTCTAGTTACATTCAACCTTTCACTTAATATAATTTGGGAATACGTATCCTAAATCTTTATTTTACTGTCTTCAAAACCATTTAACTACATCTGGATATTATACACAGATGTTTTATTAGGCTGCCTTTTCCTCCAACAAACCAAATCTGAAATTGCTTTACAGCATACTTTTATGAACTATAAATACCTAAGTTCTATTTCTATAAGGTACTGAGTAAAATGTATAAAACAAATACTAAAAGATTATTTTAGAACGCTTTGGTGTATGTTGAAAGAAAAAGCTAAAGGAATGACAAAAAAATAATGAGGAAGGGAAAAAATGTTCAAAATAGGAATAAATTATTTTCTGTTATACATGATGATACTAAGACTCATGTAATAAAAGCTATTTTTCTTTCAAATAAAGAAACAAATTAATCCTAATATTAATACAATGTTGACTCCAGAAATGGATACAAACAACAAACTCATGAGCTATATAAAACCATATCAATGCCTTTAAAAGGCATGCCTAAGTTTCCATGTGGCAGCAATTTTACTACTTCTATTCATGTAATTTCTTAGTGAACACTCACAATGTAGCACTTTAAAAAGATTCTGAGTTTATTTTTCCAGTTCTGATTACTTGAAGGTGTGACAAGAAACCCCTGCTCCTCTCCAGATACATAAAAATAATGCCTCTAGAATCAACTTGTTTCATGCACAATTATGTGAGTACAATAAGGAGGAAGATGGTAAAGTACAGAGGAGGAGGTAAGGAAAAGCAAGGCCTGGCAAAAGTGTTATCTACGGACAAGATAAGAACTATATAAAATTAGAGAAGGAGGATGACACATATTCCTGGCAGAAACCCAGTCATATAAGCCAAATTTTAAAAAAATTAAGATTTTATTTATTTATTTGACAGGCAGAGATCACAAGTAGACATAGAGGCAGGCAGAGAGAGGTGGAAGCAGGCTCCCTGTTGAGCAGAGAGCTCGACGTGGGGCTCGATCCCAGGACCCTGGGATCATAACCTGAGCCGAAGGCAGAGGCTTTAACCTACTGAGCCACCCAGGCACCCCATAATAAAAAATTTAAATTAAACTTTCTTTCAATTTACATTTACAAATTAACAAGAGGCAAGTTTCCCACCACCAAGTGAATTATGGGTTAAAGTGTGACATATAACCATACAACGGCCAATAAGTCGAGAGCCAATCAATGCTAAATGGAAGCTCACAGCAATATATAAATATTAATTTGGCTTTAGAGTTAATGCAAGCCTCCTGAGCAATATACAGTATAAATCAAAGGCCTACTATGAAATTATAGGACAATGCTATGTATCAATTTTACTCAAGATAAAAGAGAAAAAAAAGGCTTAAAAATAGTCCTGTCGTATCATGCCCTCGATTCAGTTTAGAAACTTAAGTTTGCACATTTGTTCCTTGGGTAATAATGTCAGTCTCAAACTAGAATAAACAAGCTATCCTGTCATCATTTCTACAGATAATTTTATGGAAACTGTTTAGAATATAATAATTAGGAAATTTTCTGAAACTTTTAATATGATATAAAAATAGACTATAAGGCTAGTTCTTTCAAATATTCATTTCAAATGGACAATAAATAGACTTTTGAAATTACTTCTGTACTGAAAAACTAGCTAATTAGCAGAGTTGTGTTTGTGTGAAATTTTATTTTCCCAAATTTTAGTACAACTACTTACAAAGTTTCCAAAACAAATACTGATCTTTAAAGGAATGAAAAAACAACAATATTTAGTTATTATAGTATAAGATCTCAAATGACACTACAAATATTAATTACATATGATCCAAGATTTTTTTGAGTGGTATTAGGTATTAATATTATTTTCAATTTAGTTCAACATTCTTCCTTTGATTTAAGCCAAGCATATAGCTAATGAAATGGCATGACTGGAGCTTAGATTTGTAATAACATAAATATCATAGGTACCTGTGCTCTTTCCCTATAGGGATTATGAAATTCACCCTTGGAAAACTTAAGTACACATATATATAAAGTATTACAGTAGTTAATCTATTCTATGCCATGCTCCCCAACCTCCATTTCATTAAATTACTAAATAACACTGTTGGGTTAACTGCACAAAGGATGGGAACATTTGAATAAATAATCTCATATTGTGGAAAGTCCAGATAAGGTCAGCATCTTATTGTTTTTGGCCAAAGACAATTGTGAAACTCATTAGAAAGAAGTGGCACAATACGATCTTTGAAGTGAGTTACTAAAATCAAAATAGGAAAAGCTAAAGGTTCTAAGTACAAAAGTAGAAAACATTCCAGGCTAAATTTGTAAAATGAATCACTAGTTAATACATTATTACTAAATTGTGTACCTATCCAGAAAGCTGCTTATTGGTTTTCGTATTGTTCTAGATCCTCACTATTACAGTACTCATTAGCCATATGTGGTTATAGAATTTAAAATTAGTAAAAATTCTGTAAAATTAAAAATTGAGTTTCCTGGATATGAAAGCCACATGTGGCTGGTGCCTACTATTTTAGATGGCACCAAATAGAACATTTCCATTATCACAGAAAGTTCTATTGGGTAGCACTATTTTACATAAAATGCCAATTAAAATGAGCCCCAAGAAATAACTGGTATAAGACTAACTATACTGGATAAAATTAAAAAGTGGAACATATCTATTTATGATAAAAGTTCTATGCAAAGTAGGAACAGAAAGGAACATCCTCAAACTGATAAAGGCATCTACAGTTACACTTAAGAGTTAAAGACTGCCTGCTTTCCCCCTACAATCAGCAACTAGGAAAGGATATCCAGTCTCATCACTTTAATTCACCATTATACCTGAAGCACTAGCAGTTCACCAGTCCAGGACAAAGAACCGTAACACAGACAAGATTAGAAAGGAAAAGTAAACCTATCTTTATTTGTAGACAAGGTGATTACCTATGTAGAGAATTCTGAAGAATCTAAAAAAAAATGCTATTAGATCTAGGTGAATTTAGCAGGATCAACATACAAAAACAAAACAAAACCCCTCCATTTACTGTCAACAAACAAGTGTAAATTTGAAAATTAAAAATATGTAATTTAAAATAGCACCAAAAAAACCATGAGACCCTTAGGAAAAAAATTCACAAGAGATGTGCAAAACCTATACACGGGAAACTACAAAATATTGCTATGAGAAATTACAGATGACCTAAATAAATGGGAAATTATACCATGTTCCTAGATTATAAGGTTCAATATTGTTAAGATGTTAATTTTCCCCCAAATTATCTACAGAGTCAGTGTAATCCCAAACAAAATCCTAATTGTTTCTTGGTAGAAACTGAGAAGCTAATTCTAAAATTATACATTGCTAGTAGAAATACAAAGTGGGATAGCCACTTCCAAAATAGTTCTGCAATTTTTTAAAAAGTTAAACCAATACTTACCATATGATCCAACAATCCCATTAATAGATATTTACCCATGAGAAATGAAAACCAATATTCATGCAAAGACATATATATGAAAGTTTATAACAGCTTTATTTATAATAGCCAAAATCCAAAAAACCTCAAATGCCCATCAATTGATGAATTAACAAACGTATCACAGTATATCCATCCATACAATGAAATTCTGCTCGGTAATAAAAAGGAATAAATTGCTGATACATGAAATGACATGCATAAATTTAAAAAAAAAAACTAGGTTCCAAGCAAAATCAGATATAAATAAAAGACTATGTGCTTATTATTTCATTTAGATAAAACTGTAAAGAGGTAAAAGTAGAGTGGACAGAGAGGTTCCTGATTTCCAGAAATATAGGGAAGGGCAGAGGATGGACTACAATGAGACACAGGAAATTCAGGATATGACAGAAATGTTCTATATTTTTACTTGCTGTTATTTATACAAATGCATATGTTTGTCAAAACTCATTGGACACTTAAAAAGGGAAAATTTTATTTTATATGAATTTATATATATTTTTATGAATGAATTTATATGAATTAATATTTGACTTAAAAAATAAAAGTAATAGGGGCACCTGGGTGGCTCAGTCACTTAAGCATCCAACTCTTTTTTTTTTTAATTTTATTTATTTATTTGACAGACAGAGATCACAAGTAGGCAGGGAGGCAGGCAGAGAGAGAGGAAGGGAAGCAGGCTCCCCGCTGAGTAGAAAGCCAGATGTGGGGCTCCATCCCAGGACCCTGGGATCATGACCCGAGCCGAAGGCAGAGGCTTTAACCCACTGAGCCACCCAGGCACCCCACCATCCAACTCTTTTTTTTTTTTTTTTAAAGATTCTATTTATTCATTTGACAGAGAGAAATCACAAGTAGATGGAGAGGCAGGCAGAGAGAGAGAGAGAGGAAAGCAGGCTCCCTGCTGAGCAGAGAGCCCGATGCGGGACTCAATCCCAGGACCCTGAGATCATGACCTAAGCCGAAGGCAGCGGCTTAACCCACTGAGCCACCCAGGCGCCCCCCACCATCCAACTCTTGATTTCAGATCAAGTCATAGATCCAGCCCCAAGTCAGGGTACCCACTTAGCAGGGAGTCACCTTCCTCCCTCTCCCTCTGCCCCTCTCCCCCACCCATGTGCGCATGCACACACACTCTCTCTATAAAAATAAATAAGCAAATCTAAATAAAGAAATAAATGTAATATGGCTAACCTTCTATTTTGGTGCTCTATAAGTACAGATCTGTTATACCAAGGAAATATAGTATAGAAATAGACTGTCTGGAAGGCAAACAGCATAACTTCTGTCAGTCCCAAACTTCTCTGGACTTTAGCTTCTTCTGGTGTAAATGGGAGTTTATAACCCAGTTTCTCAAATCTGTTTCCAGGAAATTTTCAGAATGTTACAGGTATTTTGGGAAAGGAGTTTCTACTGTCAATTTACCTAAGAAACATTCCCCATAAGGTGATTTCACAATGCATTTAGCATATGAAAAGCTCTGAGCAGGTCTACATGCATTCATTTTTTTTCTATAATTCTTTAAACTCAGTTTTTCCCACATTTACTTGACCAAGAAACACTTCTATCAAAAAATGGTCTTAGTTGGGCAACTGGGTGGCTCAGTCAGTTAAGTGTCCAACTCTTGATTTTGGCTCAGGCCGTGATCCCAGAGTAGTGAGATGGAGCCTGCTTAAAATTCTTTCTCTCCCTCTCCTTCTGCCTCTCCAACCCCCACCCCTGTTCCCTCTGTCAATGAATGAATAAATAAATAAATAAATGATGTTTTAGATGGTATTGCTAAAGTACTAAAATTCATTGAACTTTCAAGATTACCTTCTGGATTAAGTTTTCTTAAAACTTATTTATTAGAAAGAGAAAGAGAGACAGAGCATGCACATGAACACACACACACAGACACACACACACAAGCACACACACGAGTAAGTTGGAGGAGCGGCAGAGGGACACTCTTTCAAGCAGACTCCTTGCTGAGCACAGAGCCTGACAGGAGGCTCAATCTCAGGACCCATGAGATCATGACCCACGAGATCACAACCTGAGCTGAAACCAAGAGTCAGATCTTCAAGGGACTAAGTCACCCTGGTGCCCCACCTTCTTGATTAAGTTTTATTTACATTGAGAAACTATATAACTGATTGACTTTAGAGCAGCTATGCAGAACTGTAGCCCTTAATGAGAATACTTTTAAATCACAAATTTTAAAGGACTTTTTACTCATCTTGCTACTTTCCTAGTCAACTCCTCTGAGTTTTTACCAGGTTCTGAATTCTAAATATCCTAAACTTAAATATTTTGATTCCTGTATACTACAGGAAAATACATCATGATTGAATTATCTCTATTTGAATAGCTCCTCTTCAAATAACAGGGCAGAATTAAGAATGTGAAAACATCAATGCCAGGAACACTAAAATTCCTGAGCAATTACTATAAAAATAACAAAGTGATCTAAGAAAGTAAGTGTTCACTGAACAAAACTGGTATAAGTTTGAATATATATAGTTAAAATAGTTTTTAAAAAGGGAAGTAGGGCGCCTGGGTGGCTCAGTGGGTTAAGCCACTGCCTTCAGCTCAGGTCATGATCTCAGGGTCCTGGGATCGAGTCCCATGTCAGGCTCTCTGCTCAGCAGGGAGCCTGCTTCCTCCTCTCTCTCTCTCTCTGCCTGCCTCTCTGCCTACTTGTAATCTCTGTCAAATAAAATAAATAAAATCTTTAAAAAGGGAAGTAAAGAAAGACTACACAAAGATGGAAAACCAATATTCTAAATGCTGCTCTTCAGCATTTTACATGGGATCACTGAAAGAAGTACAAAGCATTACAAATAATGTTGATAGTGTGGTTAAAAATATTGTATCTTTTGAATGTAAATAAATAGATGAATAATAAGAGCCATCTTAATTTAAGTCAGTAAGTTAATTAGGAATAAAGCTTTAGGGGAAAAGTGAACACTGGAAAATTCTAAAGGGTAAACAAACCACTCCTGAAAATGAAAAAAAAAATGTTAGAAATGCCATGTCCAATTAGATCCAAATCAGTAGTCTTCTTTACCCAGTAACAGCCAAGCTATGGAAGAGTGTTGTTAGTAATGTATACCGAAGTATCTAATTTACTTCAATAACCCTTATGACTCTTTATCAATAATTTTGTCTACATAACTTTTGAAATTATTTCTAGCCTAAATTTGTTTAAACTCTTGGGGTAAATAACTTCTATAAGATTATTATATAAAATAGTATTCCTTTTAAAAAGTATTTTTATTTTTCAATTTGAATTTAAGGAATATTCTCTGGGCCCTAGGCACTACATGAAATAATTTTTTAGAAGAGTAAAAAAATAGGGAAGCAAAGTGGCAATTACTCATCTAGCTGTTTATATTCTTTTTAAGAGTTAAATTTTAGTACAAATGGTTTCATAGCTAGGTCTCCTTGGAAACCACTAGTAGTATTTCTCCATAATGGTCTGGCCAGAGATGCCTCAGGAATAATCCAAATGGAACATGCAAATTTCAGTGTTCACTTTTCCCCTAAAGCTTTATTCCTAATTAACTTACTGACTTTAAAAAGGGGAAGGATGATTTTTCTTGTTTTAATAAAGACATATAAAATGTATCATATCATTATGTTTAGTAAGCAGATAAAAGCAGAATGCATTTTGTTTTGTTCTTTACATAGTTACCCATCTTTACATAGTTCCCTGTAAAATCTTTAAGCTCGGCACATAGATATGTAAACAGGCATCCATATGGTTAAAAACATGTATAGTATATAAAAAAGTAAATTCTTCTGCTAACAAGAAAGAAAGAAAGGCAGAAAGAAAGAAAAAAACACAAGATCACAAAACCATAATCATATTAAATAAAAATGTTTTTAAAAAGTTGGACTAACCATGAAGCCTCTCAAGAATGTAAGCAGCTTGTTTATATTTCAAATTTAATTCTGGTACCTATTTTTGGCTGTATAATGAGTTCAGGAAGAAAAAAATCAAGAATATGTTCATAGTTCACATGGATGTTACTCACCCACATTTGGAGGTTTCACATAATTTGCAGGTAGTTCTGGAGGTCTGCCTCTATGCAGAGCTGCAAAAGCAGACCCATTCCATAGTGTACTCTTACAGTCTATTCAAAAAGATTGAAAAGTTAGTCAAGAAATAGAACAGTGTTTTTTAAAATTGTACCTTAGAGGTAAATGTCTGTGGTTTAATTTTGTTTGTTGGAATATATTTTTAACTACTAATACCACATTAACAAATGACATGCATATTTTTGAACATGCTATAAACTACATTATGATTGTTAAATAACAACACATTAATATAACACCCAGATATTTTATTTCTGTGCTGATCTAGAATTAAGGCTTTTATTCAGCATGTATTTGAATCATATAAATATGTCATGGATTAATAAGGTTTTAATTTTATATTGGTCCTTCATGATCTTTAGGCTTATATATTTCTACTTATATAAAACCATATAAGCAAGGTTAGGACTACAGCACAAGTATGCCAGGTAAAATTCAGAAACATTTATACTTGGTGCATAGTCATACTATATAGAATGCCTGCCAATTGTGCCGTAATAGGTAACAATATTGCATATCAGATGATAAATTATTATAAATAGTTGTGTTTTTTGTCTTTCATGTTTATGTTAAGAAACTCAAGTAAATGTGAAATATTCCTAATAATTCAACTATGATACAAGAATATTGCACTACTCTCTTTTGAGGGGGGAAAGAACAGAGGGAAAGGGAGAGAGAGAATCCCAAGGAGGCTCCATGCCAAGCATAGCACCTGACACAGGGCTCGGTCTCACAAACCCAAGATTATGACCTGAGCTGAAATTAAGAGTTGGACACTTAACCAACTGAGTCACCCAGGCACCCCTCTACTGCTCTCTTGAAAACTTCCAATTTAATGATTTGAAGACTTTCCTTATATTATAAAACTAGATGTTTAATACTATTTTATATATTTTACATATTGGGGTTCCATGAAAAACTTTGGGAAAAATCTTTAAAAGACTGAAAACAGCGGAGTACAAAAACTATTACTGAATGGTCACTAATAGGTTGATATATGTTTTTAATATTTTCACAATTATAAAAATTTTTATATATCACATATAAATTTTTACATATTATTTTTCATTTTCTTGTTATAAAACATACAATGTGATTAGGATGATATAAAGACTCATAATACTAAAATCTAAAAATATTAAAACATAATAAAAGACTTTTAAGCATTCATACTATACTAATCAGAGCAATGATCTTTAAAATCCCATTCCACAGGATTACAAAAAGATTTTACATTCTATACTTCGATTGAATTCACTGTTTTATAGCAGAGGGCTTCTTTTAGGCCTCTAAAAATTTATTTGTACTCTAAGAAGATAAGATTGGCAAAATAAGAAAAACTAGAAGAAAATTAGTATTTAGGAAAGCATGGGAACATTTACTTAACATAAAAATACGTTGTTCTCCACTCCTTCCTCTGAAAACTATGAAAATCTTACCTTTGGCATCCCGTAACAGAGACTGCCGACCAACACCTAGTAATGTCTGTACCCCAGGAACACTCTGAGGGATCTCCTTATCTAGTAAGGGACCAATCCGCTCACAAATTTTAAGGAGGTAGTCTGGAGGAATGTGTGCATTGGCTGCCACCTAAAAAGCATAAATAAAACAGAAAAACGAACATGGTTTAAACACATAATTTACTCCATTACCAAACTGTTCCATCATGGAACAAAGCGCAATTTTTATATATAGGATCAGAAAATAACATTTTAAATATTTAATACTTTAGCCAAACTAAAGAAACAGCTACAAAAATTAAGCACATCTAAATGATAACATTTAAATGACATGGCACTCAAACTTACTTTTACATGCCTTGATTAAATCATTTGCTTAGCTGTTAATCTTATGAAATAAGTGTTGCAAAACAGCAAAAGTGCGCATGCCTAAAATTAAAGTACAAAGACAACGGGTAAACTCTACTAGTACTTCATTTATTCAGTAGTGATGAAGTGATCAAAAATCAGAGAATCTAGATTCTATATAAATGATAAGAATACAAACAAAAGGTATTACTTGCATCAAACTCTCACCTAAATCCCTTTAGGATTAACAGGACAAATCTGCTTAAAGAGCAGAACTGGTTTTCCTTAAAAAAGTTAACTGATTTCCAAAACAGTATCCAATTAATGTTTTTATAAATACTATGATCCAAATAACTACACTATGTACTCAAAATTCATCACAACATTAACTCATTGTTTAAACACACAAGAAAATTCCTGAAGATAGTAAACTTATGTACACAGGGATGAGAAAATTAACAAAACTATTCATTTTTTTATCTAAGTTAATGGTCAAGTCCCAGATGTGTTTCATAAATACCTAATTATTAAAGGAGCAAACAGAAAACTAAATATTAAAAATCCTTATATTAAAAAAATTTACATTCTCATCTTGACATAAAGGGAAAAAGAATGAAAAATATAAATAAAAATTTAAAAAATATATTAAATATGTTATATTAACATATAATAAAATGTAAATAAATAAATATTTATTTATACCGTCACATAGGACCCCACATCAATATATTATCACCAGGTCAAGAACAATACAACATAAAAGAATAATTTTGAAAATCATCCCTAATGATCACCATGAGAAAATAAATTATGTGTGTTCTTGGTAGGTATTTGTTCAATGAATCAATGAACATTAAAAAACAAAGTAAATAAACTGAGGGTTTTGGAGGGTAGGGGGGAGGGGTTTGGGAGGACCTGGTGGTGGATATTAAGGAGGGCACGTATTGCATGGAGCACTGGGTGTGGTGCATAAACAATGAATCTTGGAACACTGAAAAAATTAAATTAAAAAAAAATAAAATCCATCTATAAGAAATATAACATGAATTCATAGAGGAAAAATCTTAGTTTCTCCTATCAAGGTACCTTTTTTGTTTTCTTAGAAAACATACGTTAAAGAACTACAATCTAACATGTATTCAGAATTCTGTGAATAAGGTATTCTATTGTGATTTTTAAAAAATTATTTCCTGCCAGTTATCTTTTTTAAATCCCAGCAAAAATTAATTTTAATCTACCAAAATAAGTGGCTCTTGGGAACTGTCACGATGCTCAGAAAGAATGGCAACCAAACCTGATTAATTTATATTTTCGTCAACATGGTTTGGCTTCTAGATTGGGACAAAGGATCAAGCAAATTCTTTCTGTTATTTCTCCCATCTCTAGTTTGTTTTCCAAGCAAATAACTCTATAGAACCACCTCTTAGAAAAACACACAGGTAACATTAAAGTCAAAGCAGCTGATGATTCAATTTAATCTAATTATTATCTATAGACAATGATATCTTAAAATCCTAGTTTGTAATTCATTCCCTCCACATTAAAACATTTCTTAAATATGCCTACAGGCAAGTACACTTAGTACCCCAAAAAAGACGTATCTCAAAGAAAAAAAGCTTTAAAATACTGTATATGAACATCTATAACAGCTTACGCCTTTTTTCCCCACCAACAGTCTCGGATATACTCCACTTCTGTTATCAGTCATTATTTTTTCAAGTAAACACTATATGAAGTCTTTACATAGGATAGCAGTTCATGTCTTTACTGGCATTTTCTTTTTTGTTTGTTTGGGTTTGGGGGGGGAGTTGGTTTATTTCTTTAATTTAAATTTAAGTTATTTAACATATGGTATATTATTAGATTCAGGATAGAATTTAGTGATTCATCAGTCTGTATCACACCCAGTGCTCATTACAAATGACCAGTACTCATTACAAGTGAAAATGCCTCCTTAACTGGCATTTTCTTTCTGATCAATTTTCTTTTTTTCATCCTGTTACCATTTCAAGAGTTATTCACCTGCCTAGAAATTGCAATATATCTAGTCATATATAATCCAGAAAATTATTCTCTAATATGAATTTTTTAAATCACCTCCTTACAGAAAATCCGTCAGAACTATATCCTAAACAGACAACTTAACTTTCCTAGTCACTTCATTGTGTAGAAACAATGATGTTTGAGTTTCAGTGAATTACATAAATCTTTGTATCAATTCGTCAGTAATACATTTTAAAATATAGAATCATTAATTAAGCAACCAAAACAAGGGTTATCTACACCCAAATTCTCCCCCTTGAGATTTTTATTATAAGCCATTAAATAAATTTTACACGTTTGAATTCCACCCTATACAATTGGAAATTCCTTTATTTCTAAATGGTTCCATTCAAAAAGTCCGTTCTTCCAAAACCAGTAAAAATTTGACTACAAAGCAGTAGTAGATAAGCATATTCTATCAATACAATAGCAATAACAATACATTTGAGTTGAACATGCTAGAGTCTCCTTCAAACAATATCAACAGGCTTCCAGACTATATCAGCTCAGTTCCTGCAATAGTAGTTTTTTTCTAAATCAAATTTCAGGACTTGTAAGTGGTAGTCAACATTTATTTCAATCCATTTGCTTTGAATAAAGTTGAAATTTTTTAAACACAATCTTTTTTGGCTTAAGAACTTCTATATACCCTCAATAATTACATAAGTCTTTTAAAAAATTCTACATTGGAATTATGTATGAATATAATATATAATAAAATGTAATATTAAAAGTATATATTAAAATATTCTATGAAATTCATAACATAATATTATAAGCCACTCTTTTCAATTAAAGCTCAAACCTTCTAGTTTCAGTGATTTTTCTCTCTGGAATATAATGGCCAAGTAACACAACAAGCACTTTGATATGTGCAGAAGAAAAGCATTCTCCAAAAACAAAGTTCAAAAGTATAATACAAACTTCTATATTATTCTGTAGAACAGCTCCAAGGAGTTAAATTACAGAATGTTTGATTTAGAAGGATCCTTATACACAATTAGCCTAACTTCACATCTTACAATAGGAAAAACATCCAGAGAAGTAAAGTCCAGTGGTCACAATGAATGTACAGAAATCTGGGTTTCCCTGTCCACAGCTCTTCCTATTACTTAGTGTCTTATTAAGGCAACTGGAAATTTATGAAGATAACTAACACAAAGACTGCAAAAAAATAAAACCATAAATTCAAATAAACTGAAAGAAATTAAATGAAGCCTAGATTATAAACCTTCTTGATAGGAAGACTTGTTGACCTAAACAGCAAACTTAACAACTGAATTACTAAACTTCAGAATTATGACAAGTGAGAAGACCAGAGTGTTCACAGAAATGATCCTACTCATCATAATTAGTTAAAAGGAACCCAGCTAAGAACTGAAAAAAATGCAAAAGGTACCTAACTTCAGGGTGCCAGGCGCATACCAAGCACTACATTTGAAATACTAAGTTTCAGATAGCAATAATGACATTTCTACCTTGGCTTTTAGAAATTACAGGATAAGTAACTCCAAAAAACAAATAAAAGAGATAATTGTTTCTGTGTTTTGTTTTCTAAGATCATGACTACACAGGTAAATGAAGAATCAAACTGGACCCATACAAGAAGTGAAATCATAACATTTTATCTGAGATTTCAATTTTTTTGGTGTGGGCAGAGTAAGGGGAGAAGCACATATAAAAAATTAAGACATGTGATTCTTTTTTATATTTATGGAAAACAAAATAGATTTTGAAAAATACAGCAAGGTTTTAAATACATCAATATAAGTATAATATAAAAATATGCATGATACTTTGAAGTCTGGAAGCCTGGATTTTTCAGGTTCTAAAATCTACTAGCTATTACTCCTTCTGGCAGTGTGACACAGTAGAAAGGACTTAGATTTTAATTTCTCTACCATCCTCAGTTCCTACTTCTGTGACCTGCAAAGCTACTCAGTCTGAGAGCCTAAGCTTCTGCATCTGTAAAACAGGGAGTAATGATTACTACCTCATACGTTTTGTAAAACAAAAACAGAATCATTCACTCTTGCATTCATTCATCCAAACATTTAACATATAGAGATGAAATGGGAAGACAAACTGCTGCCCCAAGGAAACCCACAGTCCTAGTAGAGGAAACAAACTAGTAAATAAAACAAACAAATAAATAAATAAAAATAAATAAATAACAAATAAACAAACAAATAAATAAAATAAATAAAACAAATCAAAGTATAAGTACCTAGAGGGAGTACAAAGAGCTAAGAGAAGCAAAGAAATACAGTACCTCCTTCAGCCTAAAGGGTTCATGTCTAATCTCACACTTGAAGACTAAGAGAAAATTCACAGGACAGACAAAAGGAAGGGAAGGCATTCCATACAAATAGAAAGGTAACTCTACCCAGTAAATGTACTTTTGCACAGTTACTAACACATAATATCCCCCAATGTTTAAGATTCTCCTCCATGTTGAGTTAAAAAAAGTAAAAAACTCACAGAGTATCATCTGATTCTGATGTGAAAAAATACAAGTACAAAAAAGTAAGACTAGAAGAAAACACAAAAAACTAATTGTTTATTTTCTTCCTGATACTTTTCAGTATATAAATGTCCACAATAATCCAATATTATACCATAAAGTGTTGAGTTTTAATGTTTGCTGAATTTGAAGGAAGAAAGGGAAAAACTAGGCAGAATGGGAAATAAAACATAATAATAAATAATAAAATAATAATAAATAATAAAAAAATTTTCCACTACAGCAATATACTGGTTTGCACATGGGCTACAAAGTGTTAAGACTTCCTATCACTTTTCTTTGAAAATGTTTATCATTGTTCATAGCATTTCTTTTTCTATGAGTTTTAGGATTTTCTCAGGAATGAGAGAGCCAAGAGCAACCCACTTCAGCTCAAATATTCTCTGGGTTATGATATCATAAGCAAACACCAAAAAGACTATAACCTTGAGGACAAACAGTATCAAGATAAGGACAAGGGATCCACTCACATTCTGGAAGTTTCTCGGTAGAGAAAGGTCCAATAAATGAACTTGGTTCCAACTAGCATATTAAATAAGCCTAATAAATATATATTGAAATATATATTTTCATATATATTGAAATATATATGAAATGCTCCTAACAAAAGTTAAGAAAATTACACAAAAAAAAACAACTGAGGGCCAGATTATTATAAAGTACTACAGTAGATATTAAAGAGCATGAGAAAACATCTTCAACAAGGTAATTTAAAATATAAGAAATTACTTATAAATAATGTACAGAAAATAAGTTCAGGATTAGAAAAGATCAATCAGAAGTGTTGAGGATCCCTGCAACAAGACATCAGAAAGACCTATCTCCCACTTCTTAAAAAAACAGAGAATACGACACCGGTATCATACTAAGTTACCTTTCTCTAATTAATAAAAATGCAAATAACACTAAATATATTTTGACATAACAATCATTTCTTGCTTGAGTTAATACAGATACACTTCAAAGCACTCAAACCGACTCAATTCTAACACTTTTTTAAATACTTTTTCCCATCAATGGTACTGTTTTATATATTCCTCACTTTATAAAAATATTAAGAAAATGAGGTTGTGATATAGGTAACTATGAACATATAAATTCTGGGGTCATAGTTCTTTAGATATCCATTTCCCACTCAACCTCTATGTCCTATTTTTCAAATGCAGTAAACAATCATTTGCACTGCATTTTCAATTAACAAAAGGTGTTCTTTTTATTTAACTTGTTTCACACAACAACCTTGTAAAATGGATAGGGGAGTTTATTTTATAAATGAGAAAACTGAATCCCTAAGAGGTTAAGTAACTTGCCCAGGGTCACTCAACAATACTATCTTCCCAACTAAATGTTATGGTCTTTTCTACTATTCACAAAATCCTTTATGAAAAATGTCAAACAAGAGCATCTCTGAAATTTGACCCAAACACTAAATTGACTTGAAATTACTTTTTTGCTCTTTACCAAAAAACAAAACAAAATAAAAACCTGTTTATCAATCAATCAATCAGTAATCAACATCAGTAAACCAAGAACAAAAATAAACTAATATTCAAATTGACAAAGGTGCTTTCAGAACAAAATTTTTTTTTAAAGTGGGTAGAAGAAGAATCAATGAAACCAGATGGAATTGGGAGGGAGACAAACCATAAGTGACTCTTAATCTCTCAGAACAAAATTTTTTAAGGAACATTCACCCAATCCAAATTCTTATTCCCAAATAGCAGCTCTCTTCACTTTCTTAATGCCATCTCATTTGTATTGAGATAGATACCAGTTTCCTAGAACTAATGATAAATCTCCAAAAGGTTTTTAATCATTGAAAGTATGTTCTTAGAGCCAGTGTGAAAAAAAAGACAATTATCAATCCAGACAAATAACTAAAACCAAAGTATTATAGAAAGCAAAACTGTACATGTGGCTCAAACAAATCAAAAGTGAGGAATACTAGTTTCCAGACACTGATTGCTCTCTACCAAGACCTATCAGTTAGCATTATATCCACACTGGGGCTGAGCAGCACATAACTTTTGGTTTCCCATGATGCATTCTGTTCTTCCTAACTATGGCTGTGTAGCCACACAGCAGTTAATAAATCAGACACACTTAAATTACTTCCACACTTAGAGATACAAAAACTATGCTGCCAGCACTAAACAACTGTTGGGATGTTCTACATTCATTCTACTGTTCTAATAGACAATTTAAACTATTACTAGTAATTAGAGAACAAGAGCTAGGTAAGGTAAGGAAAAAAATACAGGTATATCTGGAATTCAAATACAGTATTTTAAAGTACTTGGTGAGCATCAAATGAGATAATGTGAAAGCACTTTTAGACTTGCATATATTACATGCAGATGCAAGTTCTTATAATGACATATATTATCATAGATGTATACATTTTTTAATGATAATAGTGAACATATAATCTTTATAAACTTTTCAGTAGCATAAGAACTGCTTCAAGTCTTTTGAATATAAAATGAAGGAAATACAATCTATGTCACCCTAAATGAAAGCACTAATTAGGGCTTTCAATTCTATACACGAAAAATGCTGAATAAATGTGAAAATATATAACATACCTAAAGGTAATTATGACTTTGGTTCAGTCTTATGATACACGTCCCCTTAAAATGATTAAAAAAGGGGCGCCTGGGTGGCTCAGTGGTTTAAGCCTCTGCCTTCGGCTCGGGTCATGATCTCAGGGTCCTGGGATCGAGCCCCGCATCGCATCGGGCTCTCTGCTCAGCAGGGAGCCTGCTTCCCTTCCTCTCTCTCTGCCTGCCTCTCTGCCTACTTGTGATCTCTGTCAAATAAATAAAAAAAAATCTTTAAAAAAATGATTAAAAAATATTAAAACATGTCTTTAAAAACAGAAGTTTCCAAGTCACAATTTCAATATGTAAAATTTATGTTAACAAAAACTTCATTTAAACACATACGTACACACATACCCCTCATTATTATGTTTGTAGTTCCCAATAAAGCTCCAAGGAGGAAGCAATAAAACAGCCAACAATTCAACAGGGTCACCATAAATGAACAGACATCTGTAATTATTTAAATTATCTACCATAAGATGAATTGTAAGAAGCAAATCTAATACTATTATGTTGTAAATAAGAGTCAAGGAGAAATGAAAAATGTCCAGACCAAATTTCAAAAACACTCACCATGACTTCAAATTTCTCCCTGTATCATTATTTAAAATTCTGAAAGTTAATTTAGCATGTTTTATTTTGAATGCCATATTCAAAACCCTTTACAGTTTAACAAAAACTGACAAACATTTCATTTACAGGCTCATATTTCAAAAGGCACTTCAGATCTGAATATGTCAATACTTGCTGGCTAGTAGCTTTAACAAAATACCTGCTGCCTTTTGTTCCAAATTATAAGTAAAACACTAAATCTGATTTCAGTAAGAAAAAACAGGGATTTCTAGAATGCATAATAGTAACAGTAATGAAGTACTGAAGAAATCCAACTTATTATCTTACTATTTTTCTGGATAAACCAAGTTAAGCAACATATACAATTTAAGTGAAAGTACACACACAGACAGAAAGGCAGAGGAGTTCTGTTTCATAGATGTAGCATACATGAAGAGGTACAGGATTATAAACAAGGATATCAAAATGCTGATACCCATTTTTGATATCCTTGTTTATAATCCTTCACCTCTTCATCATACATCTGCATTCTTTTTTATACCCTAGTATACCTTCAATTTGAAGTACTGTTATATAATTTAACATACAGGATTATACTACTTATAAATACTGTAAGTACACATAAGGTTTTACTAATTACTAATACTTGCCCTAAACTTCAACCTGAAACATGTAGCTAAATCAAAGATCACATTGTATAAATCCATTGTCTAACAGCATTTTAAAAAATACATACACTAAGGAAAAAAAAACCATCTCTCCCACAATGAAGCCACACAAAATCAAAGGTCATATGTGAAATAATTTTAAGCAACTATACAACTGTTGTATCTATCTAGCAATCAATCTAACACAGCACATTCTGTTCTCAACCACTATACTTCTTTTTTTCGGTTCAAAATCTCACTTAGCCCTAGCCCATTTTCCCTTAAAAAGAAACCTGTAAGTAGAGAACAGATATTTGACTTAAAATAAGACCATATTACCAAAGTATAATATTCCTAGAAACACTGGATCCCAGAAAGATAAAAACCTCTGTACAATATGAAAATTAAATGAAAAACAAAAAAAGATGCACTATCTAAACTATAGACAATGTTCAAATAATAGATGGAATTTTGTGTATATAAAAATAAAAATATGTAAGGAAATATAAAAAACAATAAATTTAAAAGATAAATGTGAAAATCAAGTATATGTAGGGATATACAAATGGATTAACAACAATTAAAAAAATAACTGGTTAAAATTTAAGCTTCACTAATCATGAAAAAAAGAGCTAATTAAATCAACCAGCAGCTATTTCACCTATTAAAGCCACCAAAAGATTGAAAAAGTATTTAAAAACTCACTCTAAGTACCTAGATGGTAACATCATAAATTAGTACTATCTTCTGGAAAACAATTTATATATATACATAAATACACATATAAGCAGTAATATATAAGAAAAGTTACAAAACCCATGAGACCCTTTGACCTGATAACTACGCTTTAGAAATACAGCTCAAAAAAAAAAAAGAAGAAGAAGAAGAAAGACTACTTAATTATGCAAATATATTAATGAAAAACTGGAAGTAACCTAAATGTTCAACTGAATGTTGAGTTCAAATCATAGCCAATCTAAAAGTAATTTTTTACCATTTAAATGACAATGTTTATTCAAAAAAGATAATTGCATGTGAAAGTGTTAAGAAAATACAGAGTTTAAAATGGACATTAATTAACATTGATTACCATTATGTAAAAATATGCCTCTAAATATAAGGAAAGGAAGTCTAGCAAACTGGATTTTGGGGGGGGGGTTGTTTTTATGTGTCTTTGTGGCTAATAGACTGTTTTTAATTATTTTGATGTCCATTTGCTTTTTATCACTGTCAAGTAATTTTTAAAAAGCTTTTCCTTGTTTTAAAAAAGCTTTTTCTTTAAAGTTTCATTTTGTTATTTGCTTAAAATGGTATCTTTAGAGACAAATGTAAATGAAAACATCTTGGACACATCTCAGTATAAAACTCTATTTTCAAAACCACATTAGTTATAAAGTGTTTAAACAGATATTAGTAGGCACTGTTTTGGCCCTTTTTGGCAGGACTTCAGTCCAACAAAAGTCTGACTACAAATTAAATACACTGATTAATACATGCAGTTTTTCCAAAATAATTTTTATCCACCTAGAATTTTTTACCATTAATAGTATAGATGGTGGAGTTTATTCATTAATTGAATAATTAATTGTAATCAATTAATTGTAATCAATTATTACACCATTCTGTGATTTACAAAAAATTCAATATTTAGTCAGCAAACTAAAATTATTATTTAGTAATAATTATTAGCAGGCCTCATTACTGTAACTTAATATAAAAATTGTCAAATAAACACTAAATCAGTTTAGATATTGTTATTAAATCATTTTATTTATATTTAGAGTCTACCATACCCCAACTTTCTTTAACTTTGATTTTCCTGCATTTGGATCTTATTTGAAGGGAATATAGCTGAATTTAGATTTTAGTAACATCATCCTTTTCTCCTTTCACTTCCTTCCAATTCACTGTACCAGAGGCTAATGCAAGAGGCCATCTTCCCCAAAATAAAAAAAATAACAACACCTTTTTGTGCTGAAGAGAAGTGCATGGACACTATGAATTATATTTGCAGGATAAACAACACAGTCATCCCAATGCCTTTGGTCTTTACTGAAGCATATTTTAAAATATAACCATTGTTGTCTTTTCTAAACTCCAAATCGTGTTTCATCAATTCTCAAAAAGGTCATAATCCGTGGTTGTTATGCAGTGAAAATAAATATATCTTCAGGAATGCGATCTAATGATTTAATGAGCTATTTTCTAAAATGTGATACATACAGTAATTACGCTTTTCATTCGGTAGCCGATTACCTAAACCCCGCAAATTTTGGAATTCGCTTGATGCTTCCTATTATTTTTAATTGTGTCGTGTTGCCCAATCCAGGGTCGGTTAACTCCCCTCCTAAACCTCCTCCCCCGTAATCCACCCCCCCCAACCCCACCAAAGACTAAGCCTGGCCTCAGTTCCCGTATTTCAAGCCAGGACCAACCAGAAACCAGTTTTCTTCCACTAATCCGGAACTCTGGGCTGTTACCAACGCTGTCATTGGCCGACGTCAGTCCTTGGTACGTGCCCCAAGATAACCCCCAGGTTTCTCCCTTTTTCCCCTACAATGGGCCTTTCTCAATGTTTGTAACATATTCATAATCCACAAAACGGTATATCTGATAACTAACTAACATCATCAAAGTTTCCCAGTGGAAACAGGAGAGGCCGGGGGGAGGGCAAGGTACCCTTTCTCCGACTGGCAGGGAGGGGGGAAGGGGCAGTCGTTCTTTGGCCCAGCACAGAGCTCTAGAACCATGTAGGCTAAGGGATCGGGAATGGGCCGGAGGAACAAGGTGGGGAGGGAGTGGAAAAAGAGTTGAATTAAGTTGAAATGAAAACTTTACTCACCAGATCCTCGAAGCTTCTTCGGTGCTCTTTTCCCTCCCAGTCTAAGCGGCGCGGAATCAACTGGGGGCGGGAGAAAAGAAAGGATCGGGGGGTGGGCAAACCATATAGGCCATGCCTGGGCTTCCAATGAAACCGACCCAACCCGGGTCCTGGTCCCCGACCCTCTGGCGTCTGTATTTCTCTAGGTCTAATAGCTGTCGCCTCGAAGCTAGTCCAGTGTAGGAATGAGGAGGTCGAGGGGGAGGAAATCCTGAAAAACCGCCTCCCTTGGTCATAAAGAGGGGGCGAGTTAAGACCCCGGCGATATCCGCCTCTTTTGAGGGAATAAGCTGGTTCACTCCAGTGACAACAGTTATGAGTGCCCAGATCCAAGCTTCCCTCCCAGCCCCTGTCCTCCGCCCCTGACTTGCCCTCCCCTTTCTCCTGTCTCACCCCAGCCCTCCCCACGTCTTCCCGAAGGGGCTCCGTACCTGATGCTCTTCGAGCTCCTGCACTAGCACCTGAGCAAAAGGGAAACACGAGTATGAGGAGCAGCTCTGGCCATCAACACATTCCTCCCTCCCCACTTCGAACCCAGCCGCTGATGGCAGGTCTAGTCAAGGCCGGCCTTTCCCTCACCCTCAGTGAAATCGTACACCCAATGCCTCGATTTCCCCATTGGGACCATTCCCTATGACTCCCAGATCTCCTTCTCCCTCTCACCTGGGCGGATTTGTTGCAGGGTCCGGACTGCAAGAATCTAGCGATCAGGTAATACAGCTCTGTGGAAGAGGGGAAAAAGGCTGAGAGAAGGTAAAGAAAAACAAGCTTTTTCAAAAGAAACTGACAGCCGTCGCGCTAAGCTCCCATCTCCTTAGCCCCCAGACAGTTACCCACCGGCTTCGATCTGGGTAGGTGCCGCCGCCATCCTTTTCCCTAGGGGGTTTGGGGGCTCCACTCCGGAGGAGATAGCGGGGGCGGGTGGGGGCGCTGCCTCTATTGTGGTGAAGCCCCCATGCCCAGGAGTCCCAACGCTTCCGCCCCACTCCTCGTCCTAGTTTCCGTCTCTCTGGTCTCTCTCGGATTCATCGCATCACGTTTCGACCCATAGATATTCTAGCCCTAGAGCGAGGAGGCGGAGAGGAAGGAGAGGGAGAGGGAGAGGGAGGGAGGGAGAGAGAGAGAGAGAGAGCGCGCGCGAGCGAGCGCGAGCTAGCGAGCCCGAGAGAAGAGAGGGGAGGGGCCGAAGCGGCGGGGTGGGGGTGGGGGGGGGGGGGGGGGGGGGGGGGGGGGGGCAGGGTGGAAAAGGGGGTGGAGAGAGGGGAGGGTAAAAACTGTGAGAAGAGCCTGCAGCTCTCGCTGTTCGCCGCTAGGGGCACTAACACAACCGAATGGCCTCCTCTCTTCCTGAGGCCGGCGGTTGCCTAGCTACTGCTCCCGGAAGCAGGGGGAGGTGCTAACTGACGGCCTACGCTCTGGCCGACGCCTTAGAACTCCGTGGTGGCGTCCTTTTCCGAGAGCACTCGAGTGTGTTTCCTTTCCTGTGAGGGCGGTCAGTCTCTTTCCTGTTGAGGACTTTTCCTTCTGCCGCTGATGGAAGGAACTTGTGAGGGGCTGACTTGATTCAGCCAATTTCTAATTTTTCCTCCGGTCACCGAAGAGGCTTTGTTGTTATTTTGGGGGAAGGGGGTTGATTTGTTTTGTTGCCTCTCCAAAATGAGGCCAGCCCCTGAAGGATCTTGTGATTGAAGGAGAAAAAGGAGACCCTATATGGGCGTCACTTGAAAATGTTTTTTTTGTGCCAGATGAAAATGTTCTACTTACCAGTCCAGAGTGCAGGGCCCATATTGTTAAAAAGGCAATAAAGTTCTAAAATCTGATATTGTGGGGGGAATATGCTGTCAGATATGAAGCATTTTATTTCTTCCCCTCCTGAAAGTTTAACACGTGCCATACCTGTCTCATTCCCGTAGGATAATTTCCCGTTTATCTTAAAGTACTGCCAAAGTATTTTATATTAACTATGGATTTGTGTTTTTTATTACGTATGTATACGCAAGGTGGTCTTATGTATTATTACAAATCTGTATGCAACCTTTGGGACAATGTTTTTTAATGCATAGAATCCTAAATTTTTGGTACAGTACTGACTTTCAGCATTTGGTTACTAAAATCCTAAGTAATTAAAGGATTTGTAGAATCGATACATATGCAATGAACTGATTCTCCTTTTCTATTTTTCCTTAATATTTTGTTCCCACCTCCAGCCTTGACCAAAAAAAGTAAAAGAAACTGAACCCGATGAAACCAGAGATTATGTTTAAGCTGCATGTACTATTTACGTTCATTAAAATAATCAAATTTGAAGGTTTACCTTTAAAGTTTAGGGATGGATTCTTGGGAATTTGGTTTCCTCACTACGAGTTTAGCCATTGATCACAGTTCGTCTAGAATTGTATTACGCCAATACAGTCTTAGCCTAGGATGTTTAGCTCTCACTCTGGCTCGATTTCCCATTAGAAAGAAAGAACCACACGGGGTAGTTATGATATGATAGTTCTATCTTTGGTGATTACACTATAGTACTTGAAAAACGCCATTAACCGAAAAAGAAAAAAAAGATACTAAAAAAATATATAAGCCCTAGACAACTCATTGCAAATAGTTTAGCAAGACGTGAGATGGAAAATTTGTTTACAAATCAAGTATAATATATATATAACAGTTAAGTTTTATCAAGCCACAACCGTGCACTAAGCACTTAATATCCTTCACCTCATTTAATCTTTATAGTTATCCTAGGAGGTAGGTTTTATTGTTCTCCCCATTTTACAGATCATAAAAACAACTATATGACTTTGGAAAACTTACTTGTATTCTGTGAACCTTGTTCCTCCTCTGTAAAATAGGATAGTACTTGCTGTGCCCACTTCACAGGAAAGGCTTGCTATATAATCATGTGAATATATTCATATCATATTTCAAGGTTTATGGGACGTTGTTATTCCATTGGTTACCTCAGTATTAGTCTGGATGCAATCAGGGAAAATTACTATGAATTACTATGTGCCTTTTAAGAGAGTTTAAGATACAAAATTATTAACAATAACAGGAGATTAGAGTAATAAGGGATTACCTTGTAAGGAGTAAAGAGAACTCTAACAAATATAAGAATAGCAGATATATAATATAATAGTAGATAAAGTAGCCACTACCTCTAGAATTGAGATAGAGTACCTTCAGCCCCTACACCCCCCTTAGGGCTAAGATCCAGACTTGGTTGGAAAGAATAAAGCCAGACAAGACTTATTAAATGTCAGGAAAGATGCTATAGTACCTTGTGGGTAGAACTTGCTGAAACTACAACCTCTGGAAGTCACTGGAACTCTGCCCTGGTATCAGTCTTCTAGGATGCCTGAGAAATGTGTTCATGGCGAAATGTATCACCAGAATGACTTTTCTACAAAGGCACTTAGAAGAAGGATGCCAAAGGTGGGGGAGCAGCCTACCCAGTAAAAATGCCAGAAGCAAGAAGCAAAACCCTTTATTCCTACACTGTATTTCCAGCTCCATCTACTGACAAAGCTTCAATTGAGGCTGACAAAAGGAAAAATATTTAAATGTTCCAGATCAGGGGGGATGGGTGGCTCAGGCAGTTAATTGTCTGCCTTCAGCTTAGGTCATGATCCCAGGGTCCTGGAATCTAACCCTTTGGAGCTACCGGCACAGCAAGGAGCCTGCTTCTCCCTCTACCTCTGCCTGCTGTTCCCCTGCTTGTGTGCTTGCACTCTATTTCTCTGTCAAATAAATAAAATCTTTAAATAAATAAATAAATGGCCCAGATCCATTTTCAGAGAGCAGTCAAGAGGGGAGAATTGAGATGATAAGCAGCAAATCAGTAAACTGGCACAATTTCCTTGCTTTGCTCTTTACTGTAATGACTACATTGACAAAAGGAAAGTTATTTAAATGTGCATGGTAGCATAAGTTTTAATTTGTTGTTTGTGATAAGCCAAATGCTTTGAATTACTTTGTTGCTATTAAAGTCACCAGTATTAACCCTGTGCCCAAAAGCATAACCATAAGGGGAAGGAAATTTTTATAAATGAAAGGAAACATGCATTTACAAAGAAAAAAAATCTGAAATGTTTTCCTGAATGGGTGTATTAGTTTCCTAGGACTGCCATAACTAACTACCACAAATAGGGTGACTCAAAACTAAAGAAATCTGTTCTGTCATAGTTCTAGAGTCCAGAAATCTAAGATCAAAGTATCACCAAGGAGACACTCCCTCCAAAATCTCTGGTAGAGAATCCTTCTTTGCCTTTTCCAGCTTCTGGTGGCACCTGGCATTTCCTCACTTGTGGCAGCATAACTCCAGTCTCTGACTCCAGCTTCATATGGTCTTCCTGTGTGTCCCTATGCTAAAATTCCCTCTCTTCTTTCTTATAAAAACACCAGTCATTGTATTTCAAGTCCACCCTGAATTCAGAATAATATCACCTCAAGAACCTGAATGATTTACATGTGCAAAGACACTATTTTCCAATGAAGTTATATTCACACATACTGGGGATAGGGAAATGGACATATATTTTGGAAGGGACATAATTAAACCCACAAAGTTATTTATTTCATTCTGTCTCCTTAGAAATAATGTTAATGGAAGACCAAGGTTGAAAATTACAAATATCCCTAGTATGGCAAAAAAAGAAAGTTAAAAGGTAGGGAATCCTGAGATGGAGAGACAGAAATGGTAAATTAGAAAATTAATATAATAAACCTTGTAAATAAACAGTTCTATTTTCTTATCTCATTTTCTTAAAATGTATACAACATAATAAGTAATGTATTCTTAGATTTTTAAATATATCACATACATTATGATAGCTAATATATTTTAACATATTAAACATAATATATGCATAACAAAAATAGGGAAAAGAGGAGGGAATAGAACTTTATAGGATTAACATTTGTATATCTCAAGGGAACAAAGTATAAAAGTGAACTATATTCGCTAAGAGATATATGCTAAGCCCTAGGACCACTAAGAAAGTAACATTAAAAATAGTGAAAAAAGGGGCACCTGGGTGGCTCAGTGGGTTAAAGCCTCTGCCTTCAGCTCAGGTCTTGATCCCAGGATCCTGGGATGGAGCCCCCCCCCCATTGGGCTCTCTGCTCAGCGGGGAGCCCGTTTCCTCCTCTCTCTCTCTCTCTCTGCCTGCCTCTTTGCCTACCTGTCATCTCTCTGTGTCAAATAAATAAATAAAATCTTTTTTAAAAACTTTAAAAAATTCCACTAGAACATATTTGCTTAATGCAAAGAAAGAAAGAATAGTACAAAAGAGACATAAGACATATAGAAAAAAATTTTAAATGATAGATGTAAATTCAACTATTCAATAACATCATTACATGTGAATGGATAGAATCTACTTATAGGATAACAGCATGAAGAGCTTTGTGGATAAGCTCACAAGTGAAACTAGTGGAAATTATAAAATATCAACAACCATTTAAAATTTCCAGAAATGGTCTTAAAATGGCATAAAATAAAATCTAAAAAGCATGTATTTAAGAAAACTTAAAGCTTTAGAAACAGTGAACGTTTATATTTGAACGAAGAACCACTCCCTTCTTCCTCCCACGCAAACTTATCTGGGGAGAAACTCCACTACAGAGTAGAATAACTAAAAATATATGGCTTTCTCTCCCCTAGTTCTCAGTTGAAGGGCTACCTTCTTGGGTAGCACAGGACATAAGTGTTTCTCATACTTCTCCCAACTACTTGTTCCTGAGGCTGAGTTCTAATCCAGTGCATCCAAGATATGGTGGTCATCATTCTTTCACCCAGCCCCCATTCATGGGACAAGGATAAATATGGGACATGGGTGACACTAATAGTAGGGCCTTGATCACCTTTGCACCAAAATGTGACACAGGAGATGCATGCTAAGACAAGCAAGGCAAAGAAAACTAAGTCTGCTGCATCCCTCCCACACTAAGCACTCATCTCCAAAACCTGGGATGTCATACAGAAGCGTGCCATTTGCTGACCTTCAGTACCAGAGCTGAGCCTTGGAGATTTTTCACTAGGAAAGAAGTAGGGCTTAGAAGAGAGAACTATGAATCTTTCCCCATAAGAACTGACTTTATTTACAATAGGATATAAAGAAATTTAAGCCTAAGAGTACTCTAAAAAAGAGTGAACAAATAAATAAATAAAATCGGGGCACCTGGGTGGCTCAGTGGGTTAAAGCCTCTGCCTTCGGCTCAGGTCATGATCCCAGGGTTCTGGGATCGAGCCCCACATCAGACTCTCTGCTCAGCGGGGAGCGTGCTTCCTCCATTCTCTGCCTACTGTGATCTCTGTCTGTCAAATAAATAAAATCTTAAAAAAAAAAAAGAGTGAAGATAATGGCAAATTGTAACTGGAAATAAATTGATACAACAACTTTAATTATAGGCTAAACCTTAGACTGGTTATTTCCTGGAGAGAAACAGAGAGAAAGGCGTCTGAAAAGAGCCATCCAGAGATCAAAGTAAATCTCAAACGCCGATCTTGGAAGATATCCCTTCAAAGATCTCAAATTTGACTGGGTCAGACTGTAAGTCAGTTTATGCCCTAGTGCATATGTAAAAAATAAATAAATAAATAAAAAATAATCACAGGCAATTAGTGAAACTTAAGATCTGGGAGTGATCAGAGAAAGAGACAAGGAAAGCCCTGCCAATATGAGTGTTCTCCCAAGGTGAATGTGTGTGTAATCAAGGTTGCACCCTCTGAGGGGCAATGTCAGAGGCTTTGCATAGTAATTTAAACAAACATATAATAATAACAAGACCTGAGGGAAAGGTGTACTAGTTCCCAATTTTGCCACAGTATATTATTTAAAGTGTCTAGGCTCATACCGTGGTTAAATGGATAAAAAACAAGAAACATCTATATGTTGCCTAAAAGAGACCCAGTTTAGACCTAAAGACAACTGCAAGTTGAAAGTTAAAGGATGGAGAAACACCTATCATGCAAATGGAATTCAAAAGAAACCTGGGGTAACAGAAGAAGATGGCAGTGAAGTAGGAGGACCTTAGGATTGCCTCATCCCATGAACACAACAAGATAACCATCAAATCATCTTAAATACTGCAGAAATTCACCCAAAGACTGACAGAACAAACTCCACAAATAAAGGGACAGAGGAGGCCACATCAAAAAATGTAGGAAGTGTAGAGACATGGTTTAGGAAGAAGCATATGACTGGTGCTATAGAGAGGAGGGAGCTGTGATTGTGAAGAAGGGAGAGAGAGAGAAGGAGAGAGGGAGAGAGAGAGAGAGAGAAGTACACAGGGGAATGCACAAGGAGAACACTTCCCCCAGAATCCATTGACTTGGAAAATGAGAGATGCTCATTTTCCCCTCTCAGGGGCTGAGAATGAGTTATTGCAACAAATAGGGCTAGAACTTTTTAAGTCTAGCACTTAAAAGGTCAGTGGGATTAGCTGGGATAAAGCCTAGAGGGTGCTGCTGCTTCTGGAGAGAAGGCAGGCTAACAACCAAGGAGCACACAGCCTGGGAACAGCAATCTGATGAAAACCAGGGGCACTCAGATCTTATTCACTCTTCTCAGAGTGCATTCCTGAGAGGCACCCTTCACAGGGACACCCCTCTGGGAGCAAAAGAGCTGCCTGGTGCCATTTTCCTCCCCTACCCCTCAACATAAACAGAGAGCCACCTGTGGGAAGCAGCACAGCACCAACACTAGCTGCCTAACTTGCTTATACCAAGACCCACCCCCCTGGACTACACTGGGATTGCCTACCTCAGTCACACTTGCCACAGTCCCAGGGCAAGCAGGCCTCTGAAGATCAGCACAAACCCCTTCTGACGCACTTCTCACAACTAGAGAGTTCCGTAGGGTTTCATTTCTAGCGGAGGTGGTGACAGGTCTCATTTCACAAGCAAACCACAGCACCATAGCTAAAACTCACCACATTCATGCCAAGAACCAAACACTGCCCACAGCAGGCAAGGAGAACTTCTTCAGAAGGATAGAGGAACAAAAGCACAATAGCAGAGGGCATATAGCATACACTGTAGCTACCCCCTGAAGTGCCAGGGCCTGGGCTGTACATGACCTCTTCTTCATAAGGCTGTTACTGCCAAGAGCATGAGACATAATTGGGTTTTGGGTTTTTTTTTAACACAAAGAAGATGGCAGGGATATAGACAAAATGTGAAGGTGGAGAAATTTATCACAATGAAGGAACAAGATAAGGCCACTGCCAGATATTTAAGTGAAACAGATACAAGTAACATGCCTGATAGAGAATTTAAAGCAAAGATGATAGAGATACTCACTGGGTGTGAGAAAAGAATAAAAGGCATCCATAGGACCTATAACAGTGATAAAAGAGTTTAAAAAGAATAAAAGATGAAGATCAATAATCAATAATCAAAAAGATCAATAAGAGATGAAGAGTGCAATTAACAAGATAAGAAACATACTTGATTCAATAAACAGCAAGCTGGAAGAAGCAGAGGAACAACTTAATAACCTAGAACACAAAGTAATGGGATGTAATGAAGCTGAACAAAGAAAGAAGAATTATGAAACAGAATAGACTTAGGGAACTCAGTTACTACATCAAGTGTAGTAACATTTGTATTATAGGAGTCCCAGAGGAAGAACAGGGAGAAAAGGGGGCAGAAAATTTATTTCAATAAATAATACCTGCAAATATCCCTAATCTGGGGAAGAAAACATATATCCGGATGTACAATGCATAGAGACCACCTATCAATCAACCAAAGACATACCAAGACATATTGTAATTAAATTTGCAAAATATAGTGATAAAGAAAAAAATATCAAAACTATCAAAACAAAAGAAGTCCATATCTTACAAGGGAAAACCCATAAAGCTAGCTAGAGATTTCTCAAAAGAAAATTGACAAGCCAGAAGGGAGTGGCATGATTTATTCAAAGTGCTGAATGAGAAAATACTGTAGCTAAGAATACTCTATCCAGCAAGGCTGCCATTCAGATGAGAAGGAGTGATAGAGTTTCCCAGACAAACAAATATTAAAGTAGTTCATGACCACTGAAGCAGCACTGTAAGAAATAATAAAAGGAGAGACCAAAAATGACAAAGACAAGAGAAACTCAGAGAAAATCTAAAGGAACAATCATAAAACAAGTAATAAAATGGCAATAAAAACATATCTATCAATAATTATTTTGAATGAAAACAACCAAATTCATTCTATGAGGTCAGCATCACCCTGGTAGCAAAACCATAAAGAGACCCCATTACCAAAGAAAAAAACAGTCTACTGTAACTGATACACATAGATGCAAAAATTCCCAATAAAATAGTAGGAAAGTGAATCTAACAATACATTAAAACAATCACTTACCACAATCATGTGGGATTTACTCCTAGGATACAAGGGTGGTTCAATATTCACAAGTCAATTAATGTGATACATCACATTAATAATATGAAGTCTAAGAACCACATAATCATTGTCAATAGATGCAGAAAAAAACATTTGAGAAAGCACAACATCCATTCGTGATAAAAACCCTCAACAAAGTAGGTTGGGAGGGAACATACCTCAACATAATAAAGGCCATATATGTAAAACCAATGGATAAAATTGTTCTCAATGGAAAATAAAAGAGGTTTCCTCTATGGTCTGGAAGAATACAGGGATGTCCACTCTTACTACTTTTAATTATTATGGTACTGGAAGTTCTAGCAACAGACAACAAAAAGAAATAAAAGACATCTAAATCAGCAAGAAAAAAGCAAAATTTTTAATAATTGCTGATGACACGGTATCTATATAGAAAACCAGAAAATTTTTCCCCAAAAACTGCTAGATCTGAGAAATTCAGTAAAGTCAAAGGGCATAACAGCAATGTACAAAAATCTGTTACTTTTCTATGTGCCAAAAATGAAGCATCAGAAAAAGAAATTAAGAAATCAATCCCATGGGGCGCCTGGGTGGCTCAGTGGGTTAAAGCCTCTGCCTTCAGCTCAGGTCATGATCCCAGGGTCCTGGGATCGAGCCCCGCGTCAGGCTCTCTGTTCGGCAGGGAGCCTGCTTCCTCCTCTCTCTCTCTCTCTGCCTGCCTCTCTTCCTACTTGTGATCTCTGTCTGTCAAATAAATAAATAAAATCTTTAAAAAAAAAAAAGAAATCAATCCCATTTACAATTACACCAAAAGCAATTAGGTACACAGGAATAAACCTAACTAAAGAGGTAAAAGAGCCAGACACCGAAAACTATGAAAAACCTGTTAAAGGAATTGAAGAAAACACAAAGAAATGGAAAGACATTCCATGCTCATGGATTAGAAGAATAAATATTGTTAAAATGTCTATACTACCTGAAGTAATCTACACATTTAACGCAATCCGTATCAAAATATCAACAGCATTTTTCACAGAACTAGAACAAACAATCCTAAAATTTGTATAGACCCACAAAAGGCCCTGAATAGCTAAAACAATCTTCAAACAGAAAAGCCAAGCTGAAATAGCTTCAAGAGAATAGGTGTTATTTCTTCTTTGAAAGTTTGGTAGAATTCTCCAGGGAATCTCAGGTCCTGGGCTCTTGTTTTTTGGGAGGTTTTTGATCACTGCTTCAATCTCATTGCTAGATATCGGTCTATTCAGGTTGTCAATTTATTCCTGGTTCAATTTTGGAAGTTTATAGTTTTCGAGGAATGCACCCATTTCATCTAGGTTGCTTAACTTATTAACTGTTGATAATAATTTCTGTTATGATTGTTTCTATTTCCTTGGTGTTAGTTGTGATCTCTCCCTTTTCATTCATAATTTTATTAATTTGGGCCTTCTCTCTTTTCTTTTGGATTAACTTGGCCAAGGATTTATCGATCTTATTGATTCTTTCAGTAAACCAGCTTCTAGTTTCATTGATGCATTCTACTGTATCTCTAGTTTCTATCTCATTGATATCTGCTCTAATCTTGATTATTTCCCTTCTTGTGTGTGGAGTTGGCTTACTTTGTAGTTGATTCTCCAGTTCTTTAAGGTGTAGAGACAGCTGGTATATTCTGGATTTTTCAATTTTTTGAGGGAGGGTTGGATGGCTTTTCAAATATTGAAAAAGAAAAAACAAAACTGACGTCATCATGTTGCCTGATTTCAAGCTTTACTACAAAGCTATGACAACCAAGACAGCATGATAATGGCATAAAAACAGACATATAGACCAGTGGAACAGAGTAGCCCAGATATGGATCCTCAACTCTATAGTCAAATAATCTTTGACAAAGCAGAAAAAAATATACAGTGGAAAAAAGACAGTCTCTTTAATAAATGGTGCTGGGAAAATTGGACAGCTATGTGTAGAAGAATGAAACTCGACCATTCTCTTACACCATACACAAAGATAAACTCAAAACGGATAAAAGACCTCAATGTGAGGCAGGAATCCCTCAGAATAATAGAGGAGAACATATGCAGTAACTTCTTCAATTCAGCAACAGCAACTTCTTTCAAGATATGTTTCCAAAGGCAAAGGAAACAAAAGTGAAAATGAACTTTTGGGACTTCATCAAAATCAAAAGCTTTTGCACAGCAAAGGAAACAGTCAACAAAACAAAGAGGCAACCCAAGGGATGGGAGAAGATATTTGCAAATGAAAATACAGACAAAGGCTGACATACAGGGGGCCCCTTGTTGGCTCAGTGGGTTAAGCCTTTGCCTTCAGCTCAGGTCATGATTTCAGCATCTTGGGATCAGCCTGTATTGGACTCTCTGCTCAGTGGGTAGCCTGCTTCCCTCTCTCTCTGCCTGCCTCTCTGCCTTCTTGTGATCTCTCTGTCAAATAAATAAATAAAATCTTTAAAAAAAAAAAGGCTGACATTCAGGATCTATACAGAACTCCTCAAACTCAACACATACACAACAGATAATCGTGTCAAAAAGTGGGCAGAAGACATGAACAGACAGTTCTCCAATAAAGACATACAAATGGCTAACAGACACATGAAAAAAATGTTTATCATCACTAGCCATGAGGGAGATTCATATCAAAACCACATTGAGATACCACCTTACACCAGTTAGAATGGCCAGAAGTAACAAGATAGTAAACAACGTGTGTTGGAGAGGATGTGGAGAAAGGGGAACCCTCTTACACTGTTGGTGGGAATGCAAGTTGGTGCAGCCACTTTGGAGAACAGTGTGGAGATTTCTTAAGAAATTAAACATAGAGCTTCCTTATGACCCTGCAATTGCACTACTGGGTATTTACCCCAAAGATACAGAGGTAGTGAAAAGAAGGGCGATCTGTACCCCAACGTTCATAGCAGCAATGGCCACGGTCGCCAAACTGTGGAAAGAACCAAGATGCCCTTCAACAAACAAATGGCTAATGAAGATGTGGTCCATATACATTACGGAGTATTATGCCTTCATCAGAAAGGATGAATACCCAACTTTTGTATCAACATGGATGGGACTGGAAGAGATTATGCTGAGTGAAATAAGTCAAGCAGAGAGAGTCAATTATCATATGGTTTCACTTATTTGTGGAGCATAAGAAACAACACGGATGATTTGGGGAGATGGAGAGGAGAAGGGAGTTGAGGGAAATTGAAGGGGGAGATGAACCGTGAGAGACTATGGATTCTGAAAAACAACCCGAGGGTTTTGAAGGGGGGGGGGGGGGGGTAGGAAGTTGGGTGAGCCTGGTGGCGGGTATTATGGAGGGCATCAATTGCATGGAGCACTGGGTGTGGTGCATAAACAATGAATTCTGGTACACTGAAAAGAAATTTAAAAAATTAAAAATTAAAAAAAAAACACAGCTGGACATATCACAACTCTGGACATATAGAGTAACAACAGACAAAGCAGAATACTATATAATTGGGGCGCCTGGGTGGCTCAGTGGGTTAAAGCCTCTGCCTTCGGCTCGGGTCATGATCTCAGGGTCCTGGGATTGAGCCCTGAATCGGGCTCTCTGCTCAGCAGGGAGCCTGCCTCCCCCCCCTCTCTGCCTGCCTCTCTGCCTACTTGTGATTTCTGTCTGTCAAATAAATAAATTAAAAAAAAAACCTTAAAAAAAGAATACTATATAATAATAATGATCACAAACCAAGAAGAAGATATAGCAACTGTAAATGTTTATGTACCTAACATAGGAGCACCTAAATACATAAAAGAGTTAACAACAAGCATAATTAACTAATTGATAAGAATAGAATGATTTTAGGGAACTTTAATACACCGTGAACATCCATGGGCTGATCTAAACAGAACATCAGCAAGGAAACAATGAATATGAATGGCACCCTGGAACAGATGGATTTAATATATTCAGAATATTCCATCCTAAAACAAGAGAATACACATTCTTTTCAAGTGTAAATGGAACATTCTCCAGAATAGATCACATATTGGCCCTCTAAACAAACCTAAAATATTCAAGAAGTTTGAAATCATACCATGGTTATTTTCTGACCACTAATCTATGAAACAAGAAGAGACGAAAAACTCTGTAAAGACAACAAATACATAGAAGTTAAATAACATGATACTAAACAATGAATAGGTCAATCAGGAACTCAAAGGAGAAATTAAAAAGTACATGAAAACAAATTAAAATGAATACAAAATAGTCAAAAACAACTGAGATGCAGCAAAGTGTTTCCAAAAGGGAAGTTTATAGCAATACAAACCTACCTTAAAAAAACAAGAAAATTCTCAACAACAAGAGTATTGCACCCAAATGAGCTAGAAAAAGAACAACAAATAAAACCTAAAAACAACACAAGGAAAGAAATAATAAAATTAAAGCAGAAATAAATGCTACAGAAACAAAAACAAACAAACAAAATAATATAACAATGAAATCAAGAGTTGGGTCTTAGAAAAAAATCAATAAAATTGATAATTCTCTAGTCAGACTTATCAAGAATAAAACAGAAAAGACTCCAAAATAAAATCACATATGAAAGAGGAGACATAACCAACACCAGACAAGTACAAGCAATCATAAGAAAACATTATGAAAAATTATATGCCAAAAAACTGGACAATCTGGAAGACATGGATACATCTCTAGGACATATAAACTCCAAAAACTGAAACAGGAAGAATTAGAAAATTTGAACAGATCAATATCCCTGATGAACTTAGATGCAAAACTCCTCAATAAAATACTAGCAAACTGAGTTCAAGAATACATTAAAAAAAATCATTCATCACAATCAAGTGGTATGTATCCTTGGGTTCCAGAGGTGGTTTAATATTCTCAAATTAGTCAAGGTAATATGGCATATCAATAGGAGAAAGGAAAAGAACTACAAGAACCTTTCCACAGATGAAAATTTAAAAAAAAAGTATTTGGCAAAGGTACAACATGCATTCATGATAGGTTTGGAGGGAACTTACCTCAACATCATAAAGGCCATATGAAAAACTACAGCTAAAATTATCCTTAACTGGGAAAAACTGAAAGCTTTTCCTCTACAGTCAGGACAAGAGAGGGATGTTCACTGTCACTTTTATTTAACATAGTACTGGAAGTACTAGCTACAGCAATTAGACAACAAAAAGAAATAAAAGGCAATATTTGCTGATGGCATGATATTCTATATAGAAAACCCAACAAAGACTCCACCAAAAAATTACCAGAATGGATGCACAAATTCAATACAGTTGCAGAATACAAAATCAACATATAGAAATCTGTTATATTTCTATGTAACAATAATGAAGCAGCAGAAAGAGAAATCAAGGATTTGATCCCATTGACATTTGCACCAAAAACCATAAGATATTTAGGAATAAACCTACCAAAGAGGTGAAAGACCTGTACTCTGAAATCTATAAAATACTATGAAATAAATGGAAGATGATACAAAGAAATGGAAGGACATTCCATGCTCATGAATTGGAAGAACAATTTTTTTATAATGTCCATATTACCCAGTGAATTCTACACATGCAATACATTCCCTATCAAAATGCCAACAGCATTTTTCACAGAATTAGAACAAACAATACTAAAATTTGTATAGAACCACAAAAGACCCTGAATAGCCAAAACAATCTTGAAAAAGAAAACTGGGAATCATCACAATTCTGGACGTTATGTTATATTACAAAACAGTAATGATCAAAACAGTATGGAACGGTCACAAAAACAGATATATAATTCAATGGAACAGAATAGAAAACCCAGACGTGAGTCCACATCTATATGGGCAATTAATGTTCAGCACACAGGAAGAAATATTCAGTGGGAAAAATAGAGTCTCTTCAAAAATGGTGTTGGTAAAACTGGACAGTTACATGCAAAGAAGGTGACTGAATCACTTTAATACACAAAAATTAATTAGAAAGAAAAATGAAAGACCTAAATGCGAGATAGGAAAACTTTAAAATCCTGGAAGGGGAGCCAGGAAGTAAGTTCTTGACTTTGGCTGTAGCAACTTCTTACTAGATATGAATCCTGAGGCAAAACAAAAGCCAAAATAACCTATTGAGACTTCATCAAAATAAAAAGCTTCTGCACAGCAAAGGAAACAATTAACATTAAAAAAGGCAGCCTACAGAATGGGAGAAGATATTTGCAAATGACATAACTGATAAAGGATTAGTATCAAAAATATAAAGAACTTATAAAACTCAACACCCCCAAAACGAATAATCCAGTTAAGAAATGGGCAGAAGACATGAATAGACATTTTCCCAAAGAAGATATGCAGGTGGCTAACAGATGCATGAAAAGATACTCAACATCACTCAGCATAGAGGAAGTACAAATCCAAACTAAGATGAGATATCAACTCATACCAGTCAGAATGGCTAAAATGAACAAAACAAGAATCAACAGGTGTTGGTGAGGATGCATAGAAAGGGGAACACTCTTACACTGTTGATGGGAATGCGAAGTGGTGCAGCCACTGTGAAAAACACAATGGAGGTTCCTCAAAAAAGTTAAAAATAGAACTACTCTACAACCCAGCAATTGCACTAGTAGTTATTTACCCCAAAGATACAAAAATACTGATTCAAACGAATACATGCACTCCTATGTTTAAAGTCACATTATTAACAGCAGCCAAATTATGGAAAGAGCCCAAATATTCATAGACTGATCAATGGATAAAGAAGATATGATATGATATATACAATGGAATATTACTCAGCCATAAAACAGTCAGAGAAAGAGAAATGTCATATGATTTCACTCATATGTGGAAGACATGAAACAAATGCACATGGGGGGAAATAAGGCAAGCCAAGTATGGAGAACAAACCTGGTTCAGGATGGTTACAGGAGGGGAAGTGGATTGAGGGGATGGTTTAAATAGGTGATGAGTATTAAGGACAGCACTTGTTATGATGAGCACTGGGTGTTGTATATAACTGATGCAACACTAAATTCTACACCTGAAACTATTATTATACTGTATATTAACAATTTAAATAAAATTAAAAAAAAATTAGAGAAGGATAACCACACTGACTAGTCATTCAATATAGTACTAGAAGACTAGGGAGAGCAATTAGGCAAGAAGAATAAATAAAATGCATCTAAATTAGAAAACCAGAAAATTGTAATTATTTGCAGTTGATATGATTTTGTACAGTCCCAAAGACTCATGAAAAAACAGTTGAAATTGATCAACACATTCCATAACCTTGCAGGATGTAAAATCAACATACAGACATCAGTGACCATGTCTCTACACTAATAATAGGATATCTTTAAATAAATAAATAAATAAATAAGTAAATAAAATGATCCCATTCAACATAGAATCAAAAACAATACAGTAATTAGGGTTATATTTAACAAAAGAGTGAAATATCTGTACAATGAAAACTAAAAGACTATTGAAACCAATCAAGGAAGACAAATGGAAAGACATTCCATGTTAATGAGTCCAAATAATAAATATTATTAAAATGTATATACTACCCAAAGCTTATCTATAGATTCAACACAATCCTTATCAATGTTCCAATGGCATTTTTCATAGAAATAGAAAAAAAGTCTTCAACTTTGTATGTCACTTCAAAAGATCTTGAACAGTTAAAACAATCATGAGAAAGAACAAAGTGCAGTCATCACACTTTCTGATTTCAAACTATACTACACAACTATAGTAATAAAAACAATATGCTACTTCCATAAAATAGACATAAAGACTGATGGAATAGTATGGAAGACCCAGAATAATACATGCATATATCCTGAACTAATATGCAACATGGTAACTAAAAATACCCAAAAGTGAAAGGACAGTCACTTCAACAAATGGTGCTTAGAAAATTGTATAAACATATGCTGAACAATGAAATTAAATTTCTTACACCACTAACAAAAATTAACTTGAAATGGATCCAGTACTTAAACATAAGACCTGATATCATAAAATTCCTTGAAGAAAACAGAGAAGAACCTTCTCAACATTGATTTTAGCAATGATTTTTTGAATATGGCACCAAAAGTACAAGCAACCAAAGTAAAATTAAATGAATAGGACTGCATCAAACTTAAAAGTTTCCGTTCAGCAAAAGAAACACTAAAATAAAAGACAACCTTAAGAATGAGATACTTATAAACCATATATTGGATTATGGGTTAATACCCAAGATATATAAAGAACTACTTAAAACTCAATAGCAAAATAATCCCAACAATCTGATTTTAAAAATCTGACTTTAAAATGGGCAGAGGCACTAATTAGTGTCCCAAAGAGAATAAACAAATGACCAACAGGTACATGAAAAGATGCTCAACATCAATATCAGGGAAATACAAACCCAAACCACAATGAGATACTATCTCAAATCTATTAGAATGGCTATCATCAGAAAAATAGGAGATAGCAAATACTGGCACAGACGTGGGGAAAAGAGAACACTTTTCTACTGTTGGAGGGAATGTCAATTGCTCCAGCCATGGAGAATCCTCAAAATATGGAAGACCCTCAAATGGAGAGCCCTCAAATAAATTAAAAATAGAACTACAATAAAATCCAGAAATTCCACTTCTGGGCCATTGTAAAGGAAAAGATATCGAAGAGATATATGCACTCCCATATATACTAAGCATTATTTATAATATCCAACATCGAAAACAATCTCTGTGTCTACTGGTGAATGAAAGGATCAAGAAGATGGGATATATATGTACAATAAAATATTATATGACCATGAGATAAAAGGAAATATCCCATTTTCAACAATGTGAATGGATACTGAGGACATTATTATAAGTGAGATAAGACAGAAAAAGACAAGTACTCTATGATATCACTTATATGTACAATTTAATAAATAAAAAAATAAAAATGAATAAATAAATAATAAATTTATTAAATAAATAAATTTTTTAAATGAAAAATGAAGTGGTGGGGAAATAGATATGTTTTTAAGGATACACAACTTGAACTATCAGAAAAATAAATCATGGGTGTCTAATGCACAATACAGTGAATACAGACAAAAATATTGTATTCAAATCATCAAACTTGCTAAGAGATTTGAGCTTGAGGAAGTAAGAAGGAGTCAAGATGGTGGAGGTGTTGGGGACCCCATTTCCACTGGTCCCCTGAATTTAGTTGGATATCTACCAAACAATTCTGAACATCCATGAAATTATCCCAAGATGTAAGAATATGTATTTGGATCACTACAAGCAGAAAAACACTGCCTGTTAACAGGTAGGAAGGGTGGAGTGTGAATCTGCAGGGAGATATGGGAAGATAGCATAAGGGGGAGGAAGATTCCATAAACTGGCAGCTGGAAAGTGATATAACACTGGACCACAAAAATGTCCTTCACCAGAGACTGGGCAAAAACTTGCAGCGTGGTAGCAGCAAGGAAAGGACTTTAGAGCATCCTTTAGAGAGGATCCAGGAGCTGTGGGTGTGTGCTCACGCCAGCAGCTATTCAAGGTTTTAGAAGAAAAAAAGGCAGGGACACCTAGGCCCCTGGGACAACCTTTAAGAAAGTCACTGTGGTGTGCACTGTGGGAGGATGCTGTTTTCAGTGGCACATACAGAAACAAGAGACTGTTTGTCCTGGAGACTGTTTCTGCACATACAGAAAGAGTGCTCTGGGCCAGAGGTTTGGTTGTGGCCATTTTTGCTCTAACCCTCAGAAGAGGTGCAGAAATCTTCCAGAGAACAAAAGCTCAAAAAACCTGTTTCCACTGAACCAAGACCCACTGAAAGGGGCCAGGACAATACTGCCCAAGCAGGGTTGGGAAGTGAGAAACATCATGGCATTCCTCTACCCCAGAAGACAGGCTGGAAGAAGATGACAATCCTCCATTCCCCTTAAGACTGTAAAATCCCAGCACCAGGGGAAAATAGTATATTGCGCTCCAGGCTCCAGCCATGGAGAATTGCTTCATGCTTTATTTTTCAGATACACTCTCTTTTTATTTTTTTTTTCTTTCTCTTATGCTTCTTCTGTTTTTTTTTTTTCTTTTTATCTTTTCCCATTTCAGCTAGATGTTTACTATATCAATTTATATTTCATAGTAGCTTTTTAACTTATACTTTTTCACACACACATATGTATGTATTTACATATATATATATATATATATATATATGCTTCATTGTAGTCATTTTTTCTTATTCAATATTACTTTAATATATATACAAGTTTTACTTCCTCTGTAATTTTGGGAAGTAATGTCTTCTAACAAACAGAACAAAATACACCCAGGAAAAACTGAAACACTCAACAATGTCCACACTGAGATATTATAGCTCTCCTTCCCCTCACTGAATTTTATAAAATTTTCATTTTTTTTTTTACATTTTTAGATTTTATTAATTTTATTCTTGTGTTTCATTTTGGCTTTGTTTTTTGGTGGTGATTTTCAACCCTTCTGGATTTTCCTAGGGTGCATTGTGCTTGGGCTATGGTTGGTATTTTCCACTTTGTCCACTCCCTCAACCATTCCTCAACAGAATGACTAAGAGGAGGAACTCCCAACAAAGAAAAGAACTAGAGACAATGTCTTCTGTCACAGATCGAATGGATATGGATATAAGCAAGATGTCAGAGATAGACTTCAGGGTAGCAATTATGAAGTCAATAGCTAGGCTTGCAAAAACCATTAACAATAATATAGAATCTCTAAAGGCAGAAATGAGGTCAATCAAGCCAAATTTAAAGATGCTGTGGATGAGAAGCAATCTAAACTGGACACTCTAACAGCCAGGGCAAATGAGACAGAAGGTATTAGTGATCTAGAATATAAGCTGATAGGAAGGAAGCTGAGAAGGATAAGAATAGGCCTCTAGAAGCCCATGAGAACAGATTTAGAGAGATCAATAACACCATAAAATGTTCCAATGTCAGAATTATTGGGATACATGAGGGGAATGGTGAGATAGATGACTAGAAGATGTATTTGAGCAATCATAGCTAAGAACTTCCCCAATCTGGGGAAGGAAATAAGAATTTGTGTCCAAGAGGCAGAGAGGATCCCTCCCAAAATCAATAAAAATAGACCAACACCGTGGCATATAATAGTAAAACTTGCAAATCTTAGAGTAAAGGAAGCTATCTTCAGAGTAGCTAGGGGGAAGAGATTTCTTATGTATGGAGGGAGGAATATCAGAATAAATTCAGATCTATCTACAGAGACCTGGCAAGCCAGAAAGGGCTGGCAAGACATATTTAGGGTACTAAATGAAAAGAATATGCAGCCAAGAATACTTTAGCTAGCAAGGCTGTCATTCAGAATGGACAGGGAGACAAAGAGCTTCCAGGACTGGCAGAAACTAAAAGAGTATGTGACCACCAAGTGAGCCCTGCAAGAAATATTAAGGGTGATTCTATGAAAGAAGAAAGACCCCAACAGTAATATAGACCAGAAACTTAAAAAGACAATCTATAAGAATAGGGACTATGTAGGAAATAGGATGGAACTAAATTCATATCTTTTAATAGTTACTCTCAATGTGAATGGTCTAAATGCTCCATGAAACACCACAGGATTGTAGATTGGACATAACCTATTCATATGCTGTCTATAAGAGATTCATTTGAATCTAAAGACACCTCCAGATTGAAGGTGAGAGGATTGAGAACTATTTATCATGCTAACAGACCTCAAAAGAAAGCTGGGGTAGCAATTCTCATATCAGACAAATTAGATTTTAAACCAAAGACTGTAATAAATTTTGTAGAGGGACTCTATATCATACTTAAGGGTCAATCCAACAAAAATATCTAACAATTATAAATATGCCCCCAGCATGGGAACACCCAACAACATCAGCAAGCTGTTACCCAAAATAAAGAATCATATTGATAAGAAGACATTAATAGTAGGAGTCCTCAACACTCCACTGTAAGCAATGGACAGATCACCTAAGAAGATCAACAAGGAAACACGAGCTTTGAATGACACATTGGACCAGATAGACTTCATAGATATATAGAGAACACTCCACCATAAAATTACAGAATACTCATTCTGTTATCAGACCATGATGCTTTGAAACTGGAACTCAATCACAGGAAAAAAAAATTGGAAGAAATTCAAACTCTTGCAAGTTAAAGAGCATCTTGCTAAAGAAAGATTGGGTCAACCAGGAAATTAAAGAAGAATTTAAACAATTCATGGAAACCAATGAGGATGAAAGCACATTGGTCCAAAGCCTATGGGATATCACAAAGTCAGTCTTAAGGGGGGAATACATAGCCATCCAAGCCTCTCTCAAAAAAGTAGAAAAATCCAAAATGAACAAGCTAACCTTACACCTAAAGAGTTGGACAAAGAATAGCAAATATAACCTAAATCAAGCTGGAGAGGAGAAATAATAAAGATTAGAGCAGAGATCAGTGAAATAGAAACCAGAAAAAGCAGTAGAACAGAACAATGAAACAAGAAGCTGGGTTTTTTGAAAGAATAAATAAGACCGATAAACCTTTGGCCAGACTTACCCAAAAGAAAAGAGAAAGGAACCAAATCAATAAAATCATGAATGAATGTGAACAGAGGATGACTAACACTAAAGAAATAGAAAAAATTATTAGAAATTACTACGACAACTATATGCCAAATGGGAATTTATACACTTGAGAAAAGGGAATTTATACACTTATACACTACCAAGACTGAAACAGGAAGAAATTGACAACCTGAATAGACTAATATCCAGTAACAAGATTGAAGCAGACATCAAAAACCTCCCAAAAACAAAAGCCCAGGACCTGATGGATTCCCTGGGAAGTTCTACCAAACATTTAAAGAAGAAATAATATGTATTGTACTGAAGCTATTTCAAAAAATTATAAACAGAAGGAAAACTTCAAAACTCCTTCTGTGAGGCCAGCATTATCTTGATCCCCAAACCAGGCAAAGACCCATAAAAAGGAAAATTACAGAACAATATCCCTGATAAATATGGATTCCAAAATATTCAACAAGATCCTCACCAATAGGATCCAACTGTACATTAAAAGGATTATTCATCACTCTCAGGTGGGATTTTCCTGGGACGCAAGCGTGATTCAACATTCACAAATCAATCAATGTCATAGAGCATATTAATAAAAAAAAAAAAAAGAACCATATGACTCTCTCAATGGATGCAGAAAAAGCATCGGACAAAAAACAACATCCTTTCCTGATTAAAATTCTTCAAAGTATAGAGATAGAAAGAACATTCCTCAATATCATAAAACCCATCTATGAAAAATGCACAGTGAATATCATTCTCAATAGGGAAAAGCTGAGAGATTTCCCCTTAAGATCAGGAACATGAGAGGGATGCCCACTCTCCTGATCATTGTTCAACGTATTACTAGAAGTCCTAGTATCAGCAATCAGACAACAACAGCAAAAATAAAATGTATTCATATTGGCAAAGAGGAGGTCAAACTTTCTCTCTTCACAGAAGACATGATACTTCACATGGAAAACCCAAAAGGCTCCACCCCCAAATAACTAAAACTCATACAACAGTTCAGGAATGTGGCAGGATACAAAATCAATACTCAGAAACCAGTTGCTTTTTCTATACACTTTATGTAGCTTTTTTCTATACATTTTATGTAACTTTAAAGATTTTATTTATTTATGTGACACTCAGAGATCACAAGTGGACAGAGAGGCAGACAGAAAGAGAGGAGGAAGCAGGCTCCCTGCTGAGCAGAGAGCACGATGCAGGGCTTGATTCCAGGACCCCGGGATCATGGCCTGAGCCGAAGGCAGAGGCTGTAACCCACTGAGCCACTCAGGTGCCCCCATTTTATGTAACTTTAGAAGGAGAAATTAAGGAATTGATTCCATTTACAGTAGCACTAAAAAAACATAAGATACCTAGGAATGCACCCTAACCAAAGAAGTAAAGGATCTATGTTCTAGAAATACAAAACATTTATGAAAGAAATTGAGAGAGACACAAAAGATGGAAAAACATTCCACGCTCTTGGATTGGAAGAAAAAACATTGTGAATATATCTATGCTGCCTAGAGCAATCTACACTTTAAATGCAATCCCCTATTAAAATACCACTAGCACTTTTCAAAGAGCTGGTACAAATAATCCTAAAATTTATATGGAACCAGAAAAGACCCAGAATTTCCAAGGGAATGTTGAAAAAAGAAAAACAAAGCTGGGGGCATCATGTTGCCTGACTTCATGCTATATTACAAAGGCATGATCACCAAGACAGTATGGTACTGGCGCAAAATCAGACACATAGATCAATGGAACAGAATAGAGACCCCCAGAAATGGACCCTCACCTCTATGATCAACTAGTCTTTGACAAATCAGGAAAAAATATCCAATGGGAAAAAGTAGTGTCTTCAATAAATGGTACTAGGAAAATTGAACAGCTACATACAGAAGAATGGAACTGGACCATTTTCTTACACCATACAAAATGATAAACTCAAAATGGATGAAAGACCTCAATGTGAAAGAGGAATCCATCAAAATCTTAGAGTAGAACATAGGCAGTAACATTTTCGACATCAGCCACAGTAACTTCTTTCAAGAATCGCTAAGGAAATGTTGAAAAACAAAAATAAAATGGGGGGCATCACGTTACCTGATTTCAAGCTTTACTACAAAGCTGTGATCACCTAGAGAGCATGGTACTGGCATAAAAACAGACACATAGACCAGTGGAACAGAGCAGAGAGCCCAGATATGGATCCTCAACTCTATGGTCAAATAATCTTTGACAAAGCATAAAAAAATATACAGTGGAAAAAAGTCTCTTTAATAAATGGTTCTGGGAAAACTAGACAGCTATTTATAGAAGAATGAAACTCGACCATTCTCTTACACCATACACAAAGATAAACTCAAAATGGATGAAAGCCCTCAAGGTGAGACAGGAATCCATCAAAATCCTAGAGGAGAACATAGAGAGTAACCTCTTTGACATTAACCACAGCAGCTTCTTTCAAGACATGTCTCCAAAGGCAAGGGCAACAAAAGCAAAAATGAACTTTTGGGACTTCATCAAGGTAAAAAGCTTCTGTGTAGCAAGGGAAACAGTCAACAAAATTAAGAGATAAGCCATGGAATGAGAGAAGATATTTGCACATGAAATTACAGGCTGGTATCCAAGATCTATAAAGATTTTCTCAAACTCAACACCCAAAAAAGAAAAAATCCAGTCAAGAAATAGGCAGAAAACATGGATAGATACTTTTCAAAAGAAGACATACAAATGGCTAACAGATAGAAGAAAAAAATGTTCAACATCACTAGCCATCAGGGAAATTCAAACCAAAACCACAATGAGATACCAGCTTATACCAGGTAGAATGGCTTAAATTAACAAAGCAGGAAACAACAAATTTTGGCAAGGGTGTAGAGAAAGGGGAACCCTCTTACACTCTTGGTGGAAATGAAAGCTTGCACAGCCACTATGGGAAACAGTATGGAGATTTCTCAAAAAGTTAAAAATAGAGCTATCCTATGACCCAGCAATTGTACCACTAGGTATTTATCCCAAAGCCATAGATGTAGCAAAAAGAATGGGTACATGTATCCCAATGTTCATATCAGCAGTGTCCACAATAACCAAACTGTGAAACGATCTGAGAGGCCCTTCAACAGATTAATGGATAAAAAAAAATGTGGTTCATATATACAATGGACTATTCCTCAGCCATAAGAAAGGTTGAATACCTGCCATTTGCATCAACATGGATAGAACTGGAGGGGATTATGCTAAGTGAAATAAGTCAAGCAGAGAAAGACAATTATCATATGCCTTCACTCACATGTGGAACAAAGAGAATAGTACGGAGGACCATAGGGGAAGGGAGGGAAAACTGAAGGGGAAGAAATCAGAAAGGGAGACAAACCATGAGAGACTATTAACTCCAGGAAACTGAGGGTTTCAGAGGGAAGGGTGTGGAAATGGGGTAACAGGGTGATGGGTATTAAGGACAGCACCTGTTGTGATGAGCACTGGGTGTTATGTGCAACTAAGGAATAATCGAACATTACATCAAAAACTAATGATGTATTATATGGTGGTTAACATAATAAAAAAAAAGCAGGAAATATCAAGTATTGGTGAGGTCATAGAGAAAGTGAAAAAAAAAACTTGATCTTAATTCTTCCACCAAAGAAATGATAATTATGTGATGTGACAGATATGCTATCACTATTGTGCCAATCACATTGCAATATATAAATATACAAATCAACATGTATATCTCAAATACAGTATTATGCATCAAATATATTTCAATTAAAAAAGAAAAAACAATGAACAATTAAGAAAATAAGAATCAACACAAAGATCCAACAAAAGGAAAAAAATTATTTGAAATTGAGATCAGAAAATCTAAGATGCACAGTTACTATAAGATATTTCAAATCTTTTGTCACAGTTAGCTAGGTGCCAATCCATTCAAAAACATCCCATGTTGTTAACAATGCCCACTGAGGCTATTCTGTCAGGATCCAGAGAACTGCTGCTGTATCTTTTCATCTTTTTAAAAGGGAAAAAACAAAACAAAACATAATCACATCACAAATTTTCTCATCGTATCAGTGGTTTTTTACTTGTTTCCCCCCTTCAATGAGAAAAAGCATGCTTCTCAGTACCTTTACAAATCTTTCTCTAAGAAATTAAAAGAGAAAGAAAAAAAGAACTCTAAACTTGTAACTTTTTAAAAAAGATTTTTTTTTTTTATTTGACAGAGATAGAGAGACAGCGAGAGAAGGAGCACAAGCAGGGGGAGTGGGAAAGGGAGAAGAAGGCCTCCCACAAAGCAGGGAGCCCAATGCAGGGTTCCATCCCAGGACCCTGGGATCATGACTGGAGCTGAACGCCTAATGACTGAGCCACCCAAGTTCCCTAAACTTTTAACTTTTAAAAAACCGAGGTCAAGCAAAATAAAGATTGCACAGGTATACAAAATATTGTAGTTCTAATCTAAGAAAGAGGAAAATGTAAACTCAACTGAGGATTATTTGATTACAGATGAAATATGAGAAAGGTCTCCCAGGGCTCACTCTTCAATGTTAGTCAGTAATGACAGGATTTAGTTCAAGGATTTGATTGACATGATCGGTGGAAACTCTATGTTTGGGAACTTGAGTGGTCACATCTCACACTATAGTCTGAGAGTGGAGCAAAGAACCTCTGACCAAAAAATATTCATTCACTCGAAAATATTCACTCATTCTCTAGATGCAACCTACTGCTTAAGATTGGTTCTTTTAATTAAAACTCTGTACTTCTTTTTTTTTTAATTTTTATTTCTTTTCAGCGTAACTGTATTCATTGTTTTTGCACTACACCCAGTGCTCCATGCAAAAAACACTGTACTTCTTAAAAATTAAGCAGCACCTGAAGAGACTTTAAACCAGTATCAGTCATCGCTAGTGTGACTGGAATGTTAAATCACTATAGTCATTTATACCTCGGTCTGAATGAATTTGGCCAAAGTTACTCAGAGAAGAGGAATTTTTAAGATTTCTCTGTACTTAGAGAGTAAAGAGAATGGAGGAAAAAAGGTATACAAAACGATGAGAGGGGCGCCTGGGTGCCTCAGTGGGTTAAGGCCTCTGCCTTTGGCTCAGGTCGTGATCTCAGGGTCCTGGGATCGAGCCCCGCATTGGGCTCTCTGCTCAGTGGAGAGCCTGCTTTCCTTCCTCTCTCTGCCTGCCTCTCTGCCTACTTGTGATCTCTGTCTGTCAAATAAATAAATAAATAATATTAAAAAAAAAAAAAAAAAACGAAAACAAAAAATGATGAGATAGGATCCTAAGCAGAAATGGTGAGGAAGAAAATCTCATCAGTGGCAGCAACATGTGCAAAACCACAGAAGATGGAAATAGTCTGGAGCACTTAGGGTAACAAAAACCCTAGCTCAAACTAGGTAAAATATAACATGTAAATCAGGGGATAGTGGGAGATGATTCTGGAGAAATTACCAGGGGCAAATCACAAAGTGGGTTTTTTTTCCTAATTTAAATTCAATTAGCCAACATATAATACATCATTAGTTTTAGATGTAGAGTTCAGTAATTCATCAGTTGCATACAACACCCAGTGTTCATCACTCCTTAATGTGCATTATCCAGTTATCCCCCTTCCAGCAACCCTCGGTTTCTTTCCCATGGTTAAGACTCTCTCATGGTTTGTCTCCCTCTCTGATTATCTTCCCATTCTGTTTTTCCCTCCATTCCCCTCTGATCCTCTATGCTGTTTCTTATATTCCCCATATGAGTGAAGCATATAATTGTCTTTCTCTGATTTGCTTATTTTGCTCAGCATAATACTCTCCAGTTCCATCCATGTCAATGTAAATTGTAAGATAATATCCTTTCTGATGGCTGAGTAATATTCTGTTGTATATATATACCACATCTTCTTTATCCATTCAATTGTTGATGGATATCTTGGCTCTTTCCATAGTTTGTCTACCATGGACACTGCTGCTGTAAACATTGGTGTGCAGGTCATGATGTTTTTTAAACTTTGTTAAAGAATTTAGATTTTATCTTGAAGGTAATGAAGAATCATTAAAATTTTTGGTATGGGGACTAAAATAAACACCTTTCCATTTTATTTTATTTTATTATTTCATTTTATTTTATTTTACCCTTTTTCATTTTAAATAGATTACTGAAGCCAGTAAAGAAGATAAATTGGAGGGAAGAAATATGGAGACTACTGAAATAGACCAGATGAGCAATGATGACTCAAGGTAGTAGTAGGGAGCACTGGGGGAAGGAGTGTCCAGAAGGCTATATTTTTTGTAGAGTGCCCATGGGAGTTCTGATCTAAGTTGCTTGGGAAATCATCCTTTCAGGAAACATTGCTTTAAATATTTTTGTGCATTTTTAGAAGTTTAGAAATTGCATAAGGCAAGGACAGGAAGGAAGGATGCAGATGGAAGGACCATTGATGGCAGAGCTTAGCTTCTCCTCACTTGTACCAAGAAATTTATCTGTTCCAAGAAACCCTGTTTCATTCCAAAGTTTTCATACTCTATTCTGCAATATAAAAACCTACAGTTATCTTCATTTATCACCCTCAAGGGCAGTTTAGAAATTCTCAATTTTTTCTAAAGCATTTCCTTTGTAATCTCACCTTCATCCTCTGTAATCTATGCTAAATCACAATCACTCTAAAAAGAACTTCTCTCAATAAAATTTTTGTCATCTTATTGAATTTGCAATGATTTTTTTTTTCATTTTTTAAAATCATGGCAAAAATACATAAAATAAAGTTTGCTTTCCTAACTACTTTTAAATATACATTTTAGTAGTTTTAAATATATTCACATTTTTATGAAATGTATCTCCAGAGCTTTTCCATCTTGCAAATATAAAACACTATACAAATTAAACAATGCTTCCTTTTTCCTTCCTGCCAGTCCCAGTAACCATTACTCTACTTTCTGTTTCTATTCATTTGACTACTTTATGTACCTCATATAAGTGGAAACATACAGCTTTTGTCTTTCTGTGACTGGCTTATTTCATTTAGGATAATGTCCTCAAGGTTAATCCATGTAGCATATGACAGGATTTTTCTTTATTTCAGGGTGAAATTTATATATATATATGAACATGTGAGTTATATATATACATATATGTGTATATATATATAAACACAAATGTCTATTTGATAGGTGAGTGTATATATATATAGACATTTGTATTTTGCACATCTCTTGGCTACTATGAGTAATGTAGCTATTAACATAAGTGTGCAAATATCTCTTTGAGACCCTGCTTTCAATTATTTTGAATATATACCCAAAAGTAGGAATACTGGATCATACACTGCTTCTAGTTTTAATCTTTTGAGACCACTTCATTCAGATTTCCATAGCAATTGCACCATTTAAAAATCCTACCAACAGTGCATGATGGTTCCCTTTTCTGCATATCTTTATGCACACTTATTTCTTGTCTTTTTTATTTTACCCATTTTGACTGATGTGAGATGATATCTCATTGTGGTTTGATTTGCTTTTCCCTAATGATTAGTGATGGTGGGCATCTTTTTGTGTATCCATTGACTATCTCTATGTCTTCTTTGGAATAATGTCTAATCAGGTCCTCTACACATTATTTAATCAATGTATCCGTAGGGTTTTTTTTTTATGTTAAGTTGTACAAGTTCTTTCTGTAGTTTATATATTAACCCTTTATTGTATATATAATTTGCAAATATCTTCTCCCATTCAGGAGCTTGACTTTTCTTTTGTTGATAGTTTCTTTTGCTGTGCAAAATGTTTATCTTTTGGTGAAGTCCCCAAAATTTATTTTTGGTTTTGTTTTCCTTGACTGAGGAGACATATCCATAAATATGCTGCTAAGGCAAACATCCAAGAGATTACTGCCTAATTTTCTTCTAGAAGGTTTATGGTTTCAGGTCTCACATTTAGGTTTTTATCCATTTGAGTTTGTTTTTGTATATGATATAGGTGGTCCAGTTCTTGCATGTAGCTGTTCAGTTTTCCCAACATTATTTATTGAAAACATCATAATTTCCTTCATTGCTTATGCTTGTCTCCTTTGTCATAGATTAATTAACAATATAAATATGGGTTTATTTCTGGGGTCACTATCCTGTTCCATTGATCTATGTTTCTACTTTTGTACCAGTACCATACTGTTTAATTACTATAGCTTTGCAGTTATTTCTTGAAAATTTGGATTGTGATAAATACATGCAGCTCTGTTCTTTTTCAAGATTACCTTGGATATTTGGAGTATTTTGTGGTTTTATAAAAATTTTAGGATTATTTGTTCTAGTTCTAAGAAAAATACTATTGTTATTTTGGTAAAGATTGAATTAAATCTGTAGATTCCTTTTGGTGGCATAAAAATCTTAACAATATTAATTCTTTCAATCCATGAGTATGGTATATCTTTCCATTTGTATTGTCTTCAATTTTTTCAGTGTGTTATAATTTTCTGAGTATAGGTATTTCCTCTCCTTGGTTAAGTTTTTTGCAAAGTATTTTATTTTAGGGTGCAATTGTAAATGGTATTGTTTTCTTAGTTTATCTTTCTGCTACTTCATTATTAGTTTATATAAATGCAACAAATGTCTGTATGTCAATTTTGTATTCTACATTACTAAATTCATTTATCAGTTCTAATAGTCTTTTTGGTGGAGGCTTTAGAGTTTTACCTGTATAATATCATTGCATCTGCAAATAGTGAAAGTTTTACTTCTACCTTATCAATGTGAATACCTTTCGTTTTACTTGTCTGATTGTTGTGGCTAGGACTGACAGTCCTATGTTAAATAAAAGTGGTGAGTGTGTACATCCTTGTCTTCTTCCTCATCTTAGAGAAAAAGCTTTCAGTTTTTCACCATTGAGTATGATGTTTGCTTTGTTTTCTTAATATAAGACCTTTGATTTATTGATGCATATTCACTATAAACCCACACTGATGAGAGTTTTTATCATCAACACATGTTGTATATTGTCAAATGATTTTTCTTTATCTACAAATTTTAAGATAATTATTTGGTTTTTATCCTATCTATTTTCAATGTGATATATCATATATTTTTTAAAGATTTAATTTACTTATTTGAGAAAGAGATTGATACAGAGAAGTCAAAAACAGGGGGAGGGGTAGAAAGAGAAGCAGATGCCCTGCTGAGCAGGGAGCTGGACTTGGGACTCCATCCCAGGACCCTGGGATCATGACCTGATCTGAAGGCAGGCATGTAACTGGCTAAGCCACCCAGGCACCCCTGATGTATCATATTGATTGATTCACAGATAATGAGCCATCCTTTCATCCCTGGAATAATGTCCACGTGATGGTGGTGAATGATCCTTTTAATGTACACTTGAGTTTGGTTTGTTAATATTTGTTGAGAATTTTTGCACCTATGTTCTTCAAGGATAATGGCATGTAATTCTCTCTCACTCTCTTTTTGCAATGTCTTTGTCTGGTTTGGGTATCAGGGTAATGCTGACCATGTAGAATGAATTTGGAAGTTTTATTTTTCTGTTCTTTGGTATAGTTTGAGAAGAATAGAAACTAGCTGCTCTTTAAATGTTTGATAGAATTCAACTGAGATGCGACTTGGTCCTATACTTGTGTTTTGGGAGACTTATTTAATTAATTTCTTTAGTAGTAATTGATCTGTACAAATTGTTTGTGTGTCCTCGTGATTTAGTTTTGGAAGATTGTATGTTTCTAGGAATTTATCCAATTCTTCTGGGTTATCCAATTTTTGGCATATAGCTTTTCATAGTATTCTTTTATAATCCTTTGTATTTCTCTGGTGGTGTTATTTTTTTTCTTTTACTTCTGATTTATTTTATTTGAATCCTCTCTCTCTTTTTTTTTTTTAATTTTTTTTAAGATTTTATTTATTTATTTGACAGAGAGAGATCACAAGTAGGCAGAGAGGCAGGCAGAGAGAGAGAGGAGGAAGCAGGCTCCCTGCTGAGCAGAGAGCCTGATGCGGGACTCGATCCCAGGACCCTGAGATCATGACCTGAGCCGAAGGCAGCGGCCTAACCCACTGAGCCACCCAGGCGCCCAATCCTCTCTCTTTTTATGAGACTGCCTAAAGGTAATCAATTTTGTTCAAATTTTAAATGAATTAGCTCTTGGTTTCATTGATTATTTCTAATTTTTTAAAAGATATTATTTATTTATTTGACAGACAGAGATCACAAGTAGGCAGAGAAGCAGGCAGATAGAGAGGAAGGGAAGCAGGCCCCCTGCTGAGCAGAGAGCCCAATCTGGGACTCCATCCCAGGACCCTGAGATCATGACCTGAGCCGAAGGCAGCGGCTTAACCCACTGAGCCACCCAGGCGCCCGATTATTTCTAATTTTTTAAGTTTCAATTTCACTTATTTCCGCTCTAAATTTTATTATTACCCTCCTTCTACAAAATTTAGGGTTTTTTTTTTCTTTTTCTAGTTCTGGGTTTAAATTGTCTCAGAATTTTTTCTTGTTCTTTGTGGTAGACTTGGATCGCTATAAACTTTCCTCATAGAACTGATTTTGTTATATCCCATAGATTTAGGGCCAGAGGGATTTTATGCTCATTCATTTCCATGTGTTGTTTGATTTCCTCTTTGGTTTCTTCATTGACCCATTGGTTGTTTAGTATTATGTTTTTTATTCTCCATGTGGTTGCAATTTTCTTTTTTTTTTTATATGATTCTTTTCTGGTTTAATCTTGCGGTCAGAACAGATGCTTGATATGATTCAAATGTTCTTAAGTTTATTGACTTGTTTTGTAGGATAACATGTGGAGACTTTTCCACGTGCACTGGAAAATAATGTGTTTTCTGCAGTTTTTGGACGGGAGGCTCTATAAATATCTGTGAATTCCATCTGGTCTAATACGTCATTCAAAGCCAGTGTTCCTTACTGATTTTCTGCCTGATGATGTAACCATTGATTCAAACTTGGTGTCAATAATAATGATACTATTATTGTATAACTCTCATTCTGTCCCTGTATGTCTCTTAGTATTTGCCTTGTGCATACAGGTACTCCTATGTTGGGTACATAGATTTTTAAAATTACTCTTGTTGGACTTAACCCTTTAGCATCATGTATTTCCCTTCTTTGACCCTTGTCTTTGTTTTAAAGCCCATTTTGTGTGATATAAGTATTGCTACCCCTGATATATTTTTTTTTGTTTCATTAGCATTGGATATCTTTTTCCAACCCTTCACTTTCAACATGTACATGTCTTTAGGTCTGAAGTAATTTTCTTATAGCAGCATATATGTGGGTCTTGTTTTATTTTTAATCTACTCAGTCACCGTGTCTTTTTATTTTACCATTTAGACCATTTACATTTATTTTTTATTTATTTTATTTTTTACCATTTACATTTAAAGTGATTATTGACAGGTAGGTACTTAACTGTCATTTTATTTATTGTTCTCTGTTTTTTTTTTTTTTTGTAGCTTTTCTCTGTTCCTTTTTTTTCTGTTAATCTCGTCTCTTTAGGTTTGATGGCTTTCCTTAGTGTTTTTTTTAATTTCTATAAATAAGGTGTCAATGATTATTTTTGTTTTTATGTAAATTCCAATTAGTTAAAATTAAACTAATTCCAATTAGTTAAAATATACAGGAATATTAGTTTCTTGTGTACAGTATAGTGATTCAACACTTCCATACATCACCCAGCACCCATCACAAGTGCATCCCTTAATCTGCATCACCTATTTAACCCATCCCCCACTCATACATATATGATATACAAAATGGGAGATTATATATATATATAATGTTTTATATATAATATATATATTTATAAATATATATAGATGTTTTATATATGTGTATATATATATAAATGTATGTATATATATATAGATGTTTTATATATATGTATATATAAAACATCTTTACCTATTCACTATTCATCTGTTGATGAACACTTGGGCTGTTTCCATAATTTGGCTACTCTAGATAATGCTGCTATATACATCAGGGTGCATGTATCCCTTTGTATTCCCTTTGTATTCTTTGGGTAAGTAACTAATAGTGCAATTGATGGATCATAGGGTAGTTTTATTTTTTTAATTTTTTTAAAATTTTTTATTTTTTTTATAAACATATATTTTTATCCCCAGGGGTACAGGTCTGTAGTTTTATTTTTTAACTTTTTGAGGAATCTCTATACTGTTTTCCACAGTGGCTGCACCACTTTGCTTTCTCACCACCAACAAAAGGGTTCCCCTTTGTCCACATCCTCACCACCACCCATTGTTTCTTAAATTCTTGATTTTAGTCATTAAGACAGGTGTGAGGTGATATCTCATTATACTTTTGATTTGATTTCCCTGATGCTGAGTGATGTTGAGCATCTTTTCATCTCTCTATTGGCCATCTGTCTGCCTTTTTAGGAGAAATGTGTATAGATTTTTAAATTTTTAAATTATTTTTAAATTATTCACTTTTGGGCTCATGCCTGAATTTCTTTTTTTTTTTATATAATTTTTTATTTTTTATAAACATATATTTTTATCCCCAGGGGTACAGGTCTGTGAATCACCAAGTTTACACACTTCACAGCACTCACCAAAGCA
>NC_081575.1:60431021-60442083 GCF_022355385.1 Mustela nigripes | reverse complement strand
GAGCCGGCCCCTCCCCCCGGGGTCTATCTTCCCGTCACTTTGGATTCACTTCTCCGCCGGTCCTACCTTTCAGAAAGTGGGTGTTTTTCTGTTTCCAGAATTGCTGTTCTTCTCTTCGATCTGCCGATGGATTTTCAGGTGTTTGCAATCTTTAGATAAGCTATCTAGCTTATCTCCGGCTAGCTGAAGTAGTCTCAGCCTGCTACTTCTCCGCCATCTTGACTCCTCTCTTTTTTGTTAAATATATTTTGTGTATCTGTTTTGGATTTTGATTCATGGTTACCATGCAGTTCATATATAACATCCTATGTGTATAGCAGTTTACATTAAATTGATAGTCACTTAAGCTCAAACACATTCTAAAAGCACTAAATTATAACTTTTTCTTCCACAATTTATGTATGTAATATCATATTTTACATCTTAGTGTTTTGTGTATCCTCTGACCAGTATTTATAGATATAATTAATTTGTATGTTTTATTTATTTTTCATTGAAGTATAACATGATGTTATATCAGTTTAAAGTGTACAACATATTGATTCAACAATTCTGTACATTACTCAATGATTACCATGATAGATATAATCACCATATGTCACCACACATCATTATTACCATAGTATTGACTATATTCCTTATACTGTACTTTTTTCTCCTTGACTTATATATTTTGTAACTGGAAGCATGTACACTTTAATCCCCTTTATCTATTTCACTCATTCTAATACATGTACCCTCAGGCAACTACCACTTTTTTCTTTATGTTTAAGTTATTGGGGTTTTTTGTTTGCTTCATTTGGATTTTGGATTCCATATATAAGTGGAATTATATGATATATGTTATTCTCAGTCTGGCTTATTCCACGTAACATAATACCATCTAAATCTGTACATGTTGTTGCAAATGGCAAGATCTTATTTTTTTTTATGGCTGGGTAGTATATATACATATATACATGCATACATGCACACATATGTCTCCCACATCTTTATTCATTTACCTATCGATGGTCACATGGGTTGCTACTATAGCTTGGCTGTTGTAAGTAACGTTGCTATACATGTAGGTATGCATAATTCTTTTTGAATTAGTGTTTTCATTTTCACTGGATAAATACTCAGTAGTAAATTATTTTATTATTTAATATTACTAATTTTAATTTTTTGAGGAATATCCATAGTGTTTTCCACAGTGGCAGTGCCAGTTTACATCCTCACAGAGAGTACATGAGGTTCCCTTTTCTCCACATTTTCACCAACATTTGTATTTCTTGTCTTTATGATACTAGCCATTCTTACTGGTGTGAGGTGGCATCTCATTGTAGTTTTGATTTGCATTTCCTTTATCATTAGTGATACTGGTCATCTTTTCACGGGTCTGTTGGCCATCTATATTTCTTCTTTTGAAAAATACCTATTCAGGTCCTCTGCCACTTTTAGACAAGTTTGTCTTTTGTGGTGTGTGTTAAGTTACATAAGTACTTTATATATTCTGGGTTATTAACCCCTTATGAGATATGTAATTTACAAATATTTTCTCCCATTCACTGGGTTGCCTTTTTGTTTAGTTGATGGTTTTCCTTGCTATGCAAAAGCTTTTTATTTTGGTGTAGTCCCAATAGTTTATTTTTGCTTTTTTTCCCCTTGCCTCAAGAAATATATATAGAGAGATATATCTTAGTAACATATATATACACACATTATTACATGTATATTACATGTATGTTTATATATAATGACATATATACATATATATTACTAAGATGGATGTAAATTACTAAGAAAGATATTCAAGAGCTTATTGCAGAAAATCAAGAGATTTTAAGAGTTTCAAGACTTGAGTTTTCATATTTATGTCTTTAATACATTTTTTTGGTGTGTGTATGGTGTAGACTCTGGTACAGTTTTATTCTTTTGAATGTAACTGCCCAGTTTTACCAATTGAATATATTGTCTTTTCCCCACTATATAGTCTTCCCTCCATTGTCACAAATTAATTGACCATATGATTCTTGCATCCAACTATGTGACACATGCAATTTATCTTAGGATTGTTTGGGTATTCAAGATCTTTTGTGGTTCCACACAAATTTTGGGATTATTATTTTAGTTCTGTAAATAACGCTATTGGTATTTTAATAAAAATTGCATTGAATCTGTAGATTGCTTTGGTTACTAAACATCATGATGCTAATTCTTTCAATACATGAGCATGATTTACATTTGTTTGAGTCATATTTAATTTCTTTCATCAGTGTCTTCATTGATGTTTTCAGAGTATAGGTTTTTCACCTTCTTAGGTATTTTATTTTTCTTGGTTCAATTGTAAATGAAATTGTTTTCTTAGGTGGTGGCAATTCTCTTAGTACATTGTTTTTAAATAGTTACTTATTTTTAATTGAAATATAATGACATATAATGTTACATTATATTCAGGTATACAACATTGTGATTTGGCAGCTCTGTACTATGTGCTATCCTTACCGCAAGTGTAGCTACCATCTGTTATCATACAACAGTATCATAATAACATTGACTATATTCCTTATGCTGTACTTTTCATGCTTGTGACTTATGCATTCCATAACATGAAAGCCTATATTTTTCACTCTCCTTCATCTACTTTCCCCATCCCCCATCTCCTTCCAGTCTGGCAACAATTAGAGTTCTTTGGGGTTATGGGTCTCTTTCTGTTTCTTTTTCTTTGTTCATTTGCTTTGATTTTAAATTCTACATGAGAACAGTTTTCTTAATTTCTCTTTTTGAGACTTTTTTATTAGTGTATAAAAATGCAACAGATTTCTTTATTTTTTTTCTGCGAATTTATTGTACTAGTTTATCAGTTCTAACAATCTTTCAGTGGAGTCTTTGGAGATTTTTCATGTATAGTATTATCTCATTTGCAGATATTGACAGTTTTATTTCTTCCTTACCAATTTGGATTACTTTTATTTCTTTTTCTTATCTGGTCGTTGAGGCTAAGACTTCCAGTCCTATGTTGAATAGAAGTGTTGAGAGTGGACATCTTTGTCTTGTTCCTGATCTTACAGGGAAGACTTTCAGATTTTCAATGTTTACTATGATGTTATTTGTGCATTTTTCGTATGTGGCCTTTATTATATTGTGCTGTACTCCTTTAAGCCCACTTTGTTGAAAGTTTTCTATCATGAATAATTGTTGTAATTTGCCAAATGCGTTTTTGGTATCTATTGGTGCAATCATATTGTTTTTGTCATTTCTGTTGTTAATATAATATATCACATTGATTGATTTGTGAATGTTAAGCCACCCTTGATTCCCAAAGTAAATCCCACTTGATAATGGTAAATTGTTTTTCTTCGTATTGTTGAATTTGTTTTACTAATATTGAGGATTTTTGCATTTAAGTCCATCATAATTATTGGTCTGCAGGATTGTTGTTATTATTTTTTTATACTGTCTTTCTTTGTTTTTTTTGTTTTGTTTTGTTTTGTTTTGTTTGTTTTTTTTTTTGCATCAGGATAATGCTGACCTCATAGAAAACATTGGGAAGTTTTTCCTTCTTATTATTCTAATTTTTAGAATTTAAGAAAAATAAATATTAATAGCTCTTTAAATGTTTGGTAGAATTTACCTGTGAAACTATCTGATATTAGATTTTAGTTTGTTAGCAGTTATTTCTTTCTTACTGATTTAAATTCATGACTAGTAATAAATCTGTTCAAATTTTGCATTTCTTCCTAATTCAGTTTTAAAAGACTATGTTTCTAAGAATCTATCCATTTCTTATATGTTGTACAATTTTTTGGAAAAAAAATCTTTTGTTGTAGTCTCTTTAATCCTTGTATTTCTGTGGTGTCAGTTGTTATTTTTCCTCCTTCACTTCTGATTTTATTAATTTGAGTCCTCATTCTTTTTTTCTTAATGAGTATGGTTAAAGGTATATATATATATATTTATCTTTCCAAGGAACCAGACCAGGTTTCATTGATAATTTCTATTTTTTAAAAAATTCTCTATGTCATTTATTTCTTCACTGATCTTTATTATTCACTTCCTTCTACTAGTTTTTGGCTCTTTTGTTTTTCCTTTTCTAGCTACTTAGGTGTAGTTAGGCTGTTTATGAAGAAATTCCTGTTTCTGGAAGTAGGCATGTACCACTATAAACTTCTCTCTTAGAACTGAAGTTGTATCTCAAATATTTTTTTTAACATCCCAATGATTTTATTTTCATTTGTTTCTGTATAGTTATTTTTAAAAATATCTTCATTGACCCATTGGTTTCATTTAATTACCTGTCATTTAGTCTCCATGTGTCAGTATTCTTTCCAGGTATTTTCTTGTAACTGATATCTAGTTTCATATCATTTTAGTTAGAAAAGGTTTGGTATGATTTCAACATTCTTAAATTTACTGACACTTATTTTGTGACCTAATATGTAACCTATCTTGAAGAATGTGCACTTTAAAGGAATGCATACTCTGCTGTTTGGGGATGGATGCACTATTTTTAAGTTCATCTGTTTTGATATGATAAAAACACTGTTTTTTGTTTGATTTTGTTGTTGTTGTTGTTTGAATTAAGTATTCATTCATGTAATTTTGGTGTTGAAATCATCTACTATTATTGTATTACTGTTTCTTTTTTTAATTTCTATTAATATTTGTTTTACATATATAGGTGTTCCTGTGTTGGGTGCATAGACATTTATAGTTTCATTCTCCTGTTGTATTGATCTCATTATTATTATGAAGTGACCATCATGTCTGTTGTTACAGTTTTTGCTTTAAGGTCCATTTTTTAATTATATAAATATTACTACTCTGACTTTTGGTTCACTTCTATTTGCATGGTAGTTTTATCCAACCCTTCATTTTCACTCTGAATATGTTTTGAAGTTGACAGAAGTCTCTTATAAGTAGCACAGAGATGAGTCTTGTTTTTTATCCTTTCAGTCACATTTGCCTTTTGATTGGAGAATTTAGTCCAGTTACATTTAAAGTAATTAATGATAGATATGCACTAGTGGCCATTTTGTAATTGTTTTCTGTTTATTTTTGTACTTCTCTATTTTCCTTTTTTTCTTCTTCCCTTCAGTGGTTTGGTGTAGTTTTCTTTGTGTTATGCTTGGATTTTTTCTTTTTATTTATTTGTGTATCTATTTTAAGTTTTCCATTCGTTGTCACCATTAGGTTCATGTATAAATCTTAGGTGTATAACAGTCTATATTAAGTTGATGGTTGTTTAAGTTTTAACACATAGTAAAAGCACAACATTTTTACTCCTTTCCCCTGTTTTATATATTCATGTATATATAAAATTCATTTGTATTTATTATATATTTATTTTAAAATTGTATTTCCCTATTTCTTGACAATTTTTTTTTATGTAACTGATTTTAACACTTTTCTGTTTCAATCTCTACCCTGGATTTATAAGATACTAATCTACTACCTTTACTATATGTTTGCTTTACATGTGTATTTTTTTTCCTTTTATCATTTTCTTACTTCTATATTTCACCTCTTCTTTGAACTCAAAGAATTGCCTTTAATATTCCTTATAGGGATAGCTTAATGGGGAAAAAAACTGGCTTAATGTTTATGAAAGGCTTTAACTTTTGATTATCTTATCTTTTCTATTCTAAATGATAACTTTTCCTTGTATTCTTGATTGTTGTTTTGTTGTTGTTGTTTTTTCCTTTCAACACTTTAAATGTATAATGATGTTTCCTTTTTTTAAAAAAAAATATTTATTTGACAGAGAGAGAGAGAGATCACAAGTAGGCAGAGAGGCAGGCAGAGGGGGAGGGAGAAGGAGGCTCCCCACTGACCAGAGAGCCTAATGTGGGGCTCCAATCCCAGGATTCCAGGATCATAACCTGAGCAGAAAGCAGAGGCTCAACCCACTGAGCCACCTAGGCACCCCATGATATTTCCTTCTGACATGCAATATTTCTGTTGAAAAATTAGCTCACAGTCTTACAGTATTTCCCTTGTATGCAACTGTTTCATTTTTTCTTGTTGTTTTAAAATTTTCTCTTTTTAAAATAGTTATCACAATCAGTTTGTTAGGTTTTTGTTTAAATTCCAGAGAGTTAACATACAGTGTAATATTAGTTTTTGGTGTACAATGTAGCTATTCAGCACTTTTATACAATACCTGTGCTCATCACAACAAATGCACTCCTTAATACTCATCACCTTTTTACTCCATCCCTCCACCACCTCCCCTCTGGTAACCATCAGTTTGTTCTCTATAGTTAAGAGTCTGTTTCTTGTTTGCCTCTCTCATGCTTCCCCCCCCCATGCTTGTTTGTTTGTTTCTTACATTCCACATATAAGTGAAATCATATCGTATTTGTCTTTCTCTGGCTGACTCTTTTCACTTAACATAATACTCTAGCTCCATTCACATCATTTTAAAAGGGAAAGGTCTCATTTTTTTTTGTGAATGAATAATATTCCACTGTTTATATATACCAATTCTTTATCCACTCATCTATCAATTAACACTTGGGCTGTTTCCATATCTTGTCTGTTGTACATAATGCTGCTATAAACACATGGATGCATGTATCCCTTTGAATTAGTATCTTAGTATTCTTTGGGAAAATACCTAGAAGTGTATTGCTTAATTATAGGGTAATTTTATTTTTTACTTTTTGAGGAAACTCCATACTGTTTTCCAGGGTGGCTTCACCAGTTCCATTCCCCCCAACAGTTCAAGAACATTCTCCTTTGTCCACATCCTTACCAACAGCTATTGTTTTGATCAAACATTTTTTATTGTATTATGTTAGTCACCATAAAATACATCATTAGTTTTTGCTGCAGTGTTCTAAGATTCATTGTTTATGTACAACACCCAGTGCTCCATGCAATACATGTTCTTTTTCATACGCACCATCAGGCTCATCCATCCCCCTTCTAAAACTCTCTGCTTGTTTCTCAGAATTCACAGTCTCTCGTGGTTTGTTCCCCCTCTGATTTCCCCCAATTCACTTTTCCTTTCATTTGCCTAATGTCCTCCATGTTATTCCTTATTTTCTACAACTAAGTGAAGCTGTATGATAATTGACTTTCTCTGCCTGAATTATTTCACTCAACATAATCTCATCCAGTCCCATCCATGTTGATGCAAAAGTTGGGTATTCATCCTTCCTGATGGCTGATTAATATTCTGTTCTATATATGGACCACATCTTCTTTATCCATTTGTCTGCTGATGGGCATCTTGGCTCTTTCCACAGTTTGGCTGTTGTGAACAATGCTGCCTTGAACATTGGGGTACATGTGGTCCTTCTTTTCACTACATCTGTACCTTTGAGGTAAATACCCTGTAGCATAATTGCCAGGTCATGAATGAGCTCTCCAAAGGTAAAGGAAACAAAAGCAAAAATGAACTTTTTGACTTCATCAAAATCAAAAGCTTCTGTACAGCAAAGGAAGCAGTCAACAAAAAAAAGAGGAAACGCAAAGACTGGGGGAAGATATTCGCAAATGACTCTATAGACATTTATAAAGATCTATAAAGAACTTCCCAAACTCAACACTCAAAAAACAGATAATAATGTCAAAAAATGGGCAGATGATACGAACAGACAATTCTCTAAAGAAGACATACAAATGACTAGCAGACACATGAAAAATGTCCATTGTCATTTGCCATCAGGGAAATTCAAATCAAAACCACATTGAGATATCACCTTACACCAGTTAGAATTTCAAAGATCAACAAGGTAGGAAACAACAAATGTTGGAGAGGCTGTGGAGAGGGGGGAACCCTCTTCCACCATTGGTGGGAATGCAAGTTGGTGCATCCACTTTGGAAAACAGTATGGAGATTTCCCAAAAAATTAAAAATAGAGCTACCCTATGACCCAGCAATTGGTCAAATATTTAAAGAAGAGTTAATACTGTTCTTCTCAAATTATTGAAAAAAAAAACAGAAAAGGAAGGAAAACTTCCAAATTTATTCTATGAGGCCAGCATTACTGCATTACCCTAATGCCAAAATCAAATAAACACTCCAATAAAAACGAGAACTACAGGTCAAAACACCAGACGAATATGGATGCAGAAATCCTCAATAAAATACTAGCAAACTGAATCCAACAGTACATTAAAAAAAATAAACCACCATGATAAAGTGGAATTTATTCCTGTGTTGCAAGGGTTGTTCAATATTTGCAAATCAATCAACATGGTACAACACAATTAAAAAAAAAATAAGAGGATAAGAACCGTATGATCCTGGGATGCCCGGGTGGCTCCATCTATTAAGCATCTGCTTTTGGATCACGTTATGATCCCAGGGTCCTGGGATGGAGTCCTGCACTGGGCTCCTTGCTCAGCAGAGAGCCTGCTTCTCCTTCTTCCTGCTGCTTTCCCTACTTGTGCTCTCTCTCTTTCTCTGACAAATACACAAATAAATAGATAAATAAAATCTTTTAAAAAGAACCATATGATCCTTTCAGTAGATATAGAAAAAGTATTTCACAAAATACATCCATTCATGATAAAAAAAAAATCCTCAAAAAATACGTTTAGAGGCAACATATCACAGCATCATAAAGACCATGTATGAAAATCCCATAGTGAATATCATCAATGGAGAAAAACTGAGAGCTTTTCCTCTATGGTTGGGAAGAAGACAATAATGTTCACTCTCACAATTTTTATTTAACATAGTACTAGACATCCTAACCACAAAAATAAGACAATTTAAAGAAATAAGAATCTTCCAAATTAGTGAAGAAGTCAAATTGTCACTATTTGCCCATAGCATGATACTATTTATAGAAAAAAAAAGAATCCACCAAAAATTTGTTAGAATTGATACACAAATTTAATAAATTCATAGGATATAAAATCAATGTACAGAAATCTGTTGCATTTCTATACACCAATAATGAAGCAACAGAGGGAGAAATTAAGGAATTTATTCCATTTACAATTGCATTAAAAACAATAAGATACCTAGGAATAAGCCTAACCAAAGAGGTGAAAGAGCTGTAGTCTATAAATTCTAAAACACTGATGAAAGAAATTGAGGATGGCACAAAGAAATGGAAAGAAACTCTATGTTCATGGACTGAAAGAAGAAATACTGTTTAAATGCCTATACTACCTGAAACAATCTACCATTTAATGTGCTCTTTATCAAAATACCAACAACATTTTTCACAAAGCTAGAACAAATAATCCTACAATTTGTATAGAACCACAAAAAACCCTGAACAACCAAAACAACTTTGAAAAGCAAAGCAAAAATGGAAACACAATTCCAGACATCAAGTTATATTTCAAAGCTGCAATGATCAAAACTAGATGGTTCTAGCACAAAAATGGACACATAGATAAGTGGAACAGGATAGAAACTCCAGAAGACCCACCACTACATGGACAATTAATCATTGACCAAAAAATAAAAAAAGGAAAGAATGTCCAACAGGAAGAAGACAGTTTCTTCAACAAATGGTGTTGAGAATAGTGGAAAGTAACATGGAAAGGAATGATACTGGATCAATTTCTTATATTAAAATAAATTCTTACATTAAAACTAAGTAAATTAAAGACTTCAATGTGGGACAAGAAGCCATCAAAATCCTAGAGAACACAGGCAGTAGCTTCTTGACATTGGCTGTAGCAACTTCTTACTAGATATGTTTCTTGAGGCAAAGGAAATAAAAGCACAAATAAACTATATTTAGTATAGTTGAACTATACTAAAATAAAAAGATTCTGCACAGCAAGGGCAACAATCTACAAAACTAAAGGACAATCTACAGAATGGGAGAAGATATTTGCAAATGACATATCTGAAAAAAGGTTAGTATCCAAAATATATTTAAAACATATAAAAGTCAACACCACCCAAAACTGAATAATCCGATTTCTTTGGCTTCAAGTAGTTTCCTCACATAATTGAGCTGATCAGAGCTCTTCTGAATATTCAAAGAACCTCCACAGATTTCAAGGATTCGATCTCTGTGCAACTCTCTCCCTTCCATTACTCTGTCCTTCAACTACAGCCATTTCAGCCTCTATAGAATCTCAGTTCTATCTCCTCATCTCAGGAGATCTAGCTGGTTCTTTCCTGATTTCTCCATACCTGTGGGATGGCCTGGAAACTCATAAAGCATTAAGTCAGAACAACAGTTGGGTTTACTTCCTTTGTTTCCTGTCTCTCAGGTATTACTGTGCTTCTTTGCCTTGTCTAGTGTCTTAAGAACCATTGTTTTATAGATCTTCTGGTATTTTGGTTATTTGAGGCAATGGTGTTTAAATATAGTTCTTATAACTGTCATTACCAGAAGCAGAAATCTCAAAGACTATAACTGATTTCTACAACTGTTGACTGCCACAGTCTTGAATGAGATCATGCAGTTAGAAGAAACTAAATGAAAAAAAGAAGAATGACAGAGTCATTTAGGTCCTCAACATTTTCAATATGAGTAGTGAAATAAGTGATTATTAATAATAATGAATAAGAGATGTCAGAGATGTTGGGGCAAAAAAAAAAAAAAAAAGGAGAGCAAGGTGCCTTGGAGATTAAGGGAAGAAAGCATTTCAAGAAAAAGTGGCAGATAATGTTCAATTCTATTGATAAATGATAGGAGAATGCCATGAAAATGAACAAAATTTTCTAGGTTAAAATAATAGGCCATTGAATTTGTTGATAAAGCTGGTGGTTTGAGGGAAGCGGTATAAAATTGGCTTTCCCTAAGATGGATTTTTTTTTGTTTTACTTATTTATTCTTAAAATTTATTTTATTTATTGATTTTTTAATTATGTTAGTTAAACAACATACAGTACATCATAAGTTTTTGTTCTAGTGATAAATAATTCACTAGTTGCATATAATAACCAGTATTCATCCCAACATGTGCAAGAATGAATATTTTTTTAATTTGGTATAACTGACACATAACATTAATTTCAGGTATAAAGGTAATGATTTGATACATAGTGAAATGATCACCACAATTCACATCTGTGATTATACATACAAAGTGGTGATGAGAATGAAATTTTTAAAAAGATTTTAGCATGTATGAAGTAGCTGGTAGAGAG
>NC_081575.1:60402016-60426021 GCF_022355385.1 Mustela nigripes | reverse complement strand
TTGTACAGGAATTCAGTAAAGTGTCAGGATATAAAATCAATGCACAGAAATCAGTTGCATTTCTCTACACCAACAACAGGACAGAAGAAAGAGAAATTATGGAGTCAATCCCATTTACAATTGCGCCCAAAACCATAAGATATCTAGGAATAAACCTAACCAAAGAGGCAAAGAATCTATACTCAGAAAACTATAAAGTTTTCATGAAAGAAATTGAGGAAGACACAAAGAAATGGAAACATGTCCCATGCTCCTGAATTGGAAGAACAAATATTGTGAAAATGTCTAGCTACCTAAAGCAGTCTACACATTTAATGAAATCCCTATCAAAGTCCCATCCATTTTTTCCAAAGAAATGGACCAAATGATCCTAAAATTTGTATGGAACCAGAAAAGACCTCAAATAGCCAGAGGAATTTTCAAAAAGAAAGCCAAAGTTGGTGGCATCACAATTCCAGACTTCAAGCTCTATTGCAAAGCTGTCATCATCAACACAGTACAGTACTGGCAGAAAAACAGACACATAGATCATTGGAACAGAATAGAGAGCCCAGAAATAGACCCTCAATTCTATGGTCAACTAATCTTCGACAAAGCAGGAAAGAATGTCCAATGGAAAAAAGACAGCCTTTTCAACAAATTTTGTTGGGAAAATTGTACAGCCACATGCATGAAAAATGAAACTGGACCATTTCCTTATACCACATATGAAAACAGACTCAAAATGGATGAAGGACCTGAATATGAGAAAGGAATCCATCAAAATCCTTGAGGAGAACACAAGCAGCAACCTCTTTGACCTAAGCCGCAGCAACTTCTTCCTAGGAACATCTCCAAAGGCAAGGGAAGCAAGGGTAAAATTGAACTATTGGGACTGTATCAAGATCAAATCTTTTGGACAGCAAAGAAAACAGTCAACAAAACCAAAGGACAACTGATAGAATGGGAGAATATATTTGCAAACGACATGTCAGATAAAGAGCTAGTATAAATCTATAAAGAACTTATCAAACTCACCACTCAAATAACAAATAATCCAATCAAGTAATGGGCAGAGGACATGAGCAGACATTCCTACAAAGAAGGCATCCGATGGCCAACAGACACATGAAAATGTGCTCCACATCACTCTGCATCAGGGAAATACAAATCAAAAGAACAATGAAATACCACCTCACACCAGTGAGAATGGCTAAAATTAACAAGTCAGGGAATGACAGATGCTGGCAAGCATGTGGAGAAAGGGGAACCCTCCTACACTGTTGGTGGGAATGCAAGCTGGTGCAACCACTCTGGAAAACAGTATGCAGGTTCCTCAAAAAGTTGAAATTAGAGCTACCCTATGACCAAGCAATCGCACTCCTGGGTATTTACCCTAAAAACACAAATGTAGTGATCCAAAGGGGCACGTGCACCTGAATGTTTATAGCAGCAATGTCTACAATAGCCAAACTATGGAAGGTATCTAGATGTCCATCAACAGATGAATGTATAAAGAAGATGAGGCATGTACATACAATGGAATACTATGCAGCCATCAAAAAATGAAAGCTTGTCTTTTGAAACAACGTGGATGGAACTAGAGGGTATTAGTTTGAGTGGAATAAGTCAATCAGAAAAGGATGATTATCATATGATCTCCCTGATATGAAGAATTTGAGATGCAACATGTGGGGTTTCGGTTGTAGGAAAGGAAAAAAATGAAACAAGATTGGATCAGGAGAGAGACAAACCATAAGAGACTCTTAATATTACAAAGCAAACTGAGGGTTGCTGGGGGGAAGGAGGGTAGGGAGAGGGTGGTGGGGTTATGGATATTGGGGAGGTTATGTGCTATGGTGAGTGCTGTGAAGTGTGTAATCCTGGTGATTCACAGACCTGTTCCTCTGGGTCTAATGATACATTATATGTTAATAAAAACTTAAAAATTAAAAAAAAGAAAAGAAAAAGAGGGGAAAAAATTGAAAGGACCAAAGGCAAAACTGAATGCTGAATGCAGAGACCACCAGATTTCTTCTTCCTGCATGCTCCTAATGCTATCAACAAGATCTTTATCTGAAAACACAATTGGAAGACTCTTCCCAAGGAAATCTATAAACCTTAAAGATATGGTTTTTTTTTTAAGAATTTTTTATTTCTTCATGTAACAGAGAGAGATCACAAGCAGGCAGAGAGGAAGGCAGAGAGAGAGGGGGAAGCAGACTCCCTGCTGTGCAGAGAGCCCGATGTGGGGCTCGATCCCAGGACCCAGGGATCATGACCTGAGCCAAAGGCAGAGGCTTAACCCACTGAGCCACCAGGCACCCCTAAAGATATGTTTTTAATGATACCAACACAGGTAGGGGTTTCTCCCCCAAAACCCACCCAGATAATCCTAAACTAAAGGTCAAAGCTGAAAGAGCAACACGTAGCTCAGAACTTCAAATGAGCTTTTTAGTCTTCCATTCTTACAATAAATAAACAGCCAAAGATTATACAACTTGAGGACAAACTATTATGGGAAGGAAGTTAGAGATAAACACAAATAGGCAGGAAAAAAAAACTTTCAAGAAAACAAACTATGAGAGAATTTGAAAAGTTAGTAAAAGAACAATCATTAGTACCCCCAAAAGATAAGAGAACATGTGACTTTTATGAATCCAGAACAGAATAGTGTAAGAAGAAACAGAATACAAAAAGAACTCTTGAAAATTAAAAACATAAAAACACATTTCACATATATTAAAAACTCAGCAGAAAATTTGAATGAAACATATAAGAAAATCTCCCAGATATGAGTGTTAAAGACAATAATATGGATTGGGGGGCAAGATGGCAGAGAAGTAGAAGATGCTCTTTCAACTGCTCCTCTAAAGTGTGCTGATTATCTACCAGAACACTCTGAAGACCCATGAAGCCAGACTGAGATGTAGGATTATACACTTCTGGATCTCTATAGGGGCAGAAGACGCCAGTGGACAGCTAAGCAGAGTGGGAATATAGGAATGATATAAGAAGATAAACAAAAAGGGGAGGGAGCCACCGGAAGTGACCCATTGGAAAGTAATACCCCAATATGAGAGTGCCCTGTGTTTGGGGACCAGCATTAACTTGGTGTCTGGTTTAAAGCACTCAAAAGAGAAAAAGATCTTAAGGGGAAACTGGTGGAATCAGGCACAGGCTCAGGCTTAAGTCCAGGGACACAGGACACCCACAGCCGGCGCCTTGCTGGAAAAAGTGTGGCAAAGCATCCAGGCCATGGTCCCTGAGCCACTGATGCACCTGAGTGCACATGGGTGGTGGCGTGTATGAGAGAGTCTGGTGTGGACACCAGCTGGCACTCTCTAGAAACACAGCCTTTTGCACATTGCATGTGCGCCGAGAGACCTGCATCTGAGTCATCCTCCACACCCTCCCCTAAGAGAGGCACTAGCAGGCACTAGCAGGTACTCTCTAGGACCTGTGAGAGTGTGAACACTCCCAACCCCAGGCTATATGAAAATCTCAGCATGCTGTCTCTGGGTGGGATCTCTCCCCTGGTCTGGACCTGCCCAGACAGCTGAGACAAAGACAGCCACTGGAAGCGAGCTCTCTGGAATAATATTGCTCATGGTTTTCATATCACTGGGATACAGAGACAAGCAGGAGGTCCTGTTACTTCTGAGACTGTTGCTGGGGATGTTCTCTGCCAGTGGGAGGTGGAAGAGGGGGAGTCTATGAGCTCTGGTTTAGAGGAAAGCAAACTGCACCCAGACCTCCACCTCAGAGAGAACCTGTCTGTTCCCCTCTGGGTGGTCCAGAGCTCATAGACTCCAAAGAACAGAATGAGGCTTCTCTCTGAGACTATGATATGGGTGCAGTTTGCTTTCCTCTAAACCTCCAAAGAACCGCCAAAAGCATCCCAAGGTGGGGGGTTGGGGGAGGGGGAAAGAACAAAAGCCTGAAAAACCAGTTTCATCAGAGCCCAGCTCCTTGATAGAGGGCAGGAGGGCTCAACTCTGCCTGAAAAACCACTCAGCAGGTCCCTCCTCCAAAAAGACAAAAAAAAAAAAAAAAAAAACAAAACAAAACAAAAAACAAACAGGAGGACAACCACCACAGGGTCCCCTCCCCATAAAACAGTAAAACCCCAATATCAGGGGAAAAGAAGATATAGTATTAAGGTATTGCCCCAAAACCTTAATACTTCATAGATCCAATTTTATTTTTATTCGCTCCCAGTATTCTCATACTTTTAAATTTTTTATAATTTTTTAAACCTATTTACCATCACAACTAGATGTTCAGTACAATAAATTCCATAATAACCTTTTAACTTGAACTTTTTTTATACATATACCTGTGTTTTTCTTTTGCTTTTCTATTTTTCTAATATTCATATAGAGATAAACTTCAGGGTAATCCTCTTTCCCCAATCAATACTATCCATATACATAAACCAGTTTTAATTCCCCTTTATCTCTGGAAAGTTCTTTAACAAGGATATCAAGATACATGCAGGAGGAATCAAAATAACCTTCCTCACCCACACTGAGGAATTATAACCACCCTCCATCTTTTTCTTCTGCCAGTGTTTCTGTGTGTTTGTTTTTGTTCTGGTAATATTTAAATCTTATAGTTGGAGTTCATTTTGGCTGGGTTCCTTTTTTTTCTTATCATTTACTTTTGTTGGTCTTTTTGTTTGTTCCTTTTTATTTGTATACTTTATAAATCTTACCTTTGGGGCACATTCTGGCTGGGTCTTCTCTCTCTATTCCCCCCCCCTCTTTTTTCCTTTTTTATTTCTTTTTGGTGGGGAATTCCAATTGTTCAGAAGCATTCCAGGGTGCACGTTGCCTTGATCACAGTTGATACATTCAGCCACACATCCCCTCAGCCATCTCTCACCAAAATAACTAGGAGGAGGAATGCCCAGGAGAGGAAAAATTCAGACTCTGTGCACTCTCCATCAGAACTATTGGATATAGACATAAACAGTATGTTGGAAAGGGAATTCAGGCTAACAATTATGCAGGCAATAGTTAGGTTGGAGAAGAACATTAATGACAACATGGAATTGATTAGGGCAGAAGTGAAAGCCACCAGGGAAGTTAAATATTATATCATTGAGTTCCAATCTAATCCAAATTATCTAACAGCTGGGGTAACTGAGGCAAAAGATAGAATTAGTGATCTAGAGGACAAACTGACAGAGAAAAAGGATCCAGAGGAGGCCTGGAACAAACAGCTTAGAAGCCATGAAAACAGAATTAGGGAAATAATGCCATGAAACATACCAACGTCAGAATTATTGGAATCCCTGGGGGAGACAAGAAAGAAAGAAGAGTAGAGGATGCACTTGAACAAATTGTCCATGAAAATTTTTCCCATCTGATGAATGGAACCAGCGATCATGTCCTAGAGGCAGAAAGGTCTCCCCCCAGATCATATAATCTAGAAATACTTTGAGACACCTGACCATGAAACTGATTAATCATAATATTAGACAGGAGCTCTTGAAAGCAGCTAGAGGAAAGAGATTCTTTACATACAGAAAAAGGGCCATCAGAATAAAGTCAGACTTGTCCACAGAAACCTGGAAAGCCAGAAAGGGCTGGCAAGATGCATTCAGGGCACTAAGTGAGAAAAACATGCAGCCAAGAAAACTTTATCCAGCAAGACTGATATTCAAAATGGATGGAGAGATAGTTTCCAAGACTGGCAAGTCTTAAAAGAGTATGCGGCAACCAAGCCGACTCTGAAGGAAATATTAAGGGGGGGTTCTATAAAATAGAAAAAATCCTAAGAATATCATTGAACAGAAATATAGAGACAATATACAGAAAGAAAGACTTCAAAGGTAACATGATGTCAATAAAAACATATGTATCAATAATCACTCTCAATGTGAATGGCCTAAATGTGCCCATAAAATGACACAGGGTTGCAGATTGGATAAAACGACAGGACCCATCCATATGTTGTCTACAAGAGACCCATTTTGAACCTAAAGATACACCCAGACTGAAAGTGAAGGGATGGAGAAATATCTTTTATGCCAATGGGCCTCAAAAGAAGGCTGGGGTAATGATTTTCATATCAGATAAATTAGATTTTAAACTAAAGACTGTAGTCAGAGATACAGAAGGACACTACATCATTCTTAAAGGGACTATCTACCAAGATGATCGAACAATTGTAAATATCTATGCCCCCAATATGGGAGGAGCTAATTACATAAGAAAACTGTTAATCAAGATAAAGAGTCATATTGATATGAACACATTAATAGTAGGAGATCTTAACATGCCTCTCTCAGAAATAGACAGATCATCGAAGCAGAAAATCAATAAAGAAACAAAAGCATTGAATGACACATTGGAACAGAATGACCTCATAGATATATACAGAACAGTTCACCCTAAAACAACAGAATATTCATTCTTCTCAAGTGCACATTGGAACCTTCTCCAGAATCGACCACATATTGGGTCACAAATCAGTACTCAACTGATACCAAAAGACTGAGATTATTCCCTGCATATTCTCAGATCACAATGCTTTGAAGCTTGAACTCTACCAGAAGAAAAAGTTTGGAAGGAATTCAGATACATGGAGGCTAAAGACCATCTTGCTTCAGAATGTTTGGATCAACCAGAAAATCAAAGATGAAATTTAAAAAATTCATGGAAACCAATGAGAATGAAGACACTTCAGTCCAAAACCTGTGGGATACAGCGAAGGCGGTCCTAAGTGGGAAATACATAGCCATCCAAGCCTCCCTCAAAAAAACTGAAAAATCCGGAATATGCCAGCTCTCCTTACACCTTAAAGAACTGGAGAATCAACAACAAATTAAGACAAACCCACATACAAGAAGGGAAAGAATCAAGATTAGAGCAGAGATCAATGGGATAGAAACAAGAGACACAGTAGAATGCATCAACAAAACTAGAAGCTGGTTTCTTGAAAGAATCAATAAATCAATAAACAATTGGCAAAACTAATCCAGAAGAAAAGAAAGAGGACCCAGATTAATAAAATTATGAATGAAAAGGGAGAGATAACAACTAACAGCAAGGAAATGGAGACAGTCATCAGAAATTATTATCAACAGTTATATGCCAATAAGTTAAGCAACCTAGATGAAATAGATGCATTCCTGGAAACCTATAAACTTACAATACTGAATCAGGAGGAAAGTGACACCTTGAATAGACCAATATCTAGTAATAAGATTGAAGCAATGATCAAAAACCTCCCCAAAAACAAGAGCCCAGCACCTGACGGATTCCCTGGGGAATTCTACTAAACGTTCAAAGAAGAAATAATACCTATTCTCCTGAAGCTGTTTCAAAAAATTGAGGCAGAAGGAAAACCTCTAGATTTCCAGTTGACTTTTTATGAAGCCAACATTACCCTGATCCCCAAACCAGGCAAAGACCTCACCAAGAAGGAGAGTTTCAGATCAATATCCCTGATGAACACTGGTGTTAAGATTTTCAATAAGATCCTACCTAATAGGATCCAACAGTACATGAAAAAGTTTATCCACCATGACCAGGTGGGATTTATCCATGGGATACAAGGGTGGTTCAATATTCACAAATCAATAAATGCGATAGAACAAATCAATAAGAGAAGAGAGAAGAACCACATGGTCCTCTCAATTGATGCAGAAAAAGCACTTGACAAAATCCAGCATGGGTTCCTGATTAAAATGCTTCAAAGTATAGGTATAGAAGGAACATTCCTCAACTTCATGAAATCTATCTGAGAAAAACCCATAGTGAAGGTCAACCTCATGGGGAAAAGCTGACAGCTTTCCTTTGGAGGTCAGGAACACGACAAGGATGCCCACTCTCACCACTCTTGTTCAACAGAGTATTAGAAGTCCTAGCAACAGCAATCAGACAACAAAAATAAATAAAAGGTTTTCAAACTGGCAATGAAGAAGTCAAACTCTCTCTCTTCACAGATGACATGATACTTTATGTGGAAAATCCAAAAGACTCCAACCCCAAACTACTAGATCTCATACAGAAATTTAGTAATGTGGTGGGTTACAAAATCGATGTACAGAAATCAGTTGCTTTCTTATACACTAACAAAGAAAATACAGAAACGGGAATTAGAGAATCCATTCCACTTACTATAGCACCAAGTACCATAAAATACCTGGGAATAAACCTATCCAAACAGGTAAATGACCTGTATCTGTACTCGAGGAACTATAGAACACTCATGAAAGAAATTGAAGAAGGCACAAAAAGATGGAAGACCATTCCATGCTCTCGGATAGGAAGAATAAACATTGTTAAAATGTCTATACTCCTAGAGCAATCTAACTTTCAAAGCCATCCCAATCAAAATTCCACCAGCATTTTTCAAAGGGCTGGAACAAATAATCCTAAAATTTGTATTGAAGCAGAAGAGACCCTGAATTGATAAGGAAATGTTGAAAAAGAAAAACAGAACTGGGGGCTTCTCATTGTCTGATTTCAAGCTTTACTACAAAGCTGTGATCACCAAGACAGCATGGTACTGGCACAAAAACAGACACATAGACCAGTGTCGAGTAGAGAGCCCAGATATGGACCCTCAACTCTATGGTCAAATAATCTTTGACAAAGCAGGAAAAAATATCCGGGGGTGGGGGGGGATGGCGGGAACCAATCTCTTCAATAAATGGTGCTGTGAAAATTGAACAGCTATGTGTAGAAGAATGAAGCTCGTCAATTCTCTTACACCATACACAAAGATAAACTCGAAATGCATAAAAGCCCTCAACATGAGGCAGGATCCCATCTGAAACCAAGAGAAGAACATAGACAGTAACCTCTTCAACATTGGCCACAGAAACTTCTTTCAAGATATGTCTCCAAAGGCAAAGGAAACAAAAGCAAAAATGAACCTTTGGGACTTCATCAAGATGAAAAGCTTCTGCACAGCAAAGGAAATAGTCAACAAAACAAAGAGTCAACGCACAGAATGGGAGAAAATATTTGCAAATGACACTACATGCAAAGGGCTGATGTCCAAGATCTATAAAGAACTCCTCAAACTCAACACACAGACAACAGATAATCATGTCAAAAAATGCGCAGAAGACATGAACAGACAGTTTTCCAATGAAGACATACAAATAGCTAACAAACACATGAAAAAACGTTCATCATCACTAGCCATCGGGTTGATTCAAATCAGAACCATATTGAGATACCACATGACACCAGTTAGAATGGCCCAAATTAACAAACAACATATGTTGGAGAGGATGTGTGTGAAAGGGGAACCCTGTTACACTGTTGGTGCAAGATGGTGCAGCCACTTTGGAAAACAGTGTGGAGATTCCTTAAGAAATTAAAAATAGAGCTTCCCTATGACTCTGCAATTGCACTACTGGGTATTTACTCCAAAGATTCTGATGTAGTAAAAAGAAGGGTCATCTGTCCTCCAATCTTCATAGCAGCAATGGCCACAGTTGTCAAACTGTGGAAAGAACCAAGATGCCCTTCAATGGATGATTGGAATAAGAAGATATGGTCCTATATACAATAGAGTATTATTCCTCCATCAAAAAGGATGAATACCCAACTTTTGTAGCAACATGGACGGGACTGGCAGAGATTATGCTGAGTGAAATAAGTCAAGCAGAGAGAGTCAATTATCATATGGTCTTGCTTATTTGTGAAGCATAAAGAATAACACGGAGGACATGGAGAGATGGAAAGGAAAAGTGAGTTGGGGTAAATTGGAGGGGGAGACAAACCACAAAAGACTATGGATACTGAGAAACAAACTGAGGGGTATGGAGTGGAGGGAGATGGGATGTTGGGTGAACCTGGTGGTGGGTATTATGGAGGGCACATATTGCATGGAGGACTGGGTGTGGTTCATAAACAATGATTTATGGAGCACTGAAAGAAAAATTTAAAAAGACGATAATATGTCAAATAGGAAAGAAAAGTAAATGAAAATGGAAGACCTGTCCAGAAAATCCAATATCCTACTAATAGTTGGTCCAGAAAGAGTACAGGAAAAATAGAGGGCAGGATCAATGAAATAATATGAGATAATTCTTATATCTCAAAGACATTAGTTACCAGTTTAAAGGGATCTGATATACTGATTAGAATGGATTAAAATAGATGCACACCAAGGCATGTCATTGTGATATTTCAGAATTCTGAGGGCAAAGAGCTTATTCTGAAAACAGAAAGAGAAATGGAAAGAGAAAGAGAGATAAGGATACATAGAGAAATCACCAAGTCCATAGAGAAAGAAAGTAGATAAATTGTACCTGGAACTGGGTATAGGAACCAAGGTTGAGTGAAACCAAGCATGAAGAATCCTGTTAGGATGATGAAAATGTTCTAAAACTGGATTGTAGTGATGGTTGCACAACTTAGTAAATTTCTGAGAATCATTTAATTGTACACTTAAAATGGGTGACTTTTATATTATGTAACTATTTCTCAATAAAGCTGTTTTAAAAAAAATGTACCCATAAGAAAGATAATGAGAGATAAAGAGAATAGAGATAGATATACAGAGACAAAGTAAAACTCACACTACACAATTATGCAAAGAATTATAATGTTTTTGTGTTTCTCAGAAACAACACTAAAAGCAAGAAGACAGTGTTAAAATTGTTTCAAATTCTGAAAGAAAATTATCTCTCATTTAAAACTCTATAGGCAGCCAAACTCAAGTATAAGGCTAGAACAAAGATTGTTTCAAATATGCAAAATCTTGAACAATTTGCATCCCATTCACTTGTTCTTAAGAAAGGCTAGAGGGTGTGTGCATAAAAACAATAAAATAAATTAATAAGAAGGAAATTTTAGTTTACAGGAAGCAGTTCAGATAACAGTACATCCAACATAGGAGAGAACCTAAAGGGATCCTTGTGAATAAAGTGAGGTCATATCCCAGGACAACAGCTTTATGCACCACACATAGAAGGCAAAAATACTGAGAAATACTGAGAGATGCCATGACCAACATCTCTGGTGTCACTATAACTATTTTTAAACTGAAGACAGTCTGATGTGGTTGGCTCAGATTCTTGTATCTACCTCATTTATCTCAACAGAGTGATGATGAAATTCTGCTCCCAAAATATCTCCAAATCTGTGCCCCACCCCCTTCAGGAGTTACCTAAGAACACATATTATATCCCTCAGAATTATTTTACTTTGACCTACACCTGAAACTAAAGCTAGACCACAGTGTTCTTAACATCAGAAAATACAGTATAGTTTATTCCTGCTAGATGTACTTTACTTGGCCCATATAATGGCCCTTCCAAATACTCTGATTAAGGTAAACCCTGACAATTTTCTAGTTTACATCTATGATCTTATCCATTAACATTTCAGGAAAGATTATGATCTAGAGACTACTAGCTAATCACTTTCTGGGAAACTTCATCCAGTATGGGCAGTATTGTCCTTTACACAGCTAAGTTTGTGCATGATACTCAGTTAAAAGACAAAAACAAAAACAACACATGCAGTATATTCCTACACAATAAATTGCCTAAGTATACATTACAGAGGTGGTAAGGCTGGAGAATAAAGGAAGTGAATGAATGGCACTGATGTCAAGAGAGAGGTTGCTTCTAAATCAAAAAGAAAGGAAATGCAATTAGGAATGGACATATAGGGGTCTGCCAGAATGTTGGTAATGTTTTATTAGTTACTTGGATGGTGATTACACATGTGTTTATTCATTATCATTCCTTAAACTCTTATGTGTCTTATATATTCTTCTGTATATTTAATGCTTCATGTTAAAATAATTTAACTGCAGTTTCAGATGCCCTTTATTATTATGCTCCTCAGGATATTTTCAGATAAAAGTAATGGAACATATGACCAAACTTGGCTTAAGTGATAAAAAGCTTAATTATCTAACATAACAAGAAGTTTAGAAGTAGGAGTCTCCAGAGTTATTATAGCACCTGGTCATCAAGGAATTTGTCTCTTCACATTTTTATTTTGCTACTGTCCTTAATATACTTATATCCTCTCTCTTCTTGGCCACAAAAAGACTGTTTTTCCTCTCAAGCATTGTGATTCCATATGACAGATTTCAAACAACAACAACAAAGAGTCAAGACAAAAAAAGTCCTAAATTAAGAAAACAGGGGCACCTGGGTGGCTCTCTGGGTTAAGCCTCTGCCTTCGGCTCAGGTCATGATCTCAGGGTCCTGGGATCAAATCCCACAATGGGCTCTCTGCTCAGTGGGGAATCTGCTTCTCCCCTTCTCTCTGCTTGCCTCTCTGCCTACTTGTGATCTCTTTCTTTCTGTCAAGTAAATAAACAAAATCTTAAAAAAAAAAGAAAATGCCATTTATAATGACATCAAAATGAATACAATATTTACAGACAAATTTAACCAAGGAGGTGAAAGACTGATACCCTGGAAACCATAAAACATCACTGAAATAAATTAAAGACATCAGTAAATAGAAAGGTATCTGGTGTTCATGATTGGAAGACTTACTATAGTTAAATATCAATGCTACCTAAGATTATCTACAGATTCAATGCAATATTTATTAAATCCCCAATGACTTTTTTTGTAGAAATAAAAAAATCCATACTCAAATTCAAATGGAATCTCAAGGGATTCAGAAGAGTTTAAAAAAAAAAAAGTCTTCAAAAGGACAAAGTTACAAAGTTGGAGGATCCACAATTTCTAATTACAAAACTTACTACAAAGCTACAGTAATCAGAAAAGTGTGGTATGGCATAAAGACAGACATATAGACAAAAATGGAAGAGAATAAAGAATCCCAGAAATAAATCCTCACATATATGGTCAAATGATCTTTGACAAGGGTTCCAAGACCATTCAATGGGAGCAGGGACAGTCTTTTCAATAAATGTTGCTGGGAAAACAATATCCACATGCAGAAGAAGTTAGACCTTTACCCCTTTACCTTACACCGTATACAAAAACTAACTAATAGATTATTAAAACAAAACTAATAGGTTAAAACAAAACAAAAAATCCTAAATTTTAGACCTAAGCATCAAACTAGAAATCTCTTAGAAGGAACCATAGAGAAAATTTTCATGGCATGAATTTGGCAATAATTTCTTGGATATGACATCAGAAACATAGGCAACAAAAGAGAGCATAGGTAAATCAGATTTGATGAAAATTAAAACAAATTTATGTGTCAAAGGACACTGTGAACATAGTGAAAAGACAACCTACAGGTTGGGAGAAAGTATTTGTGGACCATATATCTGATAAGTGATCCAGATCAAGAATATATAAATTACTTCCAAAAATAAAACAAACAAACAAACAATCCAATTACAAACAGGGGCAGAGTAGATAAATATCTATTAAGTAGATATTTCATCAAGGAATATATATGCAAATAGCAAATATGCACATGAAATATGCCCATCACCACTATTCATTAGGGATATGCATATCCAAACCACAATGACTATCACTTCACACCCATTAGAATGACTATCAGTTTTTTAAAAAATAAGTGTTGGTGAGGAAATGGAAAAACTGGAATGCCTGAGCATTGCTGGTGGAAATATAAAACACCAAAAGCTGCTATGGAAAACAGTATAGCAGTTCTTCAAAATATTAAACATAACATTACCATATGATCCAGCTATTCCACACTCATATATTTCAAAAGATTTGAAAAAGCACTGGGTGTTATACTGAACTGACAAGTCATTGAACATTACATCAAAACCCAATGATGGCTGGGTGCCTGGGTGGCTCAGTGGGTTAAAGCCTCTGACTTCAGCTCAGGTCATGATCCCAGGGTCCTGGGATCGAGCCTTGCATCGGGCCCTCTGCTCAGCCGGGAGCCTGCTTCCCTTCTTCTCTCTCTCTGCCTGCCTCTCTGCCTACTTGTGATCTCTGTCTGTTAAGTAAATAAATAAAATCTTTTTAAAAAAAATGATGAATAGTTGAATTAAAAAAATAAAACAAACAAATAAATAAATAATAAAAAAAATTTAGCCTAACTGGGGGGAAAAAAAAAGATTTGAAAGAAAGGACTCAGACAGATATTTGAGTGTTCGTAATAGCATCATTATAAACAATATCCAAAAAATGGAAAGGCCCCAAATATTTGTTGATGCATATATGGATAAGCAAAATGTGGTATATATGTGCAATGTAATATTACTTAGCTTTAAAAAGAAATATAATTCTGACACATATTACATCATAGATGAACCTTGAAGATATATGTGAGTAGAATAAGACAAATCACACAAAAAAGTAAATATTTTATGATTTAGTTTACATAAGATATCTAAAATAGTCAAATTCATAGAGACAGAAAGTAGAATAATGGTTATCAAGGTCTTCCTGAGGGTGGAATGGGGACTTACTGTTTAACAGGTACAGAGTTTCAGTTTGTGATGATGAGAAATTCTGGAAATGGATATGGTGATGGTTGCATGATTTTGTGAGTGTACTTAACTCCACTGGATTTTACACTTAAAATATAATTAAAATAATTTTAAAAATCTTATGCAGTTCTCCTTTATTGAAAAGGAAATTGCCCAGCAGATTCCCATTTACTTTTAATTGGCAAAAAGTTTACCGTTCCTGTACTAATTGGGCAAATGGAAACAGCTCTGACATGACTGGCTGAAATAGAGGTTCTCAAATCTACCATACCCAATGCTTCTACTTATTAAAATATTTTAAATTTATTTTAAAATTGATATATAATTAACATATAACTGTGTTATTTTTAGGTGCACAAAAAAATGATTTGATATATGTATATATTGCAAAGAGATTACCATAATAAATTAAGATCATATCCATCACTGCACATAGTTATACATTTTCTTTTGTGATGAGTTTTAAGATATACTCTCTTAGCAATTTTCAAATGTCCAGTAACATTATTGTTAACTGTACTCATCATGCTTTATCCTCAGGACTTATTATCTTATAACTGGAAGTTTGTTCCCAGTGACCCTCACCTCTGCCTCTGGCAAACACCAATCTGTTCTATGTGTTCGGTTTTCTCTCTTACTTTTCTTTGATTCTACATATAGATGAGATCATATAGTATTTGTCTTTTCCTGACTTATTTCACTTAGCATAATACTCTCAGGTCCATTCATGTTGGTGCAAATATCAGGATTGTTCTACTTTATGGCTGAATAATAATCATACACACACACACACACACACTCACACACACGCATATATACACATTTTTTTAAATCCATTCAGCCATTGATGGACATACAGGATATTTCTGTGTCTTGGTTACTTTAAAAAAACATAAAGATAAATCTTTTTGAGGTAGTGGTTTTGTTTCCTTCAGGTAAAGACCCAGAAGTGGAATTGCTGTATCATATGGCAGTTCTATTTTTAATTTTGAGGAATCTCCATGCTGTTTCCCATCGTTGTTGCACCAATTTACATTCCCACCAACAGTGCATAAAGGTTCCTTTTTACCACATCCTAACCAACAGTTGTCATTTCCTGTCCTTTTGATAATAAACATTCTAACAGGTATGAGTTGTACCTCATTGTCATTTTGATTTGCATTCCCCTGATTACTAATAATGCTGAGCCTAATAATGTTTCGTGTTTTGTATCTGTTGACCATTTTTATGAATTTGGAAACATGTCTAACTAGATCCTCTATTTTTATTTTTTTCTGCCCATTTTAATGGAGTACTATTTTCTTTCTTTTTCTTTTTTTGGACAGTGCTTGCTAGACTCCATAATTTATGACGTTTGGTATCTTTTTTTTTTCAGCATAACAGTATTCATTGTTTCTGCGCCACATCCAGTGCTCTATGTAATCCTTGCCCTCTCCAATACCCACCACTTGGTTCCCCCAACCTCCCACCCACCGCCCCTTCAAAACCCTCAGATTTTTTTTCAGAGTCCATAGTCTCTCATGTTTCACCTCCCCTTCCAATTTCTCCAACTCCCTTCTCCTCTCTAACTCCCCATGTCCTCCATGCTATTTCTTATGCTCCACAAATAAGTGAAACCATATGATAATTGACTCTGCTTGACTTATTTCACTCAGCATAATCTCTTCCAGTCCTGTCCATGTTGATACAAAAGTTGGGTATTCATCCTTTCTGATGGAGGCATAATACTCCTTCTAATGAGTTGTAGGATTTCATTATTATGGATTTTAACCAATTATCATATATATGATTTGCAAATACATTCTTCCTTTCCATAGGCTGCTTTTTCATTTTGTTGATTATTTCCTTTGCTGCGCAGAAGCTTTTTAGTTTGATATGGTCCACGTTTTTATTTTTGCTTTCATTGTACTTGCCTTTGGTGTCAAATTAAAAAAAAAAATATTGTCAAGACCAATGTCAGGGAGCTTATTTTCTATATTATCGTCTAGGAATTTTATGGTTTCAGGTTTTATATTCAAGTCTTCAACTTATTTTGAGTTGAATTTGTATATGGTGTAAGATACTGCTCTAGTTTCATTCTCTTATATATAGCTGTTCAGTCTCCCAACCATTTATTGAAGACATTCCCCTTCCACATTATATATTCTTGGCTCCTTTGTTGTAAATGAATTGACCATATATATAAGGGTTTATCTCTGGGCTCTCTATTTTGTTCTATTGACCTATGTGCCTGTTTTTATATAAACATCATGTTGTTTTGATTATTTTAGCTTTGTAGTGTAGTTTGAAATCAGAAAATGATGCATCTAGCTTTCTTCTCTCTCAAGTTTACTTTGGTTATTTGGGGACTTTTATAATTCTATATGAATTTTAGAAGTGTTTGTTCTATTTCTGTGTGAAAAATGCCATTAAGATTTTTATATGGATTACACTGAACTTGTAGGTTGCTTTAAATATTATGAGAACTTTAATAATATTAATTCTTCCAATATGAGAACAGAATGTCTTTCCACTTATTTGTGTCTTTTTAAAATTTCTTTTATGAATGTTTTATAGTTTTCAGTGTACAGGTCTTTTGGCTCCTTGGTTAAATTTATTCCTATGTATTTTTTATATCATTTAAATGAGATTGTTTTTAAAATTTCTCTTTCTGATAGTTTTTAAATTGTGTATTGAAACGACTAATATTTGTATTTTGATTTTGTGCCCTGCATTTTTACTGAATTTATTTAGTTTTAACAGTCTTTGGTGAAATCTTTAGGTTTTTCTATGTATAATGCCATACCATCTGCAAATAGAAACTTGACTTCTTTTATTCCAATTAAGATGCCTTGGATTTCTTTTTCTTGCCTAATTGTTCTGATTAGGATTTCTAGTACTACGTTAAATAAAAGTAGCTAGACAGGGTGTCCCTTTTCTGTTCTGGATCTTAAAAGGAAGAGCTTTCAGTTTTTCACTCTTAAGTGTTCTTACACAAGAAGCAGATTTTATGTAATCCCTTGGTTAAGTGTCTGCCTAATCATATATTTAACAGAACATAATACAAGAAGAATTTTAGAATTGTAGAATAATAAAACTGGAATGTACCTTAAAGGTAATACAGTCAATTTTAAGTACATAGATATTAATTAGCATTTTTTTAAAGATTTTATTTATTTATTTGACAGAGAGAAATCACAAGTAGATGGAGAGGCAGGCAGAGAGAGAGAGAGGGGGAAGCAGGCTCCCTGCTGAGCAGAGAGCCCGATGCGGGACTCGATCCCAGGACCCTGAGATCATGACCTGAGCCGAAGGCAGCGGCTTAACCCACTGAGCCACCCAGGCGCCCTTAATTAGCATATTTTAATATGCCTAGATGTGACAGGATTTTAGACCTTCTGTTTTAAAGGCTAATGTCTATTACATAGCATACTATCACTGTGTTAGTGGTTTTCACACCCCTGATTGCACATGAAAGCTGAGTGAGCATGCTCACACAGACACACACACAGACACACAGACACACACACACACCAAACACTATCTGAAAAAATAAGCATTCCTAGGGTAGTAAGGAATGTAAGTAGCCAAAATATTAACCTATTTCAATTTTTTTCAGATATATTCAAGATTTTTATTGTATTTTTAAAATTTTCACATTCTGCTGCAATGATACTTATGCAATAAAAGAAAAGATCTAAAATCTTGCTGCATTATAGATTATTACTGGATCAGGAAAATTATACAGATGGACAGAAGCAAGTGTTGAGGACCTGATGTGCTCGTATAGGAGGCTGGCTAAAACCAGTGAGATTTGGAACTGTGTGCGCTGGAAAAACTACCCTATTTACTCTGGTGTCCCTGAAAAAGTTACTTTATCAGTTTATACTATGGTATCCAAAAGGAATTGGAAACTGTTGGAGGTTATGACTTAAGCAATCCTCACTACCAGAAGGTCAAATCTTCTGAGCAGTGAGCAGTACTGAACAATTTCTGGTAGTCATCTTATTCAGAATTCAATTACCTATTAGGAGCACAGTTGACATCCAACGGTCAACCTACACATATTAAGACTCTCTTATAATGAGTGTGGGTGGTGGGGGTGGGGTGATGCAGAGCAATATGTTGAAAACATTAGACAGCAGCTACACGGAATACTTTTCTGTAGTAGCACACCTAGAGAAAGGCAAGATGCTCTAGGTAGTATAATAGACAAAAAATGTAGAAGATCTAAAGTAATCCCAGCCCAGTAGCATGCTTGCTTAAAGGGGGAAAAGAGTGCTTTAGCTCAGGGTCAAGTCTTGCCTTACCTTATCTTATGTCTTTATTGATTTTATTTCCATTATTACCTAGAGTTTCATATTTGAAAACACATCCTGGCAATGATTTGCCACCCTGGCAACAGTGCCTTAAGTAAAACTACTTTTCCTAATCCATCACCTTTATACCATCAACGTGTTAAGTTTCTTCTTGCTTCTCAGGTAAGGTCTATACCCAGGGGACATACAGATACTAAAGGAGTTACTAGAGTGCAGAATGGTAAATCTAGCAAAGAAGGGCCTAAAAGAACACATAAGTTGAGGCAAGATCTCCAGTTCTTTGCTCTGAGTGTATTAAAATAATTCAATTTCCATTGGAGGATGAAATTGAATTTACAAACATATTCCTGTATTCTGTATTGTTTTTAGGACTAGAACAGGAGACAGACTCATGGTAGGAAGGGAATTGTAAATAAAGTCAAAAGCAAACAAAACCCATTAATCCAAGGGGATCATTTATAAATGTGCTTTTTTTATGTTCTTGCTTTCAATATTATCAACATAATTAGGGCTCTATTTACTTTTGCCTTCCTATTCACCCTTCAACCCCATCTAAGGCATTTACCCCAGTTACTGCAGTCTTTTTCCTAGACTTTGAAGTTGTGACAAAGAAAATTCAAACACAAAAACTTACAGTAAATCAATTTAGTATTTTTGTTGCAATTTGAGAATTTGTATTAGTGTCTTGGAATATCAGGATTAGAAGGGGCCTGGATATTATCCAGCCCAGTGGTTCTCAAAATATAATCTATAAACTCCTGGAGATTCTCAAGATTCTACTAGGTAATACATATCTTCATAACTGTATTTGGATGTTATTTACCTTTTTCATGGTACTGACATTTGCACTGAGAATGCGAAAACAAAGACAGGTAAAACTGCTGATATCTCATTACAACTCAGCCAACAATACCAAACTTTACCAGTAGTCATTATATATGTCACTGAAAAGCAGTCTTAGAAGAAAAAAAAATAATTTTCGCTTAAGAACATTATTGATGAGGGGTGCCTGGGTGGCTCGGTGGGTTAAAGCTTCTGCCTTCGGCTCAGGTCATGGTCCCAGGGTCCTAGGATCGAGCCCCGTGTGGGGCTCTCTGCTCCGCAGGGAGTCTGCTTCCTCCCCTCTCTCTCTGCCTGCCTCTCTGCCTACTTGTGATTTCTCTCTCTCTGTCAAATAGATGGAATCTTAAAAAAAAAAAAAAAACATCATCGATGAAGCAGTAAAATTTGTCAATTAAAAAAACTCAACCCCTGAGTAAATGTCTTTCTGTGTGATGAGAAAAGTAGAGTGACAAAACACTTCTGCATCTCAAAGTGTTACGGTTTTCTCAAGGAAAAGCACCTGTGACAGAATTTTTTTTTATTCAAGGAACATCTTACCAACAAATCAGGGTTATTTAGGTTTGGCTATTGAACAGACATTTTGGGGGGAAAAAAAGTGAAGGAACCTGTCACTTTAGGGCAAATAAATGTACCAGTGAAGATTCTCCAGAAAAACAAAACAAAACAAAACAAAACAAAAAACAAAGACAAAAACAAACAAAAAAGAACCAACAGCATAGAGAGAGCGTGATGTTTATTATAAAGAATATGTCATGTGATTATAAAAGCTAAGGTGGCCTGCCCACACTCTCCTCTCTGTAAGCTAGAAGGCCAAGAAAGTCAGTGGTGTAGTTCCAATTCAAGTCTGAAGGCCTGAGAACCAGGATAACCAATGTGCAAAACCAGCTCAAGTAAAAAGATCTAAGAACCAGGAGAACCAATGATGTAAGCTGCAATCTGAGAGGAGAAGACTGATGTTCCAGATCAGTCAGGCAGAGGGAACAGATTTCCTTTTCTCCTTTTGTTCTATTGGTTCCCTAGTTGATTGGCTAATGTCCATCCACATTAGAGAAGGCAATTTTTTAAATTCATTCTACCAATTTAAATGTTAATCTCATCTGGAAATATTCTCACAAAAAACACCAAGAAATAATGTTTAGTCAAATATCTAGGCACCTGTGATCCAGTCAAGTTGCAGATAAAATTAAACATCACAAGTGACAGTATTTGATCGCAATGATAAACATCAGCTTTCAAGCAATTGGAGTTGAAAAACTTGGATACAACACTGTGAGCTGACAGCATCTTAATACTTAAAGACTTTTCTAATGAGATTGGTGGAGACATTAATAAATGTAATTATTTTATTTTGTATAAAGAATTGCATCAATATTTGGAAGATCTGCATAACTCACTTAACCAATGATTTCCCAACAACTAATGCACATTGTTGAATCAGACATGAACAAAAAATGCATTCAAGTTCAAGGTAGATCAGTGAATTTTAACATAACTGAGAAAGAAAGTTTCTTTTTTTTTTAAAGATTTTATTTATTTGAGAGAGAGAGAAAGTGAACAAGAGAGAAAGAGAACACACAAGAAGGGGAGGTTCAGAGGGAGAAGCAGGTTCCCTGCAGAGCAGGGACTCTCATGCAGCAATAAATCCTGGGACTCCAGGATCATGACCTGCATCACTTAACCAACTGAGCTACCCAGGCATCCCAGAGTGCATGAAATTTCTTAGTATTCTTTCAGATTCCATATTGCAGCTAAACTTTAAGAAAATATTGTTTGTTGAGTTTTGGTGTAGTAAAAAAATATCTACAATTATCTAAAAAGGTTATTAATTTTTTTCCCTTTTCCAACTACTTATTTTTGTGAGGTCAATTTTTTGCAATATTTCAACCAAAACTACATATTGAAAAAGACCAAATATAGAAACAAATGAAAGAAACCAACTACCAGATGTTAAAGAGATTTGCAAAAATGCAAAATAATTTTACTCTCTTTATTGTTTTGTGTTGGAAAATGTAACTATTTTTCATAAAAATATTGTTTATGTTTTCAGTAATTGATTTATTATTAGCCTAATATCTTTGTTTTGTAAATGGGAAGACTGAGATTCTGGGAGATGTTTCAAACCTTTATCTCCTTATATAAACCCGGAAATGGAGGAGGAAGTAGAAAAGGTATAAAAGAGGATCCACAAATACTGGGAAACAGTTTAGTATAGCATTTATAAACCTTGCACAGAAATACAAAGTGGAGGGGGAGATGAACCATGATAGACTGTAGACTCTGAGAAACAAACTGAGGGTTTTGGAGGGGAGGGGGTTGAGGAGTTGGGTGAGCCTGCTGGTGGGTATTATGGAAGGCACATATTGCATGGAGAACCAGGTGTGGTGCATAAACAATGAATTCTGGAACACAAATAATATTCCATATGCCATATTTATAAAAATAAATAAATAAAAGAAATATAGCAGCACCTCTTTTCAGTTTTGAAATATAATTGACATACATCACTATATAAATTTTAGGTATCCAGCATAAAAGTTTAATTTCCACATATTCTAAAATGACTACTGCCAAAAATTTAGTTGGCATCTATCATATCATACAGATACAATAAAAAAAAGAAAGCAAAAAAGGAAAAAAAATTGTGTGATGAGAACTCCTAGGATTTACTCTCAACAATTTTCATTTATCTCATAGAGCAGTGCTAACTATAGCCATCATTGTACATTGTATTTCTAGTACTTTTTTGTCTTGTAAGTGGAAGTTTGTACCTTATGAACACCTTTCTTCCCCCACTCCACCTCCAACTCTAGTAACCACAAATCTTATCCCTTTTTCTATGAGTTAGGGCATTTTTATCTGTTTGTTTGGCTGGTTGATTAGTTTTTAATTTCCATATATAAGTGAGATTATATAGCATTTGTCTTTGTCTGACTTATTTCACTTAGCATAATGCCCTTACGGTCTATCCATGTTGTCATAAGTGGCAGGAATTCCTTATATTTTTATGGCTGAATAATATTCCCTGCTGTATATCGATACAAACATATATACATCTACCACAAATTTTTTATCCAATCACCTGATGATGGATTGACACTTAGCTTGTTTCCATGTATTGGCTATGGTAAGTAATACTTCTATGGACATAGGAATACAGATATAAATTTTGAATTAGTGTTTTCATTTTATTTGAATATACTCACAGAAGTGGAATTGCTGGACCATATAGTACTTTTATTTTTAATTTTTGAGTATCTTACATACTGTTTTCCATTGTGGCTGTACCAGATTACAATTCCACCAACAGTGCAGAAGGTCTCGATTTTCTCCACATCTTTGCTGGCATTTGTAATCTCTTGTATTTTTGTTGATTGCCATACTAATAACAAAAGGTGTCATCTTATTGTGGGTTTGACTTTATTTCCCTAATAACTACTGATGTTGAGTATCAATTCATGTACCTGCTGGCCTTTTATAAATCTTTGGAGAAATGTCTGTTCAGGTCTTTTCCCATCTCTTTAATTTTTCATTTTTTTAATCATGATAAATGTACTTTTTAATCCCCATCCAATATTTTCCCTATCCCCTAACCCAATTCCCTCCTGGTAACCATCAGTTTGTTCTCTATAATTAAAAGTCTGTTCTTGGTTTCTCTATCTTTCTCTTTTTTTCCTTAGCTCATTTGTTTTGCTTCTCAAATTCTACATATAAGTTAGATCATATGGTATTTGTCTTTCTTTGACTGACACATTTCACTTAGCATTATACTCTCTAGCTCTATCCATGTTGTTGCAAATTGCAAGATTTCATTTTCTATGGACAAATAATATTTCATATGCCATATATATATATAGAGAGAGATAAAATTTAATATAAATTTTAATAAATATATATATATTTAAAATCTTCTTTATACACTCATCTATTGATGGGAACTTGGACTGTTTCCAAATTTGGCTATTATAAATCATGCTGCAGTAAATATAGGAGGGTATATATCCCTTTGAATTATTATTTTTGTATTCTTTGGATAACTACCAAATAATTTGTTTGCTGCATAATAGAGTAGACCTACTTTTACCTTTTTGAAGAAACCCTATATGGTTTTCCAGAGTGGCTGCACTAATTTGAATTTTCAGCAACAATTCAAGACAGTTCCTTTTTCTCCACATGCCTGTCTACATGCCTTGTTTTTTTGTGTGTGTGTGATTTTGATTAGTTACTCTGACAGGTGTGAGGTGATACCTCATTGTTGTTTTCATTTGCATTCCCCTAATGATGAGTAACGTTGAGCATCTTTTGATGTATCTGTTGGCCATCCGTATGCCTTCTTTGCAGAAATGCCTATTCATTTCTTCTGCCCATTTTATTAACATTTTTTTTTAATTTTTAATTTTTAATTTTTTATAAACATATATTTTTATCCCCAGGGGTACAGGTCTGTGAATCACCAGGTTTACACACTTCACAGCACTCACCAAATCACATACCCTA
>NC_081575.1:60390332-60392016 GCF_022355385.1 Mustela nigripes | reverse complement strand
TTCACAGATGACATGATTCTTTATATGGAAAACTCAAAAGACTCCACCCCAAACTAATAGAACTCATGTAACAATTCAGCAACGTGGCAGGATACAAAGTCAATGTGCAGAAATCAGTGGCTTTCTTATACACTAACAATGAAAATACAGAAAGGGAAATTAGACAATCGATTCCATTTAATATAGCACTAAGAGCCATAAGATACCTGGGAATAAACCTAACCAACCAACCAACCAAACAAACAAACAAAAAAACCTAACCAAACAGGTAAAGGATCTGTACTCGAGGAACTACAGAACACTCATGAAAGAGATTGAAGAAGACACAAAAAGATGGAAGACCATTACATGCTCTTGGATCGGAAGAATAAACATTGTTGAAATGGCTATACTGCCTAGAGCAATCTATACTTTTAATGCCATTCTAATAAAAATTCCACAGGTATTTTCCAAGGAACTCGAGCAAATAATCCTAAAATTTGTATGGAATCAGAAGAGACCCTGAATTGCTAAGGAAATGTTGAAAAACAAAAAGAAAACAGGGGCATCACGTTACCTGATTTCAAGCTTTACTACAAAGCTGTGATCACCAAGACAGCATGGTACTGGCATAAAAACAGACACATAGACCAGTGAAACAGAGTAGAGAGCCCAGATATGAGCCCTCAACTCTATCATCAAATAATCTTTGGCAAAACAGGAAAAAATATACAGTGGAAAAAAGAAAGTCTCTTCAATTAATGGTGCTGGGAAAATTGGAATGTAGAAGAATGAAACTCGACCATTCTCTTACACCGTATACAAAGATATACTCAAAATGGATAAAAGACCTCAATGTGAGACAGGACTCCATCAGAATCCTGGAGGAGAACATAGGCAGTAACCTCTTCGATATCGGCCACAGCAACTTCTTTCAGGATATGTCTCCAAAGGCAAAAGAAACAAAAGCGAAAATGAACTTTTGGGAATTCATCAAAATCAAAAGCTTCTGCACAGCAAAGGAAACAGTCAACAAAACAACAACGGAAACCATGGAATGGGGGAATATATTTGCAAATGACAGTACAGACAAAAGGTTGTTATCCAGGATCTATAAAGAACTCCTCAAACTCAACACACACAAAACAGACAATCATATCAAAAACTGGACAGAAGATAAGAACAGACACTTCTCCAATGAAGACATCCAAATGGCTATCAGACACATGAAAAATGTTCATCATCATTAGCCCTCAGGGAGATTCAAATTAAAACCACATTGAGATACCACCTCACACCAGTTAAAATGCCCAAAATTAGCGAGACAGGAAACAACATGTGTTGGAGGGAATGTGGAGAAAGGGGAACCCTGTTACACTGCTGGTGGGAATGCAAGTTGGTGCAACCACTTTTGAGAACAGTGTGGAGATTTCTCAAGAAATTAAAAATAGAGCTTCCCTATGACCCTGCAATTGCACTCCTGGGATTTACTCCAAAGATACAGATGTAATGAAAAGAACGGCCATCTGTACCCCAATGTTTATAGCAGCAATGGCCACGGTCGCCAAACTGTGGAAAGAATCAAGATGCCCTTCAACAGATGAATAGAGAAGGAAGATGTGGTCCACATACACTATGGAGTATTATGCCTCCATCAGAAAGGATGAATACCCAACTTTTGTATCAGCATAATCTCTTCCAGTCC
>NC_081575.1:60368873-60390232 GCF_022355385.1 Mustela nigripes | reverse complement strand
CCAAAGATACAGATGTAATGAAAAGAACGGCCATCTGTACCCCAATGTTTATAGCAGCAATGGCCACGGTCGCCAAACTGTGGAAAGAATCAAGATGCCCTTCAACAGATGAATAGAGAAGGAAGATGTGGTCCACATACACTATGGAGTATTATGCCTCCATCAGAAAGGATGAATACCCAACTTTTGTAGCAGCATGGATAGGACTGGAAGAGATTATGCTGAGTCAAATAAGTCAAGTAGAGAGAATCAATTATCATATGGTTTCACTTATTTGAGGAGCATAACAAATAGCATGGAGGACAAAGTGAGTTAGAGAGGAGAAGAGAATTGAGGGAAATTGGAAGGGGTGGTGAACCATGAAAGACTATGGACTCTCAAAAATAATCTGAGGGTTTTGAAGGGGCAGGGGTTGGGAGCTTTGGGAAACCAGGTGGTGGGTATTGGAGAGGGTACGTATTGCATGGAGCACTGGGTGTGGTGCCAAAAAGAATGAATACTGTTATGCTGAAAATAAATTAAAAAATTAAAAAAAATCATTCACCATAATCAAGTGGGATTTATCCCCAGATTGCAAAAGTAGTTGAATATTCGCAAATCAACCAACTTAATACATTACATCAATAAGAGAAAGGAAAAGAGCCATATGATCATTTCAATAGATACAGAAAATCATTTGACACTGTAAACATCCATTCATGATAAAAGTTCTCTAACAAAGTTAGATTAGAGGGAGCAACCTTAACATAATAAGGACCACACATGAAAAATTCTACAGCTATCATCATCTTCAATGGGGAAAAACTGAAAGGCTTTCCCCACAAATTAGGAGGAAGACAAGTTTGTCCACTCTAATCACTTTTATTCAACATAGTACTGGAAGTCATAGCCACAGCAATCAGACAACAAAACGAAATTGTCATCCCTATTTGTAAGGAAGAAGTGAAACTTTTACTATTTGCAGATGATGTGACAGTATATATAGAAAACTTGAATGAGATCAATAAAAAAAACTACTAGAAGTGATATATTCAGTAAATTTACAAGATACAGAAATCTGTTGTATATCTATACAACAACAATGGATCAGCAGAAAGAGAAATTAGGAATTCCTTTTATATTGCACCAAAATATTAAGTTACCTTGAATTAAACATAACTAAATGGGTGTAAGAACTGTACTTTGAAAATTATAGAAGAAATTGAAGATGACACAAAGAAATGGAAAGACATTCTATGCTCATGGATTGGAAAAATGAATATTGTTAAAATGTCTAAACTACCCAAAGCAATCTATACATTTAATGCAATCCCCATCAAAATACCACCAGCATTTTTCACAGAGCTAGAAGAAACAATTCTAAAATTTGTATGTAATCACTAAAGACCCCAAGTAATCAAACTAATCCTGAAAAACAAAAGCAAAGCTGTAGACATCACCATTCTGACATCAAAATATTGTACAAAGCTGTAGGTCAAAAACAGTATGGTACTGGCACAAAAATTGACACATAAATTAATGGAACATAATAGGAAACCTAGTAATGAACCCACACCTATATGTTCAATTAATCTTCAACAAAACAGAAAAGAATATCCAAAGGAAAAAAGAGTCACTTGAACAACTAGTGTTGGAAAAACTGGAGAACTGCATGCAGAAGAATGGAACTGAATCATTTCCTACACAATACCATATATATATATAATTTAACCATTTATATATATATAAACTTTATATATATATAAATACACACTTACACATATAATATTTACACAGTAATTGTATTATATGTACTATAATTATATATTATTTAACATTTATATATTAAATATAATATATAATGGGATATTTCTCAGCCATCAAAAAGAATGAAATCTTGCCATTTGCAATGACATAGATTGAGCTAAAGAGTCTTATAATAGGCAAAATAAGTCAGTCAGAGTAAGATAAATACCACATAATTTCACTCATATGTGGATTTGAGAAATAAAACAAGTGAAGTGATTAAAAAAAAAAGAAAAGTAAACCAAGAAACAGATTCTTAGGTATATAGAACAAATTGTGAGTTGGGTGATGGGATTGATTAAATAGGCAATGGGGATTAAGGAGTGTACTTGTGATGAGCACCAGGTGTTGTACTGATATATATATATTTTTTTAAAGATTTTATTTGTCAGAGCGAGCGAGAGCGAGCACAGGCAGACAGAGTGGAAGGCAGAGTCAGACGGAGAAGCAGGCTCCCTGCGGAGCAAGGAGCCCGATATGGGACTCGATCCCAGGACACTGGGATCATGACCTGAGCCGAAGGCAGCTGCTTAACCAACTGAGCCACCCAGGCGTCCCTGTACTGATATTTTTAATCACAATACTCTACACCTGAAACTAATATTAGCACCAGGCTCTAACCAACTGAGCTAACCGGCCACTTACCTGAAACTAATATTATACTGTATGTTAGCTAACTGGAATTTAAATTAAAAGTTACAAAATTTTATTTAAATTTATTTAAATAAAAATAATTTACATTTATTTAAAATTACTTTATTTAAATAAATTTAATTTAAATTTAAATAAAAAGTTACAAAATATCCTATTTTTAATAAAAGTGAGGAAAAACAGCTCATATATGTGTGTAAGAAATTCCTCGATTCCATTAGACATAATCATATTTCATTTAGGAGTCAAAATACATTGTAATATTGAGTCAAAATTTTATTATATTCCCAGTTTTGTTTCCCTGTAACTATAAATAATGAAGAATTTATTATACCATCTTTCTGAAATTATGGCTGCTATTCCTTCTCCCATCTTTAAACTGATGCACAGATTTTGCAAACATTTGAAAATGTAATTCCATATTGTGAAATGTGTTAAAGGCTATAATCTACTTCCTTGCATTATTGTGCAAAGCTCTTGTATAAACACCTTATTTTGGATTTAATGACCCAATGCAGAAAAGGAGGCAATCCTTAGTTTTTCTCAAATCATGAAAATAATAAATCATACTGCAAATCTTTATCAGCTTGTTCAGTGAAAAAAATGAGTTATAGATTTTTTTTATGTATTCAAACATCAGTGAGAAAAAAATTCAGTTTGTATTCTATATTGGGTTATTCTGTATGACAGAAAATTTGCTTAGGTAAATATGTACTCTCACCACGCTATCCATAAAATCACAAAGCCAGGGAAACAAATGGTTGTCTATAAAAGTTGGTCATGGAAATATAATGCCATTCTGGGATTTATGCTGTTGATATAATCACTCTCAAATAGAGAAACTAGTTTTGGGAAGAGACTTCACTTCATTTACAAGTTTAAAATGCAATAATTTAATAAAGTGATGTTCAGGTGGGCACACAAACTTTCTGCTCTTTCATGAGCTGTTGAAAATATATTTAATGTAACAAATGTTAAGTTGTTATATAGTTTAAAGGGCTTGCCAAGACTTACTTCAACTCCTTCATTTTGTAGTTAAAAAAACCTAGGATCAAAGGGAATAAGTGACCTGATGGAGGTACAAAGCTAATTGTGTCCAGAGCTGGTACTTGAACCTAGTATTCCTGACTTATAGTCTAATGCTTTTTTATTACACTTTATAAATTTTGAACAATAAGAATTTTAATTGCTTTAGAGATTTAATGATTTTTGCATAACTTGTTAGCTTGATAATTTGGAAAATATATATTAATTTATAATTTTAACAGTTGCCTGAATTACTGTAGAGTACCTTCACATGCATATGACCACATTTTATCCTATTATATGCAAAAATAATAGTCATGTTGAGATTAGTTTGCACTTGTTTGTTTTGATAGAAGACAGTCAATCAACATAACACTTGCTAAAATTTTAATTCCAGTGTAGTTAACGTACAGTGTCATATCAATTTGAGATGTACAATATAGTGATTCAGCAATTCCATATATTACTTAGTGTTCATTAAGGTAAATGTACTCTTTTTTTTTTTTTTGGTCCTTTTTAAAAAAATTTTTTTCAGTGTTCCAGAATTCATTAATTGTGCACCATACCCAGTGCTCCATGCAATATGTGCCCTCCATAATACCCACCACCAGGCTCATGGACCCCCTCACTCCCCTCCAAAACCCTCAGTTTGTTTCTCAGAGTCCACAGTCTCTCATGGTTCATCTCCCCCTCCAATTTCCCCCAACTCCCTTCTCCTTTCCATCTCCCCATGACCTCCGTGTTATTCCTTATGCTCCACACATAAGCAAAACCATATGATAATTCTCTCTCTGCTTGACTTATTTCACTCAGCATAATCTCTTCCAGTCCTGTACATGTTGATACAAAAGTTGGGTATTCATCCTTTCTGATGGAGGCATAATACTCCATTGTATATATGGACAATATCTTCTTCATCCGTTCATCTGTTGAAGTGCATCTTGGTTCTTTCCACAGTTTGGTGACTGTGGCCATTGCTGCTATGAACATTGGGGTACAGATGGCCCAAATTTTCACTACATCAGTATCTTGAGCTAAATACCCAGTAGTGCAATTGCAGAGTCAGAGGGTAGCTCTATTTTTAATTTCTTAAGAAATCTCCACACTGTTTTCCAAAATGGCTACACCAACTTGCATTCCCACCAACAGTGTAACAGGGTTCCCCATTCTCCACATCCTCTCCAACACTTGTTGTTTAGTGTCTTGTTGATTTTGGCCATTCTATCTGGTGTAAGGTGGTATCTCAATGTGGTTTTGATTTGAATCTCCCTGATGGCTAAAGATGATGCACATTTTTTTCATGTGTCTCTTAGTCATTTGTATGTCTTCATTGGAGAAGTGTCTGTTCATGTCTTCTGCCCATTTTTTGACATGATTATGTGTTTTGTGTGTGTTGAGTTTGAGGCGTTCTTTATAGATCTTGGATATCAGCCCTCTGTCTTTAGTGTCATTTGTGAATATCTTCTCCCATTCCATGGGTTGCCTCTTTGTTTTGTTGACTGTTTTGACTGTTTCCTTCGATGTGCAGAAGCTTTTTATTTTGATGAATTACCAAAAGTTCATTTTCACTTTTTTTTAATTTTTTATTTTTTATAAACATATGTTTTTATCCCCAGGAGTACAGGTCTGTGAATCACCAGGTTTACACACTTCACAGCACTCACCAAAGCACATACCCTCCCCAATGTCCATAATCCCACCCTCTTCTCCCAAACCCCCTCCCCCCAGCAACCCTCAGTTTGTTTTGTGAGATTAAGAGTCACTTATGGTTTGTCTCCCTCCCAATCCCATCTTGTTTCATTTATTCTTCTCCTACCCACTTAAGCCCCCATGTTGCATCACCACTTCCTCATATCAGGGAGATCATATGATAGTTGTCTTCCTCTGCTTGACTTATTTCGCTAAGCATGATACGCTCTAGTTCCATCCATGTTTTGTTTGCCTTTGGAGACACATCTTGAAAGAAGTTGCTGTGGCCGATGTCAAAGAAGTTACTGCCTATCTTCTCCTCTAGGATTCTGATGGATTCCTGCCTCATCTTGAGGTCTTTTATCCATTTCAAATTTATCTTTGTGTATGGTGTAAGAGAATGGTTGAGTTTCATTCTTCTATACATAGCTGTTCAATTTTCCCAGTACCATTTATTGAAGACACTTTTTTCCCCCAGCATGTATTTTTCCTGCTTTGTCACAGATTATTTGACCATAAACTTGGGGGTCCATATCTGAAAAATGTACTCTTAATTCCTTTCATCTATTTCGCCCATCCCCTACCCGCCTACCCTCTGGTAACCATCTGTTTTCAGTATTTAAGAATCTGTTTTCTGGTTTGTCTCTTTATCCCCCTTTTGTTCATTTGTTTGTTTCTTAAATTCCATGTATGAGGGAAAATATGTTATGTCTTTCTCTGACTGACTTATTTCACTTAGCATAATACTCTCTACCTCTATCCATGTCATTGCAAATGGCAACATTTCATTCTTTCTTATGACTCAGTAATATTACATTGTATATACCACATCTTTTTTTATCCATCCATCAATTGATGGGCACTTGGGCTTCTTCCATAGTCTGGCTATTCTAAATGTTCCACAATAAACATAACGATGCATATAATCTTTCAAATTAGTGTTTTTATATTATTTGGGTAAACACTTGATAGTGTGATTCCTGGATGATAGAGTAGTTCTATGTTTTATTTTTTTTAAAGAAATTTGTTGAGGAACCCCCATAGTGTCTTCCACAGTGGTTGCATCCGTTTACATTTCCAAACAGTGCATTTCCAAACAGTTCCTTTTTCCTTACGTCCACATCAACACTTCTTTTTCCTTGAGTTTTCAAGTTTAGCCATTCAGAGAGGTGTGAGGTGGTGCCTTATTGTGGTTTTGATTTGTATTTTCCTGATGATGAACAGTGTGAGCATCTTTTCATGGATCTGTTGGCCATCTGTATATCTTCTTTACTGAAATATCTTTTCATGTCTTTTGCCCATTTTTTATTGGATTGTTTCAAGTTACTTTACCAAGCTTTAGTAATCAAAACAGTGTAGTACTAAAAAAAATAATACTGTCACAAAAATAGACATGTAGATCAATGTAACAAAATAGAAAGCCCAGAAATAAACCCACAAAGTTATGGCCAATTAATCTTCAACAAAGCAGGGAAAAATATGCAATAGGAAAAAGACAGTGTCTTCAAGAAATGATATTGGAAAGACTGGACATCTGCATGCAAAAGAATGACACTGGACTACTTTCTTACACCACACACACAAATAAATTAAAAATGGAGTAGGGTGGCTGGGTAGCTCAGTTGGTTAAACATTTGCCTTTGGCTCAAGTCATGGTCCCAGGGTCCTGGAGTTGAGCCCTTCATCTGGCTCCCTGCTCACCAGGCAGTCTGCTTCTCCTTCTTTCTCTGCCCCTCCCCCCTCTTGCTCTTTCCCTCTCAAGTAAATCAATAAAATCTTTAAAAATGGATTAAAGTCCTAAATATGGGACATGAAGCCATTAAAATCCTAGAAGAGGGTACAGGCAGTATTCCTGCGACATTTATCATAACAACATCTTTATACATAAACAATGAATCTTGGAAAATACATAAGAAACTAATGATGCACTGTATGGTGACTAACAACACAATAAAAAAGAAAGAAAAAAAAAACCAATATCTTTCTAGATATGTCTCCTGAGGCAAGGGAAACAAAAGCAGAAGTATCAGAGTTTCATCAATAAAAAGTTTCTGCACAGCACAGAAAACAACCAACAAAACAAAAGGCATTCTACTAAATGGGAGAAGATATTTGCAAATAACATGTCTGATAAAGAGTACCCAAGATATATAAAGAACATAAAAACTCAAAATTTAAAAACATATATTTTTTAAAAGAGCAATTTTTAGATGTTATTATCTTCCTAAATTGTTAAACTTTAAGATTGAAATTACACTTCACCTTCTGGTAAGCTATGCTTAAATTATTTTAGATCTCTTTTTTTTTTAAACCCTCTTTTAAAATTTTCAACACAAATATCATTATAGTGCCAGTCAGCACTTTTTTTGGCTTTAATTTAACTAAAAATGACCTCATTAATTTGATTCGATTTACTGTAATTCTAAACTCTAGTGATTTAAATAAATCATAATAGTAATCTCGTTTATAGGAGATGTAACCTGATTTATAGATACAAATGATACTTCACATATTAGTGTTTCACTTTTCCTACAAAATTTAGCTTATATAATCACTTTTCCTTTTTCCTTCAATATGGTTTAAGATGTGGTCCATATATGCAATGCAATATTTCTCAGCCATCAGGAAGGATGAATACCCACCATTTGCATTGAGATGGATGGAACTGGAGAGGATTATGCTAAGAAAAATAAGTCAAGCAGAGAAAGACAATTATCATATGGTTTCATTTATAGGTGGAACATAAGAAAAAGCATGGAGGACATTAGGAAAAGGGAGAATGAAAGAGGAAAAATCAGAGGGGGAGATGAACCATGAGAGACTATGGACTATGGGAAACAAACTGAGGTTTTGGGGGAGGTGGGGGAATGGGTTATCCCAGTGATGGGCATTAAGAAGGGCACGTATTGCATAAAGCACTGGATGTTTTACAAAGTGAATCAAAGAACACTACCTCAAAAACTAATGATGTATTTTAGGGTGACATAACACAATAAAGTTATAAAAAATATATGGTTTTGGGAAAAAATCTGTGCTAACTCAAATTAAAATCAGAGAACTTGTATGATGTTAATGATGAAGATAAGCAAAAAAAAAATGCTGAGATAAATGTGTTTGTAATTACTTGGGTTTTACAACTAATTTAATTAAAAATGTTTAATTTTTGTCTCAGGTTGTATTGATTTAGAATCACTAGTGTTGGGGATTCAATTGAACTTTTGTTCCCTTGGAAAAATTATATTCTGAGGAGCCTGGTTCATTCAGTCAGAAGAGCATGCATCTTGATCTTGGGGTTTGAGCCCAGTGTTGGGTGTAGTGATTATTTAAATAAAACTTAAAAAAAATGCCCTTCCTGTTTGTATTATAATTCAACTTCTTTACAATTCAAAGGTAGCCATAAATTTCACTTTAGGAGCTGTGTAATGTTAAATTATTTATGAAGTTAAACAGTGGCACTAGATAATAGACTAAAATATTGACGTTAGTTATACTTGGTTAGTGATATCATGGAATCTTCTAATTTTGTTCATAGTTTTGTGAATTTTTCAAATTTTCAAAAGAGAACAAATAAAAATCTTAATATTTTCTTTGTACTAGATAGACAGTAAAATACCCATCTTCATAATTCCCATACTTTCCCAAATATTTTTTAAAATATTTTATTTATTTGACATAGAGAGATAAACGGAGAGAGGTAACACAAGCAGGTGGAGTGGAAGAGGGAGAAGCAGGCTTCCTCTGAGCAGAGAGCCTTATGTGCGACTCCATCCCAGGACTCTGGAATCCTGACTTGAGCTGAAGACAGATGCTTAATGACTGAGCCACACAGGCACCCATACTTTCCCAAATATTAAGTACTAAATGTTTACCTATTACTTGAACCTAATTCAATTCCCAATTCCAGAACAATCCTGAGTAAATGAAGGAAAAATTGAAGGAAGTTTATGACAATAACTTACTAGTCATATTTCTAGTTAAGTCTAGTGCTGGTGTCACTCTGATTTTGATAACAGCTTCCTTGGTACTCCAATCTTCAATGGCTAAGTCCCTGTCATATTGGACGTCCCTGATACTGACAAGGGGCTGTGCAACTCAGCCCAGGGAAAGACACTTGAAAAGCAGCAGAGCAGACCCTTCTCCCAGAAGATAAACTGGAAGAACAGGTGCACAACTGATTTAGAGATCCCACAAGACTTCAAACTTCAGCACTAAGGCAAAATAGTAAACCAAACTTGAGGTTTTTTCCTTATTCCTTTACTTTTCAGTCTTAAATTTTCCATTTTTTTCTTTTTTTCCCTTTTCAACTAGTTTCTTATTTTAGCAACTCTTTGTTTTTAAGTCACTTTTTAACTTTTTTTTTGCATCTATATCTATATAGATATAAATACAGATATATATGCAGATATAGATTTCTGGCCTTTCTTCACTCCATTCTATTTTAATTTCGTGTATATAAAAGTTTTGCCTTCTTGCAATTTTGGGACATAACGTCTTCTAACAAACATGCCAAAATTCACTCAAGAACAAGTGGACCACCCTGTTTTGTCTACCTAATGAGATTATATTCTCTCCCCCATCTTTTTTTCTCTTTCTTTTGTTGTTTTGTTAATTTTGCTTTTGTTTGCTTTGCTTTTTTAGTTTTCTGATCACTTTGGATTTGTCTAGTGCATATTTTGTTGGGTCATGTTGATATTTTGGATTCTGCTCACTTGCTCACCCATTTTTCTCTGGGCAAAATGACTATAAGTAAGATGTCAGAACAAAAGAAAGAATCAGAGTTAGTGTTCTCTGCCACAGTTCTTTTTTTTTTTTTTTTAAGATTTATTTTTTATTTATTTGACAGAGAGAGAGCTCACAAGCAGACAGAGAGGGAGGCAGAGAGACAGAGAGAAAGGAGGAAAAGCAGGCTCCCCACTGAGCAGAGAGCCCAACGTTGGGCTTGATCCCAGGACCCTGGGATCATGACCTGAGCCGAAGGCAGAGGCTTAACCCACTGAGCCACCCAGGTGCCCCTCTCTGCCATAGTTCTATGGCAGATATGTATGGTTGATAAGTATGTAAGTAAGATGTTAGAGACGGAATTCAGGATGACAATAATAAAGTTAATAGCTGGGCTTATAAAAACCATGAAAGACAGCAGAGAATCTCTTAGTGCAGAAATGAGATCTAATCAGGTCAAACTTAAAATTGCAGATAACAGAGATGCAGTTTAAATTGAATGCCCTAACAGCTAGTGTGAATGAGGCAGAAGAGAGAGTAAGAGATCTGGGAGGACAGACTGGTGGAAATGAAGGAAGTTGAGGAAAAGAGAGAAAAACAACAGCCCATGAAGAAAAGCTTCGAGAAACTCTTGATGCCCTGAAATAAACCAATGTCAGAATTACTGGGGTTCCTGGCAGTGAAAAGAGAGTGCCAGAAGGTGTATTTGAGGAAATCATAGCTGAAAACTTCCCTAATCTGGGGAAGACAAAAAGCATTCATGTCCAAGAGAAAGAGAGGACTCTTTCCAAAAATCAGTAAAAAATATATCAACACCCCAACATATAATAGTAAAGCTCGCATATTTTAGAAAGAGAAAACACTGAGAGCAGCTCGAGAGAAGTGACTCCTTAACTACAGAGGGAGAAACATCAGACTGACATCAGACTTATCCACAGAAACCTAGAAGGCCATAAAGGGCTGGCATGATATATTCAGGGTACTGAATGGAGAAGAACATCCAGCAAGGCTGCCATTCAAAATGGAGGGAGAGGTAAAAAAAAACCTACAGGACAGACAGAAGCTGAAAGAATATATGATTACCAAGCCAGCCCTGCAAGAAATATTAAGGGGGATACTGAAGGGAAGAGAAAGCCCAAGAGTAATATGTACCAGGAAGAAACAGAGAAAATCTACAGAAACAGGAACTTTAAAGGCAATACAATGGCACTAAATTCATATCTTTCAATAGTTACTCTTAATGTAAATGGGTTGAATGTTCCCATAAAAAGACACGGGGTTTCATACTGGATAAAAAAACAAGACACACCCATATGCTGTCTACAAGAGACTAATTTTAGACCTAAAGAGACCTGAAGACTGAAATTGAGGGTGTGGAGAAGCATTTACCATGCTAAAGGACTTCAAATAAAAACTGGGATAACAATCCTCTTATCAGACAAATTCGATTTTAAACCAAAGACTGTGATAAGTGACAAAGAGGAACACTATATCATACTTAAAGGCTCTATCTAACAAGAAGACCTAACAATTATAAATATTTATGGCTCCAAGTTGGAACTGTCAATTATATAAACCAATTAATAACCAAAGTAAAGAAACACATGGATAATAATACATTACTATTAGGGGACTTCAACACCCCACTCACAACAATGGACAGATCATCTAAGCAGAAGATCAACAGAAACACAAAGGCTTTGAATGACACATTAGATCAGATAGATCTCACAGATATATACAAAACACTCCATCCTAAACCAACAGAATACTCATTTTTCTTAACTGCATACGGAGTATTCTCCAGAACTGATTACATGCTGGGTCATAAATCAGGTATCAACCAATACCAAAAGATTGGAATTTTTTCTTGCATATTTTCAAACCACAGTGCTTTGAAACTGGAAAGCAATCATAAAAGGAAGTGTGAAAGGAACTTAACCACTTACAGAATAAAGAGCATCCTAATAAGGAATGAGTTGGTCAACCGGGAAATTAAAGAAGAATTAAAAATAAAAACATGGAAACTAATGAGAACAAAAACATATCTGTTCAGATCCATTGGGATATAGCAAAGACAGTCCTAACAGGGATGTACATTTGTAATACAAGCCTCTCTCAAAAAAAAATCAGAAAAATCTCAAATACACAAGCTGGTCTTCCACCTATACAAGCTGAAGAAAGAACAACAAATAAAGTCTAAACCAAGCAGGAGAAGAAAAATACTAAGGACTGGAGCAGAAAATAGGAAATAGAAACCATAAGAACTATAGAACAGATCAATGAAACTAGGAGCTGGTTCTTTTTTTCTTCTTTTCAGTGTAACAGTATTCATTGTTTTTGCACCACACCTAGTGCTCCATTCAGTGTGTTTCCTCCCCAATACCCATTACCTGGTTCCCCCAACCTCCCACCCCCCACCCCTTCAAAACCCTTGGGTTGTTTTCCAGTGTCAGTAGTCTCTCATAGTTCTCCTCCCCTTCCAATTTCTCTCAACTCCCTTCTCTCCATCTCCCCATGTCATCCATGTTATTTGTTATGCTCCACAAATAAGTGAAACCATATGATAATTGGCTCTCTCTGTTGACTTATTTCACTCAGCATAATCTCTTCCAGTCCCATCCATGTTGCTACAAAAGTTGGGTATTCATCCTTTCTGATGGAGGCATAATACTCCATAGTGTATTTGGACCACATCTTCCTTCTCCATTCGTCCATTGAAGGGCATCTTGGTTATTTCCACAGTTTGGCAACTGTGGCCATTGCTGCTATAAACATTGGGGTACAGATGGCTCTTTTCATGACATCTGTATCTTTGGGGTAAATACCCAGTAGTGTAATGGCAGGGTCATAGGGAAGCTCTATTTTTAATTTCTTGAGAAAGCTCCACACTGTTCTTCAAAGTGGCTGCACCAACTTGCATTCCCACCAACAGTGGAAGAGGGTTCCCCTTTCTCCACATCCTCTCCAACACACGTTGTTTTCTGTCTTGCTAGTTTTGGCAATTCTAACTGGTGTGAGGTGGTATCTCAATGTGGTTTTAATTTGAATCTCCCTGAGGGCTAGTGATGATGAACCTTTTTTCATGTGTCTGATAGCCATTTGTATGTCTTCATTGGAGAAGTGTCTGTTCATATTGTCTGCCCATTTTATGATATGATTATAAGTTTTGTGTGTGTTGAGTTTGAGGAGTTCTTTATAGATCCTGGATATCAACCTTTTGTCTGTACTGTCATTTGCAAATATCTTCTCCCATTCCGTGGGTTGCCTGTTTGTTTTGTTGACTCTTTTCTTTGCTTTGCAGAAGTTTTTGATCTTGATGAAGTCCCAAAAGTTCATTTTCACTTTTGTTTTCTTTGCCTTTGTAGACATGTCTTGAAAGAAGTTGCTGTGGCTGATATTGAAGAGGTTACTGCCTATGTTCTCCTCTAGGATTCTGATGGATTCCTGTCTCACGTTGAGGTTCTTTTATCTATTTTGAGTTTATCTTTGTGTACAGTGTAAGAGAATGGTCGAGTTTCATTCTTCTACATATAGCTGTCCAGTTTTCCCAGCACCATTTATTGAAGAGACTTTTTTCCACTCTATATTTTTTCCTGCTTTGTCAAAGATTATTTGACCATAGTAAGAGCTGGTTCTTTGAAATAATTAATAAGATCAATAAACCTCTAATCAGACTTACCCAAAAGAATAAATGGAGAGAGATCACGACTAACACCAAGGAGAGAAATAATTTTTAGAAATTATTATCAGCAACTATATGCCATCAAATTAAGCTACCTGGAAGACATGGATGTGTTCCTGGAAACTTATAAACCAACAATGCTGGAACAGGAAGAAATAGGCAATCTGAACAAAGCAATAACCAGTAACAAAATAAAAAACCTCCCAGAAAACCAGAGTGCAGGGCCAGACGGTTTCCTAGAGGAATCCAAATGTTTAAAGAAGAAATAACACCTATTCTACTGAAGCTGTTTCAAGAAATAAAAACAGAAGGAAAACTTCCAAACTCATTCTATGAGGCCAGCATTACCTTGATCCCAGACAAAAACCCCATCAAAATAAATAAATAAATAAATAAATAAATGAAATGTATAGAATAATATCCCTGAAAATGGATGCTAAAATACTCATCAAGATATTAGCAAATAAGATGTAATAGTACATTAAAAGTATTATCCATCACAACTAGGTAGGTTTTATTCCTGGTATGAAAGAATGATTCAACATTCACAAATCAATCAACATCATGGAACACACTAATAAAAGACAGGAACCTTATGATCATCTCAACTAATGCAGAAAAAGTATTTGACAAAGTACAGCATTCTTTCTTAATTAAAACTCTTTACAGTGTAGGGATAGAGGGAATGTGTCTCTATTATAGAAGCCATCTACAGAAAGCTCATAGTGAATATCATTCTCAATGGGGAAAAATGAAAGGTTTTCCATAAGGTTAGGAATACGACAAGGATGACCACTATCGCCATTGCTATTCAGTACAGTATTAGAAGTCCTAGCCTCAGCAATCAGACAACAAAAAGAAACAAGTCATTCAAATTGGCAAAGAAGTCAAACTCTCACTCTTTGCAGATGACATGGCACTTTATGTAGAAACTCCAAAAGACTCTACCCCAAAACTGCTAGAACTCATTTAGGAATTCAGCAATGTGACAGGGTTAAATGCACAGAAATCAGTTGAATTTCTATACACTAACAATGACACAGAAGAAAGATAAATTAAGGAATCAATCCCATTTACAACTGCATGAAGAAACACAAGATATCTAGGAATAGACTTAACCAAAGAGTTAAAGGATCTGTACTCGAAAAGCTACAGAACACTTATGAAAGAAATTGAGGAAGACACAAATAGATGGAAAAGCATTCATCGCTCATAGTTTGGAAGAATAAGTATTGTTAATTGTCTATGCTGCCCAGAGCAATTTACACTTTCAATCCAATCCCTATCAAAATACCATTGACAATTTTCACAGAACTGGAACAAACAATCCTAAGAGTTTATGGAACCAGAAAGACCCTGAACTGTCAGGGGATTGTTGAAAAAGAAAACCAAAGCTAGGGGCATCACAATTCCTGACTTCAAGCAATATTACAAAACTATAGTCATCAAGACAGTATGATATTGATACAAAACTGACACATAGAGCAACGGAACAGAATGGAGACCCCAGAAATTGACTCTTGAATCTATGGTCAACTAATTTTTGACATATCAAGAAAGAGCATCCAGTGGAAAAAAGACAGTCTCTTCAATAAACGGTGCTGGGAAAACTGGACAGCCACACGCAGAAGAATGAAACTAGACCATTTCCTTACACAATACACGATGATAAACTCAAAATGAATGAAAGACCTAAATGTGAGGCAGAATCCATCAAAATCCTAGAGGAGAACATAGTAACTTCTTTGACATTGGCCACAGCAACTTTAAGATACATCTCTAAAGGAAAACAAAAGCAAAAATAAATTTTGGGACTTTATCAAGATAAAAAACTCTTCGCAGCAAAGGAAACAGTCAACAAAACTAAGAGGAAATCCACAGAATGGGAGAAGAAACGTGTAAATGACATTTCGGATAAGGGCTGGTATACAAGATCTTTAAGGAACTTCTAAAACTCAATACCCCAAAAATCAGCAATTCAGTCAAGAAATGGGCAGTAGACACAGACAGTTCTTCAAAGAAGACATACAAATGACTAATATACACATGAAAAATGTTCGACACCACTTACCATCAGGGAAATACAAATCAAAACGACAATAAGACACCACCTTACAGCAGTTGGAATGGCCAAAATCAACAAGACAAGAAGCAAGTGTTGGTGAGGTTGTAAAGAAAGGAGAATCCTCCTGTTCTTTTAGTGGGAATGCATGCTTGTACAGCCACTCTGGAAAATAGTATGATGGTTCCTCAAAAAGTTAAAAATAGAGCAACCCCACAATCCAGTGATTGCAGTAATAGGTGTTTACCCCAAAGATACAGATGTAGTAAAAAGAAGGGACACATGCCTCCCAATATTCATAGCAGCAATGTCCACAATAGCCAAACTGTGTAAGGAGCCAAGATGTCCTTCAACAGATGAATGGGTAAAGAAGATAGCATTCGTATATACAATGGAACATTACTCACCCATCAGAAAGGATGAATACTTACCACTTGCATCGACATGGATGGAACTGGAAGGTATTATGCCAAATGAAATAAATCATACAGATAAAGACAATTATAATATGGCTTCACTAATATGTGGAACATAAGGAGTAGAGTGGAGAAACAATGGGAAAGGGGGGAAAACTGAATAGGAAGAAATCAGAGAGGGAGAAAAACCGTGAGACGGAGAAAAACTGGGAAACAAACAGGGTTCCAGAAGGGAGGGTAGTGGGGGGATGGGGTAGCAGGTGATGGGGTAACCGGGTATTGGGTATTAACTTGTGGTGATGAGCACTGGGTGTTACATGCAACTAATGAATCTTTGGAGACTATGACGAAAACTTATGATGTACTATATGCTGGCTAATTGAACATAAAAAAATGTCTATGCTATGCAGAGCAATCTACATATTCAATGCAATCCCTATCAAAATAGTATCAACATTTTTCTCAGAGCACTAAAAAATAATCCTAAAATGTTTATGGACCCACACAAAACCCCAAATACCAAAGGAAATTTGAAAAGAAAAACCAAAGCTGTGGCATCACAATTCCCCACTTCAACTCTATTACAAAGCTGTAATCATGAATACAATTATGGTATTGACACAAAAACAGGTAGATGAATGGAACAGAATAGAAAATCCAGAATTGGACAGTCAACTCTATGGTCAACTAATCTTTGACAAAGTAGGAAAGAATATCTAATGGGAAAAAAAAAGTCTCTTCAACTAATGGTGTTGAGAAAATTGGACAGCCACGTGCAGTAGAACACAACTGGACCACTTCTTTACACCATATACAGTGATAAACTCAAAATGGATGAAAGACCCAAATGTGAGACATGAACCCATCAAACTCCTAACAAAGAACTCAGGCAGAAATCTCTTTGAACTTGACTGCAGCAATTTCTTGCTAGACACTTTTCCAAAGGCAAGGAAAACAAAAGCAGAAATAAATTTTGAAACTTCATCAAGATCAATTGATCTTGCACAATAAAGGAAGGAGTCAGCAAAACTAAAAGGCAACCAACAGAATGGGAGAAGATATTTTAAAAGACATGTCAGATACAGGGATAGTTTGCAAGATTTATAAAGTATTTATCAAACTCCACATCCAAAGAACAAATAATACAAACAAGAAATGGGAAGAAAACATGAACAGATATTTCTCCAGAGAAGACATACATATGGCCAACCCACATGTGAAAAAGTGCTGAACATCACGCAGCATCAGGGAAATACAAATCAAAATTGCAGTAAGATGCCACCTCACACCAGTCAGAATGATTAAAATTAACAAGACAGGGAACAACAAATGTTGGCATGGGTGTGGAGAAAGGGGAGCCATCTTAAACTGTTGGTGGGAATGCAAGCTGGTACAGCCACCCTGGAAAACAGTATGGAGGTTCCCCCAAAAGTTAAAAATAGAACTATGCTATGACCCAGCAATTGCACTACTAGGTATTTACCACAAAGATATAGATGTAATGAAAAGAAAGGACCCATGCATCCCAATGTTCATAGCGGCAATGTCCAAACTAGCCAATCTATGGAAGGAGCTGGGATGTCCTACAGATGAATGGATAAAGAAGATATGGTTCATATATACAATGGAATATTACTCAGCCATCTGAAAGGATGAATACCTACCATTTATATCAATGTGGATGGAACCAGATGGTATTGTACTAAGTGAAATAAGTCAGTCAGAAAAAGACAACTATCATATGACTTCACTCATATGTGGAATATAAGGAATAGTGTGAAGAATCATAGAGGAAGGGAGGGAAAACTGAATAGGAAGAAATCAGAGGGGAAGAAAAACCATGTAAGACTCTTGACTCTAGCAAACAAATTGAAGGTTGCAGAAGGTGTGGTGGGTGGGGGGATGGGGTTACTGTGTCCTGGGCATTAAGGAGGGCATGTGATGTGATGAGCACTGGGTGTTATATGCAACAGGTGAATCACTGAACACTGTATTTGAAAATAATGATGTGCTATAATGTGGCTAATTGAATTTAAATAAAAAAAAATGAAGATGTTAGGTGGAAAAAAAATGTTTCTGCACAGCACACCAGGACACACGAGAGATTCATTCATTTCTACACCCACAAGTAGGTAGATTGGACAGTGGATGAAGCTGTGGTAAAAAAAAAAAAAAAGCTTGTGGCAGCAGAGAAAGAGATGGCACTGAAGGCAGCAGCACCAGCGGCATGTCTGGCACTGGGTCAGACTGACCATTGTGACAGAGGAGGTGGAGAGTGAAGGTGATACATGGGGTCTGCCTGGAACTGTTGTTCTCTCTGAAGAGAGACCACAGTGACTACTGGGAGGGAAAGAAATGTAAATAAACAAGGTAACTAAAGGAAAGTGTCTCTGGCTGTCTTCTCTGAAATTCTGGCAAAAGAGCCACCCAAGGTGCTCTGACTAGAGAATCCACCAAGTTTGTTGTGGTGACACTCAAAGACCCCAGTGCTGAGTATATACCCGCCCCCCACCTCCGACTCCACTGCCATCTATTATTTTCTCCACCAGTTATTGATTTATGTTTGTGCTTCCAGCCTTAGCAGCCTGTCAGCTGACATGAGAAATCCAAAACTTGTGCTGTAGTGCCACCTCCCGGTAAACAAAAGTAAAGCTAATAACCAACTTGAACAATTAGAATCAAAGTACAGATACACCTTGGAGATATTGTATGTTCAGTTCCAGACCACCACAAAGTAGCTAGTCAAATGAGGTGATTTTTTTCTTTGTTTTCAGTGCATATAAAAAGTTATACCTTTTCTGTACTGTATTTTATTAAGTATGCAATAACATTAAGCTTGAAAAATCAATGTACATACCTTAAATAAAAATACTTTCATGTTAAAAAAAATGCTAACCGTTATCTGAACTTTTAGTAAGTCATAATTAGTGGCCCCCACCCAGATAATCATAACAAATATAATAACGGTGAAATTTTTTGAAATATTGTGAAAGTTATTACAATGTGATCAAGACATGAAGTTAGCAAATGCTATTGAAAAATTGGCACCAATAGAATTGCTCAATGAGTGTTTGCTACAAACTTTCAAATGTAAAAACACCGTATCTCTGAATCACAATAAGAAGAAATACAGTAAAATGAGGTATGCTTAAACCCTTGCTTAAGTAAGAAAGGTGTTTGTTATTTTGTATGCAGTGGGAGAGACAAATTTCATCAAACATCATGAAAAATCATGGTAATAAGATATCACAAAAAGAAAATGATGATTTTTCAGGAACCAAACCAATCACATGGAATATTTCAATCTAATGATGAAGGGTTCAAAATAGCGGTTACAGAATAATTCAAGGAGCTACAAAAAACTTAAAAAAAAAAACACACAATGGTATCATGAATAAAACTAATGAACAGAAGTACTTTACCAAATGAGTGAAATTCTAAAATGCACAAACAAACAAAAAAGCACACAGAAACTCTGGAGATAAAAAGAAACCTCAATAAATGAGGTGAAGAATGCATTAGGATGCTTTGGAAATACAGCATATCAGATGGAAGACAGAATTTGTGAGCCTGAAAATAACAATTTAGAAATGATTCTGATGTTCCTCTCTGATTTTCTTACTTTGCTCCCCCCAATTTCCCTATGATCCTCTGTTTTGTTACTTATTTTCCACATATGAATGAAATCATATGTTAATTAATTGAATTTAAATAAAATAAAATTTCAAAAGAAGAAATTATTCTGGTGGAAGAGGAAAGACAAATAAAGCTTTTTTAAAAAGTGAAGAAATATTAGGAGCTATCAGATTACATTAGGAAAGTAAACATAGGATAAATTAGATTTTAAACTAAAGACTATAGTCAGAGATACAGAAGGACACTATATAATTCTTAAAGGGACTATCCACCAAAATGATCTGACAATTATAAATATCTATGCCTCCAATATGGGAGCAGCCAATTACATAAGAAAACTGTTAATCAAGATAAAGAGTCATATTGATATGAATACATTGATAGTAGGAGATCTTAACACACCTCTCTCAGAAATAGATCATAGAAGCAGAAAATCAATAAAGAAACAAGAGAATTGAATGCCACATTGGATCAGATGGAACTCATAGATATATACAGAATATTCCAACCTAAAACAAAAGAATACTCATTCTTCTCAAGTGCACATGGAACCTTCTCAAGAAGAGACCACATACTGGGTCACAAATCAGGACTCAACAGATACCAAAAGACTGAGATTATTCCCTGCATATTCTCAGATCACAATGCTTTGAAACTGGAGCTCAATCACAAGGAAAAGTTCTGAAGGAACTCAAACACCTGGAAGCTAAAGACCACCTTGCTTAAGAAAGCTTGGATCAACCAGGAGATTAAAGAAGAACTTAAACAATTCATGGAAACCAACGAGAATGAAAACACTTCGGTCCAAAACCTATGGCATACAGCAAAGGCAGTCCTAAGGGGGAAATATATAGCCATCCAAGCCTCCCTCAAAAAATTGAAAAATCCAGAACACAGCAGCTGTCTCTACACCATAAAGAACTGGAGAATCAACAACAAATCAAACCAACTCCACACAGAAGAAGGGAAATCATCAAGATTAGAGCTGAGACCAATAAGGTAGAAACCAGAGATACAGTAGAACGTATCAATGAAACGAGAGGCTGTTTTTTTGAAAGAATCAATAAGATCGATAAACCATTGGGCACACTAATCCAAAAGAAAAGAGAGAAAGCCCAAATTCATAAAGTTAAGAATGAAAAGGGAGAGATCACAACTAACACCAAGGAAATAGAAACAATCATCAGAAGTTATTATCAACAGTTATATGCCAATAAGCATTGAACCAGGAAGAAATTGACAACCTGAATAGATTGATATCTAGTAACGAGATTGAAGCAGTGATCAAAAACCTCCCAAAACACAAGAGCCCAGGACCTGATGGATTCCCTGGGGAATTCTACCAAACTTTCCAAGAAGAAATAACACCTATTCTCCTGACACTGTTTCAAAAAATTGAAGCAGAAGGAAAACTTCCAGACTCTTTCTATGAAGTCAGCATTACCCTGATCCCCAAACCAGGCAAAGACCCTACCAAAAAGGAGAATTTCAGACCAATATCACTGTTGAATATGGATGCTAAGATTCTCAACAATATCCAAGCAAACAGGATCCAATAGCACATTAAAAAGATTATCCACCATGACCAGGTGGGATTCATTCCTGGGCTACAAGGATGGTTCAACATTTGCAAATCAATCAACGTGATAGAAGAAATCAGTAAGAGAAGAGAGAAGAACCACATGGTCCT